>NW_024070207.1:7086853-7345965 GCF_014754425.2 Oryx dammah | reverse complement strand
TCACACCAGTCAGAATGGCTGCTATCCAAAAGTCTACAAGCAATAAATGCTGGAGAGGGTGTGGAGAAAAGGGAACCCTCTTACACTCTTGGTGGGAATGCAAACTAGTACAGACACTATGGAGAACAGTGTGGAGATTCCTTAAAAAACTAGAAATAGAACTGCCGTATGACACAGCAATCCCACTGCTGGGCATACACACCGAGGAACCCAGAATTGAAAGAGACACATGTATCCAAATGTTCATTGTAGCACCGTTTATAATAGCCAGGACATGGAAGCAACCCAGATGTCCATCAGCAGATGAATGGATAAGAAAGCTGTGGTACATATACACAATGGAATATTACTCAGCCATTAAGAAGAATACATTTGAATCAGTTCTAATGAGATAGATGAAACTGGGGCCGATTATACAGAGTGAAGTAAGCCAGAAAGAAAAACACCAATACAGTATACTAATACATATATATGGAACTTAGAAAGATGGTAACGATCACCTTGTATATGAGACAGCAAAAGAGACACAGATGTATAGTCTCTTGGCCTCTGTGGGAGAGGGCGAGGGTGGGATAATTTGGGAGAATGGCATTGAAACATGTAAATTATCATATGTGAAACGAATCGCCTGTCCAGGTTCAATGCATGAGACAGGGTGCTCCGGACTGGTGCAGTAGGATAACCCAGAGGGATGGGATGGGGAAGGAGTTGGGAGGGGGCTTCAGGATGGGGGACACATGTACATCCATGGCAGATTCATGGCAATGTATGGCAAAAAAATAAAAATAAAAATAAACAAAAATAAAACAAAATTTCTGAATTAATTTTGAAAAAAAATTAAAAAATAAAAAAGAGACATCACTTTGCTGACAAAGGCCAGTATAGACAAAGTTAGTATTTATGTACAGATGTGAGGGATATACCATAAAAAGACTGAGCCCCCAAAATTGATCCTTTCATATTTTGGTTAGATTTTGGTGCTGGAAAAGATTCTTGAGAGTCCCTTGGACAGCACAGATATCAAACTAGTCAATCCTAAGGAAAATCAACCCTGAATATTGGAGGGACTGATGCTGAAGCTGAAGCTCCAATACTTTGGCCAGCTGATATGAAGAGCCTGCTCACTAGAAGAGACCCTGATGCTGAGAAAGATTGAGGATGGGAGAAGAAGGGGTTGACAGAAGCTGAGATGTTTGGATGGCATCACTGACTCAACGGACATGGATTTGAGCAAACTCATGTGAATTTTATATTGCCCAGTGCTGGGCTATGTTCTACTCCTTCAAATAGTCTTGGAATTATTTCCTACATACAATTATGTTACATGAAATCAGATCATTTAATCTTGATTTTCAGCTTTGCTAGTGTGGGTATAGAACTAATTTAGCTACAATACTAAGACAGTTCCCTTTGGGGAGTTTATTCTATGATCCATACATCACAAAGTCTTCCTATTCTTGCTGGTGGTAATATAAACTGTTTCCAGCCCTTTGTGGACTCCAGCGATTTTTCAGTTATTGATTTCTAATGATTTTTGTAGTGAAATTAGAAGTAGGTCCTTACATTCATATTCAAATGGTTATGTGTCAAGCACTGACCTAAGCATTTTTTTCACTCTTTAATAGTCTTTTACACATTTTCCTCATTATTAGTGTTTCACAATATGTTCTTATAACTAATTACCATACTAATAAGAAAATGAGTGATGCTGGCTTCCTAACTCTTATGTTCATCTTCCTCCCTAAAATGTTTCTTGAACAGGATGAAGATTTGGGAAAATACAGTCATATGAGACTTTTTCTTTTCAATGAAAGCACTGAATTATTGAGTAGCTATCTAAATAAAGTGGATTTTGTTTGTATGTATCAGTAAAAAGTACATGGGCTCATCAAGATTTTTTTTTTTTCTAAATGACTTGACTAGTTTTACCATACAAAGGCTATTAGCCTCTTTCATCTCATGAAGTTTTTTAGGTTTGAGAAAATAGTTGTGTAGTTTTCTGTGTTTTAAGAAAGGTCACTTTGAGATTTTCTTTTTGCCTTTTTCTGGCTGTGTTATCTGTCATGTCACATTAGACTTTTTCAAGGATCATGCCATGCATGACACTGTGAAGAGACTCAGTCTATCATGGAAATAAAGGCCCTGCATGTGAAAATGGAAAAGAAGGATGCACTTTGTTGAGAAATAGGTCAAAGCAGTAAAAACTGTTATTGGAAGATAAATCTTGAATCTGAGAAGCAGAGGCCAAGGAGGGTAGCCTCAATAGAGTTTTCAGTAGAGGCTTGTCTTGAGAGTCCAAGGGAGAGATAGTTTCTATTAAAATGGTACATTTGGGTTTATCTTGCCATAACCCTTTGGATAAGGCATGGAAAATGCAGAGTTCTTTCTTTCTTTCTTTATTTAATTTATTTTTTATTTTACTTTACAATTCTGTATTGGTTTTGCCATACATTGACATGAATCCACCATGGGTGGAGATGCGTTCCCAAACATGAACCCCCCCTCCCACCCCCCTCCCCACAACATCTCTCTGGGTCATCCCCGTGTACCAGCCCCAAGCGTGCCCTATCCTGCATCGGACATAGACTGGCAATTCGATTCTTACATGATATTATACATGTTTCAATGCCATTCTCCCAAATCATCCCACCCTCTCCCTCTCCCTCAGAGTCCAAAAGTCCGTTCTATACATTTGTGTCTCTTTTGCTGTCTTGCATAAAGGGTCATCATTACCATCTTTCTAAATTCCATATATATGTGTTAGTATACTGTATTGGTGTTTTTCTTTCTGGCTTACTTCACTCTGTATAATCGGCTCCAGTTTCATCCATCTCATCAGAACTGATTCAAATGTATGGAGTTCTTCATTTAAATGGAGCTTACCCTTATGAGCTTAAAGTTCCTTGCACATGAAGCCAAAGACTCCCAGTTAACTAGACTACATGAACGCGCACAGGGGCCAACTTCAAAGTGCTTTCGGGAAAGTAGAAGCAGTATAGACTGAAAATGTTTGAAGTCTTGAAGAAAACTTTGTGGAAAGTTCCAAAATGTCTTATTATTATTATTAATAACAATATTAAAACATATTTTGGAATCTAACCTGGTATGCCATTGATTCTCTGCTCCTATTTCATTTCTTCTAAATGAAGTGTCTTTTGTCAGTACATGTATTTCTCCTTTACCTCCAAGATTATATATTTGATATATATTTGAGTTTCTGTACCTAGATTTCCTTTTCTCTAGCTCTCTTTTTGATTTTTTAGAGTTCACTTTTGACTTTTCTTCCTCATGAAGCTTCTTCCCTACAGTTAAAAAATCCCTCTCTTGTCCATGTCAAGAAAATGTTTTCTGTTCTCATCCTATTTGATAGTCTGCTGCCCCAGACGTCAGCTGTTCCTCCCCATGGTTCTCTGAGTTCATGCTCTCTCTGTATTGCTCTCAAGGGAGAGCCTGTCTATCAGTGTCTTCTTTCAGCTGCTCCCTTAGAATGCTTAAGGTTATTTCCCCCTTAGTTTTGACTTTGTTCTGAGACTTTTAAAGTGTTCACTTTTACCTTCATTAATATATCTCTTTCTCCACTGACTTGACTTATAAACAAGCTCAGCTCTATAAGCCCTTTAAAATTACAATAATAGTAGCGGTGAAAGTGGGCACCCTTGTCTTGTTCCTGACTTTAGGGGAAATGCTTTCAATTTTTCACCATTGAGGATAATGTTTGCTGTGTGTACGAGAGTTAGATAAAAGCTAATTTACTAATAAAGCTCACTTATTGAAATATGTCTAGGTGCTTCTTTGGTCTGTCTCTTTGTATCTGGGAAGTCTGTGCTATGTTCACTAGTAGAGAAAGATGCCTCCCTTTTCCATTTGTCATAACAGAGCTACTCAAATTACGGTTTCAAGTACACTCAATTCATGTATCTTTGACACTACTACAGAGACAGCCGTCTTCTTCCTGTATAGAGGAAGAATATGCAGAAAGTTGGCTGATCTTTATATTTCTAGGGTTCATGTAACTCAGGGTTTTGATGTTAGAGACTTACCTTGATAAACTCTAACATCTACCTTAATGTTAGAATTACCTTGATAAATTAGAAGAAAAAAGTATATTATTAAGGAAAAAATGATAAAAGGATGAACTATCACAGAGATATGAAAACTCAAATACAGAGTTGATAAAGAGTGGTTAATCCCAAGCATCATAGATAAAGATATGAGTGTTATAGTTGATCTTGAGCTAAATATGAACAAGCAATAGTACTGTGGTGAAAATGTCATAGCCACTCGTTCTGGGAAACAAACTCACTCAAAAGGACAATGCAGATAGTGGAGTGCAGTTTATTACACTGGCAGGCCCAAGGAAGAGTCTCCTCTTAGCCAAGGACCCTGACCAGCATTTGTGAAAATCTTTTATACCTCATGTGTACGTGTCTGAACCCACCACCCCAATTTCCTTGAGACTTACATAAAACAAAGGAAGGGTAAATACAATCACAATAACCCCATTATTCAAGTGTTATCAAGTGTTAGGTGTTTAAACAGTTAATAATCAATAAGCCTGCGGTTACACTCCCATAGATACAGAAAGAATTTATGACCTGTCCGGAGGCAGGGGTGATTAGAGTATGTTTTCTCTTAGGCGATGAGTAACTGGATGTGATCTTCAAGATTCCCCTGTCCAGAGGGGGTCTTATCCTTCTGTTGTAGTTTCCATAGGCACTAAGTGCAGAGTCCAGAGTCTGTTGGAGAGGTGGCCGAGCATGATCAGCATGAACAGGCCTAAGATGGGGTCCAGGCCCTATGAAGTCCTTCTTCAAAAAAAAATGTGTATAAAATTTATTATTACTTATAGTTATTACCACAGGACTGGAAAAGGTCAGTTTCCATTCCAGTCCCAAAGAAAGGCAATGCCAAAGAATGCTCAAACTACCACACAATTGCACTCATCTCACATGCTAGGAAAGTAATGCTCAAAATTCTCCAAGCCAGGCTTCAGCAATATGTCAACTGTGAACTTCCAGATGTTCAAGCTGGTTTTAGAAAAGGCAGAGGAACCAGAGATCAAATTGCCAACATCTGCTGGATCATCAAAAAAGCAAGAGAGTTCCAGAAAAACCTCTCTTTCTGCTTTATTGACTATGCCAAAGCCTTTGACTGTGTGGATCACAATAAACTGTGGAAAATTCTGAAAGAGATGGCAATACCAGACCATCTGACCTGCCTCTTGGGAAACCTATATGCAGGTCAGGAAGCAACAGTTAGAACTGGACATGGAACAGACTGGTTCCAAACAGGAAAAGGAGTCCATCAAGGCTGTATATTGTCACCCTGCTTATTTAACTTCTATGCAGAGTACATAAAGAGAAACGTTGGGCTGGAGGAAGCACAAGCTGGAATCAAGATTGCAGGAAGAAATATCAATAACCTCAGTTATACAGATGACACCACGCTTATGGCAGAAAGTGAAGAGGAACTAAGAAGCCTCTTGATGAAAGTGAAAGAGGAGAGTGAAAAAGTTGGCTTAAAGCTCAACATTCAGAAAACAAAGATCATGGCATCTGGTCCCATCACTTCATGGAAAATAGATGGGGAAACAGTGGAAACAGTGTCAGACTTTATTTTTTGGGCTCCAAAATCACTGCAGATGGTGACTGCAACCATGAAATTAAAAGACACTTACTCTTTGGAAGGAAAGTTATGACCAACCTAGATAGCTTATTCAAAAGCAGAGACATTACTTTGCCAACCAAGGTTTGTCCAGTCAAAACTATGGTTTTTCCAGTGGTCATGTATGGATGTGAGAGTTGGACTGTGAAGAAGGCTGAGCACCGA
The DNA here is from genome assembly GCF_014754425.2 of Oryx dammah. Classification (NCBI taxonomy): domain Eukaryota; kingdom Metazoa; phylum Chordata; class Mammalia; order Artiodactyla; family Bovidae; genus Oryx; species Oryx dammah. The sequence continues at coordinate 7,340,136 of NW_024070207.1, read as the reverse complement.
AGAACTGATGCTTTTGAACTGTTGGAGAAGACTCTTGAGAGTCCCTTGGACTGCAAGGAAATCCAACCAGTCCATTCTAAAGATCAGCCCTGGGTGTTCATTGGAAGGAATGATGCTAAAGCTGAAACTCCAGTACTTTGGCCACTTCATGCGAAGAGTTGACTCATTGGAAAAGACTCTGATGCTGGGAGTGATCAGGGGCAAGAGGAGAAGGGGATGACCGAGGATGAGATGGCTGGATGGCATCACCAACTCAATGGATGTGAGTCTGAGTGAACTCTGTGAGATGGTGATGGACAGGGAGGCCTGGCATGCTGCGATTCATGGGGTCGCAAAGAGTCAGACACGACTGAGCGACTGAACTGAACTGATAGTTATTACTCAGAGAGGGCAATGGCATCCCACTCCAGTACTCTTGCCTGGAAAATCCCATGGATGGAGGAGCCTGGTCGGCTGCCGTCTATGTGGTCTCACAGAGTCAGACATGACTGAAGTGATTTAGCAGCAGCAGCATAGTTATAACTAATATTTGTTTTATATTGAACAATGTCCTTTCACATACGTCATAAGTTTATTTGGTTCTACAATAGGCCTGTTAGTTATTTGTTAGTATAATCCCCATTTAACAGAAGAGAAAACAGATCCCTAAAAGGTAAGGCTTGTGGGAATACAGAAAGATCTGTTTTTTTTTTTAAATATATTAACCTTTTACTTTTATATTAGAGCAGAGTTGATTAACAGTGGTGTGATAATTTCAAGTGCACATCAGAGTGATTCAGTTATACATGTATATGTGTTTATTCTTTTTCAAATTATTTACCCATTTAGATTTTTTTAAATTTATTTATTTTTTATTTTACTTTACAATTCTGTATTGGTTTTGCCATACATTGACATGAATCCACCACGGGTGTACATGCTTTCCCAAACCTGAACCCCCCTCCCACCCCGCCTCCCCACAACATCTCTCTGGGTCATCCCCGGGTACCAGCCCCAAGCGTGCCATATCCTGCATTGGACATAGACTGGCAATTCGATTCTTACATGATATTATACATGTTTCAATACCATTCTCCCAAGTCATCTCACCCTCTCCCTCTCCCACTGAGTCCAAAAGTCCGTTATACACATCTGTGTCTTTTTTGCTGTCCTGCATACAGGGTCATCATTGCCATCTCTCTAAATTCCATATATATGTGTTAGTATACTGTATTGGTGTTTTTCTTTCTGGCTTATTTCACTCTGTATAATCAGCTCCAGTTTCATCCATCTCATCAGAACTGATTCAAATGTATTCTTTTTAATGGCTGAGTAATACTCCATTGTGTATATGTACCACAGCTTTCTTATCCATTCATCTGCTGATGGACATCTAGGTTGTTTCCATGTCCTGGCTATTATAAACAGTGCTGCGATGAACATTGGGGTACATGTGTCTCTTTCAATTCTGGTTTCCTCAGTGTGTATGCCCAGTAGTGGGATTGCTGGGTCATAAGGTAGTTCTATTTGCAATTTTTTAAGGAATCTCCACACTGTTTTCCATAGTGGCTGTACTAGTTTGCATTCCCACCAACAGTGTAGGAGGGTTCCCTTCTCTCCACACCCTCTCCAGCATTTATTGCTTGCAGATTTTTGGATTGCAGACATTCTGACTGGTGTGAAGTGGTACCTCATTGTGGTTTTGATTTGCATTTCTCTAATAATGAGTGGTGTTGAGCATCTTTTCATGTGTTTGTTAGCCATCCGTATGTCTTCTTTGGAGAAATGTCTATTTAGTTCTTTGGTCCATTTTTTGATTGGGTCATTTATTTTTCTGGAATTGAGCTGCAGGAGTTGCTTGTATATTTTTGAGATTAGTTGTTTGTCAGTTGCTTCATTTGCTATTATTTTCTCCCATTTGGAAGGCTGTCTTTTCACTTTGCTTATATTTTCCTTTGTTGTGCATAAGCTTTTAATTTTAATTAGGTCCCATTGGTTTATTTTGCTTTTATTTCCAGAATTCTGGGAGGTGGATCATAGAGGATCCTGCTGTGGTTTATGTCGGGGAGTGTTTTGCCTATGTTCTCCTCTAGGAGTTTTATAGTTTCTGGTCTTACATTTAGATCTTTAATCCATTTTGAGTTTATCTTTGTGTGCGGTGTTAGAAAGTACATAACATTGAGCAGAGTTCCCTGTGTTATACAGTAGATCCTTGTTGGTTATTCATTTTATTTTACTTTATTACTTAAAAACCCCATGTATTTGAAAATTAAATGTCCACTTTTAAATGATGGGTATAGGAACATCTGATTTTAAACTCAGTTCTTTTACTTCATATTGAATGTCATTTCGATTACACTGTATTGCCTCTTCAGGAAAAATAACTAAAGAATATTACTCATATAAAAGTTTTTTAAATTTTAAAATTATCTGTATACTCTCCAAATAATAAGATGTCCTGGTGAATTTTATGTATAAAGGATTTGTGATAACTCTACCAAATTTTTGGAAGGAATGTAAGTGCATAAAGTGAAGTATGTTTAAATGCATTTATCAGTGTGTATAACACAATGATTATTATCTTGATTATAAAAGTGGGAAGTGCATTTAAACAGTTATAGATGTATGTAGCACTATAAATCTGATTTTGATGATCCCACTAGAATAAATATGGAGCTGGTAATGGAAACTGTGGCTTACAAATTGGAAAAATATGTCTTATTGACCAGAAAGAATTTGAGGTTACTTAATGAGCAAGAGACAAAAGGAGAGAGTTAATATTGGTCTTTGTAAGAAAGATTTTGTGAATAGGAAGCTGCTCAGTTCTTTTCCCTGCACACAGATGGAACAGTGTGAAATCTACTTCATTTAGTCATTCATTAATTTAAATTTTCTTTCAACTTTCTAGCATGTGCTAGTCACTCTTGTTAGGTGTGAGGTACACAAAAATAATTAGAATGTTGCCTCTGCCCTCAAGGATTCTTTCTTGGGGTGGTGGCAGTTGTATAAATAAACACCAGCATTATGTAAGCAGTATAGTACAGGTATGTGTGGGGCTTCCAAGGTGGCTCAGTGGTAAAGAATCTGATTGCCAATGCAGAAGACACAAGTTCGATCCCTGGGTTAGGAAGATCCCCTGGAGGCAAGTATGGCAACCCACTCCAGTATTCTTGCCTGAGAAAATCCCATGAACAGAGGAGCCTGGCAGGCTACAGTGCCTAGGGTCACAAAGGATCGGATACAACTGAGCAACTGAGAACACACACATGCAAAAATTATGTGTATGCAGAATTCTGAAGGACTAAAATGTTAATTTAATCTACAGGTATCAGGGAATGGTTTAGAGATTCATTTTAGCTGTTTCTGAAGCTTGAATAGAACCTTGCTTGCTTAAATTGAAGCAGAGGAGATTTTAGTTCAATTTCAGGAAGAACTTTTAAATACTATTAATATATGATTAATGGAAGTAAGCTTTTTTTTAACTTCAGGAAGATTTAAAGGTAAAAAATAATCTTCACAAAGGCAGAGGAATGTATCATGTGATCCTCTAAGCAAGGGCTTTTTTAGTTCTGGTGTTTTTCTGATAAATTAAGAACTGATCCTACATGCCCAGAGATTTGCAAAATCAGGCAGTAGACATAATGGAAAGCATGAAGTGTACCTAAAAGCAATCAATTAAAAATGCTTCTGTTCCCCTTATGCTTGGTTTTTATGCAAATCTGTATTTGAAGAGAAGTTAAGTCTGTTTGTTGTAAGCGGATATTCATGTGGTCTCAGCTAAGTAATGATGGGAAACAGTAGAAGGAGGTGGTGGTGTGTATCAGTGGGACTGAGCATTGTGGGTGGGGCCAATGTGCTTTATGGAGGAAAAAGAGGATTGCTGTTTCCTGGCGAATTTATTTTGGAAAAAAAAAAAAAAGTGGTTGTGTTAGAAAAACCGAGATAACAAATCTGCTATAATGCATCAAAGCAGAAGCCTTATAGTGATAACTTTCATATGAGGATAGTGAATCTCCTTCAGAATATGTTGATATCAAGGTTCAGCTTGCTTCAGAAGGAGTGGATTTCCTATACTTATTAAAGCTACAAGAGGCAACACAGTACAATGATTAAGAGGAAAGAACATGGAACCAGACTGCCTGGGTTTAAAGACTTGTCCTTACTAACAATTGTGTGATCTTGGGCAAGATTTTTCACCTCTGTTTGTCTCATTTCTTTCATCTATTAAATGGAGATAATGATCATAAAAAGTATGTACTTTGTAAGATTGTTTGAAGATTAAATGAGTTAATACACATAGGAAAATTAGAATACTACTTGGAAAATGGTAAGTGACATATAATATGAGCTCACTATTTTGCAGTTTTCAAATTCTTCCCTCAGAACCTTGTGAGAAGGGCTAGGCAGATTATATCAACCCCATTTGACAGATGGTTTTCCCTCATAGCTCAGTCGGTAAAGAATCTGCCTGCCATGCTGGAATCTGCATGCAAAGCAGGAGACCGGGGTTTGATTCCTGAGTTGGGAAGATTCCCTGGAGAAGGAAATGACAACCCACTCCAGTGTTCTTGCCTGGAAAATCCCATGAACAGAGGAGCCTGGTGGGCTACAGTCCATGCAGTCGCAAGAGTCAGACAGGACTTAGAGACTAAACCACCATTTGGCAGATAGGGTTACAGGCTCAAACGGGCTGAGGAGCTTGCTGCAGATCAAGCTTAGTCAAGATTTGAATGTGGCCTTCATGCTTCATTTAGTACTCTTTCCACTTGATCACACGTCATTGGATTCATATTTCCTGCTAGGACTTCCTTAGACAACTGAGGAAAATAAACATATTTTCCTGTATTACTTTTCTATTGTTGCATCAAAGAGTTTCTAACCTAGCCCATTAAAATATCACACATTTATTATCTCACCATGTTAATAGGTCAGGAGTCTGGGCAGACCTTAACTGGATTCTTTGTTCAGGATCTCACAAGGCTGTGTGCAGTCAAGGTGTCAGCCAGGCTGCATTCTTCTCTCGAAGCTTAACTAGGAAGGATCGGCTTCTAAGCTCATTCAGGTCATTGACAGAATCTAGTAGCCGATGGCATTGAATTCATGCCATGATATTCACGGCAGCTTGTTTCTTCAAAGGCTGTAATGGAGAGAGAATCTCTGTGCTTGAAATCTCCCATATCAGGGAAGGCCTAACCTCTCTTTAAAAGGGTTCACCTTTTGAGGTCAGTTCCAACTAGGATAATCTCTGATTAATTAAAAGTCGATTAGGCAACTAATTACATCTGAAAAGTCCTTTCACCTTTGGCCTATATTATAACAGATCACAAGAGGGCATAACATCCTATCACCTTTGTCATATTTTACTGATTACAAGCAATTTGCAGGTTTTACCACCACCCCCCGCCCCCCGCCAAGTGAGGGCACTGCACAAGGGATTACACATGAGAGGGGTGTCTACCCTAGAGAGAGTCCATCATATAGCCCAGTATTTTCAAGCTGCTGATAAGAGGGGATGATGATGTACTTTTAAGGAAGTCAAGCGGGAAGATCCCCTGGAGGAGGGCATGGCGACTCACTCCAGTGTATTTTCCTGGAGAATTCCCATGGATAGAGGAGCCTGGCTGGCTATAGTCCATAGCGTCGCACAGAGTTGGACATGACTGAAGCGATTTAGCATGCATTCATGCAAGGCAGTCAAGTAATTTTAAAAGTCAAAGTCAGGTATTGAATCTGATTAGATGTGTACAAATAGCAATCTGTTTGGGAGGACAGATAAAGGATTGCACCATTCTCATCAGCTTATCTTTCCCAACATTTTTTTTCTTTTCCATCTAGGTATACACCTGTTCAAGATATTTCACTCAGTGAACTACAATTAGATGCCGACACACTGTCTTTTCACTTTGTAACTAGGCCTGTAACAGTTAAAAATATGAGCAAAAATATTAAAACCTTCTTCAGTACATGCCAATAGAGGATGTAATTTTTTTTTAGTGGGCTTCCTCACATTCATGGTTAAAAGATAAAAGCTAAAATTTTCATAGGTTAAGTCTGGAGCTGACTGTGGCTCAGATCATGAGCTCCTTATTGCAAAATTCAGGCTTAAAATGAAGAAAGTAGGGAAAACCACTAGGCCATTTAGGCATGACCTAAATCAAATTCCTTATGATTGTACAATAGAGGTGATGAATAGATTTGAGGGCTTAGATATGGTAGACAAAATGCCTGAGGTACTATGGGTGGAGATTCCTAACATTGTATAGGAGGTGGTGACCAAAACCATCCCCAAGAAAAAGAAATCCAAGAAGGCAAAGTAGTTGTCTGAGGTGGATTTACAAATAGCTGAAAAAAGAAGAGAAGTGAAAGGCAAAGGAGAAAGGGAAAAATATAAGCAACTGAATGCAGAATTCCAGAGAATAGGAAGGAGAGATAAGACGGCTACCTTAAATGAACAATGCTAAGAAATAAAGGAAAACAGGAGAATGTGAAAGACTGGAGATCTCTTCAAGAAAATAGGAGATAGCAAGGGAACATTTCATGCAAGGTTGGGCACAATAAAGGACAGAAATGGTATTGACCTAACAGAAGCAGAGGAGATTAACAAGAGGTGGTAAGAACACAGAAGAACTAGACAAAAAAGATCTTAATGACTGGGATAACCATGGTGGTGTGGTCACTCACTCAGAGCCAGATATCCTGGAGTCTGAAGTCAAGTGGGCCTTAGGGAGCATTACTAGGAACAAAGCTAGTCAAGGTGATGGAATTCGGCTGAGCTATTCAAAATCCTAAACTATGATGCTGTTAAAGTGCTGCACTCAAAATGTCAGCAAATTTGGAAGACTCAGCAGTGGCCACAGGACTGGAAAAAGTCAATTTTCATTCCAATTCCAAAGAAGGGAAATGCCAAGGAATGTTCAAACTACCATACAGTTGCACTCATTCCACATGCTAGCAAGGTCATGCTCAAAATCTCTCAAGCTATGTGTCTGCAGTACGTGAACCAAGAACTTCCAGATGTTCAAGCTGGATTTAGAAAAGGCAGAGGAAACAGAGATCCAATTACCCACATCCATTGGATCATATAAAAAGCAAAGGAATTTCAAAGAAAATCTACTTCTTCATTGACTACACTAAAACCTTTGACTTGTGTGGATCACAACAAACTGGAAAATTCTTAGAGATGGGAATACCAGACCACCTTACCTGCCTCCAGAGAAACCTGTATGCAGGTCAAGAAGCAACAGTTGGAACCGGACATGGAACAGCAGACGGGTTCAATATTGGGAAAGGAATACGTCAAGGCTGTGTACTGTCACCTTGCTTATTTAACTTCTATGCAGAGTAAGTACATCATGTGAAATGCCAAGCTGTATGAAGGACAAGCTGGAATCATTTTGCTGGGAGAAATATCAGCAACCTCAGATATGTAGATGATACCACCCTAATGGAAGAATATGAAGAGGAACTAAAAACTTCTTGACGAGGGTAAAAGAACAGTGAAGAAGCTGGCTTAAAATTCAGCATTCAAAAAACTACGATTATGGCATCCAGTCCCATCAATTCATGACAAACAGATGGGGCAAAATTGGAAACAGTGACGTATTTTATTTTCTTGGGCTCCAAAATTACTGTAGATGGTGACTGCAGCCATGGAATTAAAAGCCCCTTGCTCCTTGAAAGAAAATCTATGACAAACCTAGACAGCATATTAAAGAGCAGAGAAAACACTTTGCTGAAAATATTCCATATTGTCAAAGCTATGATTTTTCCAGTAGTCATTTATGGGTGTGCGAGTTGGACCACAAAGAAGGCTGAGTGCCAAAGAATTGATGCTTTCCAACTGTGGTGCTGGAGAGGACTCTTGAGAATTCCTTGGATAGCAAGGAGATGAAACCAGTCAATCCTAAAGGAAATAAACCCTGAATATTCACTGGCAGGACTGATGCTGAAGCTGAAGCTCTAATACTTTGGTCACCTGATGGGAAGAGCCAGCTCATTGGAAAAGACCCTGATCTGGGAAAGATTGAAGACAGGAGGAGAAGAGGGTGACAGAGGATGAGATGGTTGGATGGCATCACTGCCTCAGTGGATGTGAATTTGAGCAAACTCCTGGAGATAAAGTGGGGGAAGCCAGGTGTGCTGCAGTTCATGGGGTCACAAAGAGTCAGACAACACTTAGGGAACAACAGTAAACACTCAAATACTCCATTGCACCCCGCCATTTTATTAAAGCCTTCCAAAATGGAACTCTGTGATGATGTAGCTCTTTCGATTTCATCTGTTTGTGTCATTTTTCTGTGTTTTGTATTTGTTTGAAAACTCTTTAATGTGTTTGTACAATGAACTAATATGTTGATTGATAAACAGTAAATAAAGAACAGTTGGCATAGACAGCATTACAGCCTCTGCAAAGAAGCTTCAAGAACCACGAGAGTATGTTATTGTAGTTTTACTTTGCTTCTCCTTGTCTACCTGTAGAGTTTTCTGGCCAATGGAACAATATCCAGTGTTTCCAATGCTTGGAGACTACTACAATTCTTCTGGACATCCAGGACAGGAAATCATGTTAAAATTGGACCTATAGAATAAAACAGTGAAAATGAAATGTGAGTTGCTTAAGTTCTCATGGTATGCTTTAGAGAAAAGCTAAGCCCCTAATTGCTTTCCCCAGTATCTTCTTCTTCTCAGAAGCATGGAGTGTGCAGTGACAGCCGCATGAATTAAACAGGATGATCTTGGAAACACTAGACTGTTTTCTTACAAGAATGTCACTAGATGTAGTCGAATCATAATTGAGAAATTATTTAAAAGTACACTTTTTATATTATTATGAAAGGCACAAAGTCTTAGCTGAATCTTCTACTCAAGAAAGGTAGCAATGGATTTCCTGTCGTTTGGTTTGTGCTCTTTTTAGTAATCATTGATGGTGAATTAATGTTATTTGCTTTGTATTTAAAAGAGACCTAAACATTAAATGAAAAGAAGTAAAGGGTGATGCTAGGTCCTGATTCCTGGAGAAGGGAATGGCAACCCACTCCAGTATTCTTGCCTGGAGAATTACATGGACATAGGAGCCTTGTGGGCTACAGTCTATGGGGTCACAAAGAGTTGGACACGACTGAATGGCTAACACAGACATATAAGTCGTGATTATCATGTATTAGAATGTAGGTATGTGGTTCCCAGGACTTTGCCCCACAACATATTTTTGCCTGGACCTTTACACAGAGCACTCTAAATCAGTGGTTCTTGACTCAGGGTGGCATGGAGTTATAGCAAGAAATATCAGAATCCATATGCCCAACAAAGATAGCTTACAAAGTAAATAAATAATGCAGTTTGGATATCCATGTACTAAAATCTCATGAATCTATGTAGTTGTTCCTACAATGAATGAAATATAAGCTTATTTTTAAGTGTTACTGAAGTTTTTGTAGGTTTTATGGTTTTGAGCATTTTCTCAACCAACATATCCTAAATATATGACTCTCTAGTGTGTGTGCGAAAAAGGAAGAGACTGAAAAAATTGTGAGATTTTTTTAAGGTTAAAAAAGATCTACATATTTCCAAAGATTGGGATCCACTGCTCTAAGCACTTAAATTTAGTAAGAGAAAATTTCATCTTTGTCTCTATCTCACCCTCTCTCAGCAGCTTCAGATGGGCTGCATGCAATTATCTCTCCCTTTCTTTTGGTGACTAAAACATCTTTCTCCTCAGACGTTGATGCTGGGAAAGATACAATAGTAGCTCTAATAATAATAATAACTTCCCTGAAATAACATCTTTTATCTGATGCTCTCTCAATGCTGTATGGCAAGATATCACTGTCAGAGGGAAGGGAAATGCATAGCTAGGAGATGCTGCAGCTGGGAATAGAATCCAGGCAGGCTGGTCCCTCAAATATTTGTTTTCCTAGTTGAAGCCTACCTGCTTCTTTTGACAGGGTGGGGCTCATCTATTTCTGAATTAACCTGCACCTCTAGGGGATAACAGTGTTTGATAACAGTGACTCTAGATATTTAGGTGATTTGCCAAACAGCCACCCATTGTACTTAAAGACTTATGTAAATTCTTTCATAGCTAGCATGGTTGAAGAATTGGAAGGTTAATAGTTTATGAAATTCATGCTTCACTTTCAATGACTTAGAATATGATAAAATATACCCAACATGAAGATTAGACTGAAGAAAATTTCTTTCTGTGAGGATTCAGAAGGCATTTTTCTAACTGGCACAGGGCCACAAAATCAGCATTATGAATCCCAGTGAACACCATGCTACAGGTGATTGGCTGTGCTGAGGTACTCAAGTAAAGAAAGCACAAGATAACTGAGAGCAGATGGTAGGTTTTTTGTGTTCATATCTTGGGAGGAGCTTATGGGTCCAGGGTTATCTTTAGGGACACAGGATTTGGGGAAATAATCAGAATATGCGTCTTTCCTTCTTCATCATTTGTATCTAGACTAAATCAAGTTGAAATTAACATTTGTGTTGCCTTTAGGGAGGTGAGCCATGGTGGAAGTAAACCAACCAGGAGCAATCAGAAGCAGGATATTGAGAGAGTCCAAGACTACGTTTATATTTTCAGCCTCTCGGCATGTGAAAAATGTAAGAAAGCCAAAAGAAGAGGGTTATACAAATAAGTTCAGGTTAACAACTTATATAAAACTATCTAATTTATTAGAATAGGTCCTGCATTGATCTCTTTCTCTCTCATTCCCTCTCTCCCTCTCTTGCTCATAGCATAGGGATTTTGTTTGTTTGCAAATCTCAATACACATCATTCAGCAAAGGGCAAGCACTTTCTCCATTGTGTTATTCCCATTTCTATCAGAATTGGAATTAGACATGCTAAAGGTCACAGAGCAAAAATCTGTTGCATTTAAATAGACATTAGGCCATGAATGTAACACTTAAAGTAATTTGGTCCAGATAGAAAACACCTGTCCATGTTGTGAATCCAGATGGGGGAAGCTGGCAATCTCAGGAGAGTCATAGGACTAAGAAGACCAATTATCTCAGAAGCCAAATCTTCTGAAATAAATTGTCTGAGAAATCGACCTTTGAAAGCCTCAAGATCTATTGCAGTTTGCTTAAAAATGTTTCACCCTTGATACTTCAAAATCTCATTTCCACTTTTGTTATTTTCTCCCTCCCTCTCTTGCTTTAATGGTAATAAAGCAGACATATTTATCACATCAAACATATTAAGTTTTCAACCCTAGAAAGTAAATCCATTTCAAGTGTGTTTTCCCAAATGACTATAGTTTCTTGAAAGGCAGATGAAAGGGAGGCTGAGCCATTGGCAGGGAAGCTGGGGAAGGAAATAAAAGAAGCCTAAGTCAGAGGCTGGGCCTGGCCTTTCTAAGCAGATAGACTTTCCAGAAGTGACCTCTGTACTGCAACAAGTTGTCTGGACTCCATGTGACAATGGCAGGGATGATCAGAAACCAGGTGCTTAGTGAACTGTGGAAAGGAGGGGGAAGTAAGTGGAAGAGTCCTTTAAAAATATATCAATACAGAAGCAATATTGTAAAAACAAGATCATAGGAATAAAAATATCCCTCACAATATCACTACATATTACATTTTAATGTGTACTTTATATACACACAATTTTATAAAATTGTAAAAATAATGAAGATACTCATGTGCTCTGTTCTTTATGTAATATTATATCATAAATGGTTCCTTATACTGATAATTTCTAGTGGCTGCACAATATTCTTTTAAGGCTATCATGGATCATTTAGGTCATTATAAATTCTTCTGCTATTATAAGCAATGTTGTAAAGAACATCTAATTGCATAGTTTTTGTAACTTCTTGAATTATTTTCTCAGCATAAATTCCTGGCTGTTAAATTACTGGGTGAAAGAATATAAACATTTAAATTTTTCTTAAAAATTCTGCCAAACTGATTTCCAAAAGGACTGGAATAATTGACTAATTTCACCACAATCTTGCCAGAAAACTGGGGCAAAAAATCTAAATTTAATTGGCAAAAATGTTACCGCATTATAGCTTTAAGTTTAACTTTTCTGATTGCTTCCAAGATCAAGCATATCCCCATATATTTATTTGTTAGTTACATTTTCTCTTCTGAGACTGCCTGTTCTTTGTTGTTGTTGTTGTTAGCCGTTTATCTACTGGGGACTTGTAAATTTTATAATTAAAAATCTGAATAGTTTAAATAGCATAGGACATATCTTCCTGTCATATTTTTATCAAGTTTTGTTTTTGTATTTGAGGTACTTTCTTAAGCAGGAGAGAAGTGTGGAGTGCATACGATTTTATCTTCAATCTTTATTTTTTTATTTTAATTGGAGGCTAATTACTTTACAATATTGTATTGGTTTTGCCATACATCAACATAAGGCTGGCTCTTCATTGTGGCATTTATAAGTCAGTGTATAGGATGCTGAATTCAACGCCAAAAAGAATATCCTGAAAGGAATGTAACAAAGAATTACAGTTTGGGAATCAAGAGAAAATACAATTTGAATCTGGGTCAACATGTGGTTGATATTCTTAAGTTTCAAATCTTTTAAACTTTATCTCAGTCCTTTTAGGGTCAAAACTGTGCTAATTTAGTGAGACCATGGTTTGGTGAAAATAAAACTGAATTGCAGTGAGTAGAGGTGTTCAATGGAGAAGGCAATGGCACCCCACTCCAGGACTCTTGCCTGGAAAATCCCATGGACGGAGGAGCCTGGTAGGCTGCAGTCCATGGGGTCCTCAAAGAGTCAGACACGACTGAGAGACTTCACTTTGACTTTTCACTTTCATGCATTGGAGAAGAAAATGGCAACCCACTCCAGTGTTCTTGCCTGGAGAATCCCAGGGATGGGGGAGCCTGGTGGGCTCTCGTCTATGGGGTCACACAGAGTTGGACACGACTGAAGTGACTTAGCAGCAGCAGCAGGAGCAGCAGAGGTGTTCAAATTGTGGGATCTTCCACAGCATGTGAAAAACTACAACTATCCAACAGTCAGAGTTCAAAATCTCTAATCCTGTGACCTTAAATTTGACTTGGGTAAGAGAAATCATGGGTAAGATGATTCTATCATCTATTTCTCTATTTTTTAGGCAAATCCTGAAAGAGGCCATGTTATTTTGCTACTTTTTAATTTTATTTAAAATGCTTTCATATTTGCATCAGAACTTGATCAATTTCTGAAAAAGAAGAAAAGAGTCATAGTGGAAGGATGTTGGATGGGTCCCTGCCACCCTTAGGAGTACATAGTTGCTGAGGGAGTTTGTAAAAATTTTTGTTTCTGTTTTTGGGCTCTGTCATTCATTCTAATAGCTCACAGCAGCTGTGACCCACCCTCTCTCACTTGTTCTGCAATTTTTGAGCATGAGGAAAATAAATGAAGAAAGATTTATAAGTAGAGGGACTGTTGCTGGCAGATGGTGAAAATAACTGTCAGGAGATGGGATAGGTGTATTTAAGAGCAGTTCATTAGAAAAGCCTTAGCACTTGGTATTCAACACTGAAAAAACATGTTGGCATCTTTTATTTCATTTTATTATTAAAACTTTTTAAAAAATAAGGACTAATAGTGTAAATTAAGGTGGCGCAATGGTAGATAATCACCTGTCAATGTAGGAGACACAAGAGATCTAAGTTCGATCCCTGGGTCAGTAAGATCTTGTGGAGGAGGAATTGGCAACTCACTCCAGTATATTTTGCTTGAAGAATCCCATGAACAGAGGAGCTTGGTGGACTACAGTCCAGGGAGTCACATGGAGTCAGACATGACTGAGCGTGTACAATGTGCAGTCTTACAGAATAAGAATTTCTACAAACATAGTCTATTCATGTTCTACAAATGCTGTGTAATAAACTTTCATTGTTTTCCTGACTCATTTACTTTATTGTCCTCTTTCCCATAATTCAGATTTTGTCACGTCTATCTCTTAAAATGCTTGAATCCATGCACCGTTTTCCTTTCCTATTGTAGTCCTAAATTTTTCTCTAGCTTAGCTTTCTTTACGGAGCTCTCAGAATATATCTCTAGCTCTTTCTGTTTCCACTGAATGTTCTGGAGATCATTTAAACTTATCCTATCCCTACCCAAGCTCACAATCTTGTACAAATTTGAACCTCTTCCAGTGCTCCCAATCTCGTTCACCTAGTGCAAGCCAGAAACCTTGAAATTATCTCTGAATCCTCCCACTCCCTCACATTTCATAGCTAATCAATTACAAAGTCTTACTAATTCTACTTTTTGATGTTTCCAATCCAATCATTTCTATCCAGTTCTGCAGTCACTTTCTTAATCCATGTCTTTATAATCTCTTACTTGGACTGTCACAAAAGTTTCCTGTTATAATTCCTTTCCTCCAAACATTCCTCCTCCAAATTGAAACCAGCCTGGCTTTTGCAAAAGGTAAATCTGATCATTTCACTCTCTTGCTTATGGATCTTTGATGGCTACTCATTGTGTTTGGCGTGGTTTGAAGACCTAGTTTCTGTCTCTCCTTCAGGCCTCATTTTCTACTAAATTGTGCTACATATTTTATGACCCAGTCACACTTAAATGCTCTCTATATTCCAGGTACACTATACTTCCTTACATCTCCATGCCTTCTTTCTTCCCTGGACTAGCTAATCAATATCAAAGCAGTGTTTACAACTCAGCTCAAAGGTAACCTTCTCTGTAAAAGAGTCTTCAATTATACTCTCCTCCAGAAGTCCTTCCTCATCCCCATTGCCCATGAAATTAGGCATTTCCTCTTCTTTGCTTCTATAGCAGATTGTGCATAATTGAATATAGCCATGTTCCCCAGAGTTGGAATGTCTTGTGTACTATTTGTTTTCTATACTTTTTGAGTGCAGAAACTGGTATTTATTTTATATCCTCCGTCCCTACTTAATATGGTAGTCCCTAGAAATTACATTTGTTGAATGAATGAAGAATGAATAAATAATATGCTTTATCTTTTTAGCTACTTTTCTCCTGCTTCTTTAATTTTTGGGCATTGGAATTTCCATTTTCCCCTCAGAGGGTCTTACTCCTCACAATCATGATTATTTTACCTTTTAAATTCCCTTTCCTTTTAATAAGACTGAAACATTTTAAAGTTATAATGCTACTTTTTTATATAGAGAGGTTAGGCAAAAACTCTAAAAGTATATCATGATGACAATTTAACACATTCAAAGAATAGGTGTTGCTGTGTTACCTCATCCATATGGTGTTCTTTTCAGTAGAGATCTTTCTTGCTGCCCTGGAATTTTAACTCCCTGGAATGTACCACAAGAATCTTCCTCAGCCTTGTCCCACACTATTTCTGCTGATTCTTAGATTTTTTAAAATGTCTTCACGAGTCCATCAATCTTTATTTTATGAGTATGATTTCTCTTCGAGGATTCTTTGTGTAAAACTTTCCTGATCCTACTTTTTTTGTTGTTGTTGTTTTTGAGCTTGACCTTTAGCTTTCAACTGTGACTTTCTTTACCACATTCTTTTTTCTTTCTTATAATTCTCTTTTTGTGTCTTTGACCTACTTCAAATTCTATTACTTCTCCCTTCTGAGAGCTATTTCCCCTCCTGTCTGTTGTTTTGCAGACTGACAGTTTCCATACACAGTGAGGTCTATTTTTCTCTTTCATTTTGGCTTTCCATTGTGCCCGAACCTAACTCCACACATGTAAGTTTTTTTTTTTAATGTGTTTTCTTCCTTTTCTCTTCTATGTGACAGTATGCAGTTTCTTATAAAGCAGCAGGAACCCATCACATTTCTCAATTGTCCCATTGCTCAGCTCTAGTCATTGTGTCTGTTTGCCTTTGCTTGCTGCTTTGTCCTTATTCATCTGTCCATTTCTTAGAGAAGTGTCCTTCTTATCCTGCATTCACTTGCTATTCAGTGTCAGTTTACCTTTCATTCCAAACCTTTGAAATAAATACAGTTTATTAAGACTGTTGACATATTATATAGGATTATAACAAACCAGAGGGATAAGAAATAGATTATTTTGCAATGTTGAAAAAATAAGCTAAATAACCCTCCCCCCAAAGTCTCACTTCATGTCATGTACTAAAATAAGTGGTGAAAGTGAAAGTTGTCCAATGGTGTCCGACTCTTTGTGACCCCATGGACTATACAGTTCATGGAATTCTCCAGGCCAGAATACTGGAGTGGGTAGCCTTTCTCTTCTCCAAGGGATCTTCCCAACTCAGGGATCAAACCAGGACTCCCTCATTGCAGGCGAATTCTTTACCAGCTGACCATAGGGAAGCCCAAGAATACAGGAGTGGGTAGCCTATCCCTTCTCCAAGGAATCTTCCCGACCCAGGAATTGACCCAAGGTCTCCTACATTGCAGGTAGATTCTTTACCAACTGAGTTATCAAGGAAACCCAAAATAAACTTTAGAATAATTGACTAGCTAAACATAAAAACTGAAATCATGCTAGAATAAAATACAAGAGAAAATTTATTGATAGCTAATTGGAGAACTTTCAAAGCATAAAAGCAACAAAGAAATCACCAAGAAAAGGTTCAATGTATTTATGCATAGATTGCATTTTCTATACAACAAAAAACATAAAAACAATAGCACAATCACAAAAACGGGAAAATATTTCTAGTGAAAATGGCCAAAATTAATACTCTTAATTTTTAATTAACAAGAATGTAATAAGAATGACACTGATTTGACAAAGCACATAAGAGAGTTCATAAAAATTAATATCAATCATAAAAGAAATGTAACTTCAGTAATACTCCTCATGTAACACTGGTATGGATAGAATGAGATGAGTATTTAAAAAAAAACTGTCGGGAAAAGTGCAGACAATCTTTCTGAAAAGCACTCTTTCTTTCTGGGTATATGCATACACATAGGCATTTATGGCACATGGTATGCATGAAGTCATAAAGTGTTCACATTACAAATTTTGAGAATGCATGTTAAAAACTATCAAACTATTTAGACAAAAAGTCCACAGCAACAATATTTATATTGATACAAAGTTGAATAAATATACAATAGGAAGATATTTAAATAGTCCAAAAATTAAATATAATAAAGCTATTAGTGGTCATATTTTCAAAGAATATTTTCTTTTGAGATACAAATATTTCCCACTAATTTTCAAATTGTATTATGGTCAATTTTACTTCTAAAATTAGATAAATAGCAGAGTGATTTTATGAAGGAAAATACATGAATGCCAGAGTTCCTTTTATGAGCATGCTCTTGGATAGTTTGCATTCCTTTGGAAATTTTAATTTAAATTTTTTTAATTGAAAGTGCATTCTTCCACTCTCTAAGCTGTGATTTTGATTGCAAATTTCTTATAAGACCCTGGTTCTTTTATACTAATGTGTTCTCTCAAATCCAGTTTCTTAGCTGATCTGAAGATCATTTTTAAAATTTAAATTAAATTTATTTCTTTTAATTGGAGTCTAATTACTATACAATATTGTAATGGTTTTTGCAATACACTGACATGAATCAGCCATGGGTTTACATGTGTTCCCCATCCTGAACTCCCTCCCACCTCCCTCTTCATCAAATCCCTCTGGGTCATCCCAGTGCACCAGCCCTGTGCACCCTGTCTCATACATCGAACCTGGACTGGTGAACTATTTCACATATGATAATATATATGTTTCAATGTTATTCTCTCAGATCATCCCACCCTCACCTTCTCCCACAGAGTTCAAAAGACTGTTGTATACATCTGATTCTCTTTTTCTATCTCGCATATAGGGTTATCGTTACCATCTTTCTAAATTCCATATATATGCATTAGTATACTGTATTGGTGTTTTTTTCTTTCTGGCTTACTTCACTCTGTATAATAGGCTCCAGTTTCATCCACCTCATTAGAAATGATTCAAATGAATTCTTTTTAATGGCTGAGTAATATTCCATTGTGTATATGTACCACAGCTTTCTTATCATTTCATCTGCTGATCAACATCTAGGTTGCTTCCATGTCCTGGCTATTATAAACAGTGCTGGGATGAACATTCGAGTACATGTATCTCTTTCAATTCTGGTTTCCTCGGTGTGTATGCCCAGCAGTGGGATTTCTGGGTCATATGGCAGTTCTGTTTTCAGTTTTTTAAGGACTCTCCACACTGATCTCCATAGTGGCTGTTCTAGTTTGCATTCCCACCAACAGTGTAGGAGGCTTCCCTTTTCTTCATACCCTCTCCAACATTCATTGTTTTTAGATTTTTGGACAGCAGCCATTCTGACTGGCGTGAAATTATACCTCACTGTGGTTTTGATTTGCATTTCTCTGATAATGACTGATATTGAGTATCTTTTCATGTGTTTGTTAGCCATCTGTATGTCATCTTTGGAGACATGTCTGTTTAGTTCTATCGACCATTTTTTGATTGGGTCATTTATTTTTCTGTAATAGAGCTACAGGTATTGCTTGTGAATTTTTGAGATTAATTCTTTGTCAGTTGCTTCATTTGCTATTATTTTCTCCCATTCTGAAGGCTGTCTTTCCACTTTGCTTATAGTTTCCATCATTGTGCAAAAGCTTTTAAGTTTAATTAGGTCTCATTTTTTTTTCCCGCTTTTATTTCCATTACTCTGGGAGGTGGGTCATAGAGGATCTTGCTATGATTTATGTCAGAGAGTATTTTTTCCTATGTTTTGCTCTAGGAATTTTATGGTTTCTGGTCTTAAATTTAGATCTTTAATCCATTTTGAGTTTATTTTTGTGTATGGTGTTAGAAAATGTTATAGTTTCATTCTTTTACAAGTGATTGACCAGTTTTCCCAGCACTACTTGTTAAAGAGATTGTCTTTTCTCCATTATATATTCTTGCATCCTTTGTCAAATATAAGGTGTCCATAGGTGTGTGGATTTATGTCTGGATTATCTATTTTGTTCCATTAATCTATATTTCTGTCTTTGTGCCAGTACTGTGCTGTCTTGATGACTGTAGCTTTGTAGTATAGCCTAAAGTCAGGCAGGAGGTTTCCTCCAGTTCCATTCTTCTTTCTTAAAAGTGCTTTGGCTATTCGAGGTTTTTTGTATTTCCATTACAAATTTTGAAATTCTTTGTTCTAGTTCTGGGAAAAATACTGTTGGTAGCTTGATAGGGATTGAATTGAATCTATAGATTGCTTTGGGTAGTATACTCATTTTCTTTTGTGTGTGTGTGTGTGCTTTTTTTTAAATTAATTAATTAATTAATTTATTTTTTATTTTACTTTACAATTCTGTATTGGTTTTGCCATACATTGACATGAATCCATATTCATTCTTCCAATCCACAAACATGGTATATTTATCCATCTATTTGTGTCCTTTTTTTTTTCTTTCATCAGTGTTTTATAGTTTTCTATATATAGGTCTTTTGTTTCTTTAGGTAGATATATTCCTAAGTATTTTATTCTTTTCATTGCAATGGTGAATGGAATTGTTTCCTTAATTTCTCTTTCTGTGTTCTCATTGTTAGTGTATAGAAATGCAAGGGATTTCTGTGTGCTAATTTTATATTCTGCAACTTTATTCATGGATTAGCTCTAGTAAATTTCTAGTAGAGTCTTTAGGGTTTTCTATGTAGAGGATCACGTCATCTGCAAACAGTGAGAGTTTTATTTCTTCTTTTCCAATCTGGATTCCTTTTTATTTCTTTTTCTGCTCTGACAGCTGTGGCCAAAACTTCCAAAACAATGTTAAATTGTCATGGTTAGAGTGGGCACCCTTGTCTTGTTCCTGACTTTATGAGATATTCTTTCAGTTTTTCACCATTGAGCATAATGTTTGCTGTGGGTTTGTCATATATAGCTTCTGTTATTTGAGGTATGTTCCTTCTATTCCTGCTTTCTGGAGGGTTTTTATCATAAATGGATGTTGAATTTTGTCAAAGGCTTTCTCTGCATCTATTGAGATACTCATATGGTTTTTATGTTTCAATTTGTTAATGTGATGTATTACATTGATTGATTTGTTGATATTAAAGAATCCTTGCATTCCTTGATAAAGCCCACTTGGTCATGGTGTATAAAATGATTTCGGAAGTTTACCAGTTTACCTTCCTCTGTAATTTTCTGGAAGAGTTTGAGTAAACTAGGTGTTAGCTGGTCTCTAACTTTTCGGTAGAATATAACTGTGAAGCCATCTGGTCCTGGGCTCTTTTTTTTGCTGGAAAATTTCTGATTACAGTTTCAATTTCCATGCTTGTGATGGGTCTGTTAAGATTTTCTATTTCTTCCTGGGTCAGTTTTGGAAAGTTGTACTTTTCTAAGAATTTGTCCATTTCTTCCAGGTTGTCCGTTTTATTGGCATATAGTTGCTGATGGTAGTCTCTTGTGATCCTTTGTGTTTCTGTGTTGTCTGTTGTGGTTTCTCCATTTTCATTTCTGATTTTGTTAATTTGATTCTTCTCCCTTTGTTTGTTGATGAGTCTGGCTAATGCTTTGTCTATTCAGTTATTTTCACAAAGAACCAGCTTTTAGATTTGTTGATTTTTGCTATGGTCTCTTTTCTTTCTTTTGCATTTATTTCTGCCTTAATTTTTAAGACTTCTTTCCTCTATTAACCCTGGGGTTCTTCATTTCTTCCTTTTCTAGTTGCTTTAGGTGTAGAGTTAAGTTATTTATTTGACTTTTTTCTTGTTTCTTGAGGTAAGGCTGTATTGCTATGAACCTTCCCCCAGCACTGCTTATCCAGTGTCCCATAGGTTTTGGATTGTTGTGTTTTCATTTTCATTCATTTTATGCATATTTTGATTTCTTTTTTGATTTCTTCTGTGATTTGTTGATTATTCATAAGCATGTTCTTTAGCCTATATATGTTGAAATTTTTAGTAGTTCTTTTCCTTGTAATTGACATCTAATCTTACTGCATTGTGGTCATAAAAGATGATTGGAATTATTTCAATTTATTTGAATTTACCAAGGGTAGATTTATGGCCCAGGATTTGATCTATCCTGGAGAAGGTTCTGTTTGCACATGAGAAAAAGTGAAATCCATTGTTTTGAGGTGAAATATCCTATAGATATCAGTTAGGTCAAATTGGTCCATCGTGTCTTTAAAAGTTTGTGTTTCCTTGTTAATTTTCTGTTTAGTTGATATATCCATAGATATGAGTGGAGTATTAAAGTCTCCCACTATTATTATGTTATTGTTAATTTCCCCTTTCACTCTTGTTAGCATTTGCCTTACATATTGTGGTGCTCCTATGTTTGGTGCATATCTATTTATAATTGTTATATCTTCTTCTTGGACTGATCCTTTGGGCATTATGTAGTGTCCTTCTTTGTCTCTTTTCACAGCCTTTATTTTAAAGTCTATTTTATCTGATATGTGTATTGCTACAACTGCTTTTTTTTTTTGTCTCCATTTGTGTGAAATATCTTTTTCCAGTCCTTCACTTTCAGTCTGTATGTGTCCCTAGGTTTGAGGTGGGTCTCGTAGACACCATATATAGGGGTCTTGTTTTCATATCCATTCAGCCAGTCATTGTCTTTTGGTTGGGGCATTCACTTCATTTAAATTTAAGGTAATTATTGATAAGTATGATCCCATTGCCATTTACTTTGTTGTTTTGGGTTTGAGTTTATACACCCATTCTGTGTTTCCTGTCTAGAGAAGATCCTTTAGCATTTGTTGAAGAGCTAGTTTGGTGTGCTGAATTTCCTCAGCTTTTGCTTCTCTGTAAAGCTTTTGATTTGTCCTTCATATTTGAATAAGACCCTTGCTGGGTATAGTAATCTGAGTTGTAGGTTTTTCTCTTTCACCACTTTAAGTATGTCCTGCCTTCTGACCTGAAGAGTTTCTATTGAAAGATCAGCTGTTATCCTTATGGGAATCCCCTTGTGTGTTATTTGTTGTTTTTCCCTTGTTGCTTTTAATATTTGTTCTTTGTGTTTGATCTTTGTTAATTTGATTAACATGTGTTGGTGTTTTCACCTTGGGTTTATCCTGTTTGGGACTCTCTGGGTTTCTTGGAGTTGGGTGGCTATTTCCTTCCCTATTTTAGGGAAGTTTTCAACTGTTATCTCCTGAAGTATTTTCTCATGGCTTTTCTTTTTGTCTTCTTCTTCTGGGACTCCTATGATTCGAATGTTGGGGCATTTCACATTGACCCAGAGGTCCCTGAGGTTGTCCTCATTTTTTAAAAATTCTTTTTTCTTGTTTTCCTCTCTGCTTCATTTATTTTTACCATTCTATCTTCTACCTCACTTATCCTATCTTCTGCCTCTGTTATTCTACTGTTGGTTCCCTCCAGAGTGCTTTTGATCTCATTGCTCATTATATATTGACTCTTTTTTATTTCTTCTAGGTCCTTGTTAAACCTTTCTTTCATCTTCTCAATCCTTGTCTCCAGGCTACTTATTTGTAACTACATTTTGTTTTCAAGATTTTGGATCACTTTTACTATCATTATTCTGAATTCTTTTTTAGGTAGACTCGTATCTCTTCCTCTTTTGTTTGGTTTAGTGGGCATATATCATGTTCCTTACCTGCTGAGTTTTTCTCTGCCTTTTCATCTTGTTTAAATTGCTGTGTTTGGGGTGGCCTTTATGAATTCTAGCAGCTTGTGGTTCTTCTTTATTGTGTAGTTTCCTCCCTGTGGGTGGGATTGGACGAGTGACTAGTCAAGGTCTCCTGGTTAGGGAAGCTTGTGTTGGTGTTCTGGTGGGTGGAGCTGGATTTCTTCTCTCTGGAGTGCAATGAAGTGTCCAGTAGTGAGTTTTTAGATGTCTATGGGTTTGATGTGACTTTGGGCAGCCTGTATTTTGAAGCTCAGTGTTATATTCCTGCATTGCTGGAGAATTTGCATGGATGTCTTGCTCTAGAACTTGTTGGCTCTTGGGTGGAGCTTGGTTTCAGTGTAGATATGGAAGG
Organism: Oryx dammah; assembly: GCF_014754425.2. Lineage (NCBI taxonomy): Eukaryota > Metazoa > Chordata > Mammalia > Artiodactyla > Bovidae > Oryx > Oryx dammah. Next base: position 7,317,315 of record NW_024070207.1, on the reverse strand, counting down.
TTTTGGATGATCTCTTATTGATTAATATTCCCTGGATTCAAGAGTTCTCTGGTGTTCTCAGGTTTGGGGCTTAATACTCCTGCCTCTGATTTTCAGTCTTATTCTTACAGTAGCCTCAAGACTTCTTCATCCATACAGCACCAATTGTAAAACTTCTAGGTTAATGGTGAAAAGATTCTCCACAGTGAGGGACACCAAGAGAGGTTCACAGAGTTACATGGAGAAGAGGGAGGAGGGAGATAGAGGTGAGCAGGATGAGAAGAGGGGGAATCAAAAGGGGTGAGAGCAATCTAGCCAGTAATCAATTCCTTATGTGCTCTCCACATTCTGGAACCCTCAGAGAGGTTCACAGAGTTTCATAGAGAAGAGAAGAGAGAGGAATGAGATAGAGCTGAGCAGGAGAAGAAAAGAGGGAATCAAAAGGAGAGAGATAGATCTAGGCATTACTCTGTTCCCTAAGTGTTCTCCACAGCCTGGAACATACACAGAGGTCACAGAGTTGGGTAGAGAAGAGAGGGAGAGGGAGGAGATAGAGGTGACCTGGGGGAGAAAAAGGAGAGTCAAGAGCGGGAGAGAATAATCTAGCCTGTAATCACACTCCTAAGTAAAAATGGATATTGAAGATTGGATTATAAAGTATAGAAAATTGATAACAAATACCAAAAACAAAGATTAAAAATCTAGAGTAGAGGTTAGACTAACAAAAATACAATATTAATAAAAACAAACAAAATCACAAAAAGTATAAGAAATATATATGAAGTATGCTTTAAAAATAAGGTCTTCTTTTTTTGCAAGGTAATAATAGGTTATAAAAATGAAAATTAAAGTAGTAATAGAGGACTCAAAAAAAGAAAAAAAATTAAGAAAACAATTATAATAAAAATATATCTAGGAATTTCTTTGGAGCTGTTGCGGGCAGTGTGGGGTCAGTTCAGTTTCAGATAGTTCCTTGTTCCAGCTTATACTTCTCAAGATCTATAGGCCTTTTCCAATGTAGTCAGTGCTAACTACAGGGATTTTAATCTGTTGCACCTATCACCTCCAAAGTGGTTCTCTGTTTATTTGGCTTCTTCTGTTTGCAGGTCTCTTCAGTGTCTAATTTCCACCCTGACATAAGGGGGCGAAGGTGGTCTCTTGTTTAGGCTCACTTGTTCAGTCAGGCTGTGGGGAGGAAGGAATACTGTAAACAAATATCACTGGTGTGTGTGGGGAGTGTTCACAGTGTCTCAGCCACACTGGGTTTGCCCCCATTCACAGAGTGTGTGCTTTCCCTGTCTACACTGCTCAGGCTCCAGGTTACTCTGCAGGGAGCAAGCCCTGGGTTGCGTGGACTTACCAGGTCTAAGCCGCTCAGGTTCAGGTTCTTGGGTAGTCCACAAAGGCGCAAACTGGGTTGGACCTGCACTTTGTGCCCTTCCCAGGTCCGAGCAGCTCAGGCAACCAGGTGCTTGGTGAGCACACTCTCCTCAGGTGACGAGTGCATCTTATCACCTCCCCAGTCCCAGCTGCTCAGTTTCCTGGGTGGCAGTGGGCACATCCGTCTCTGGTGTGTTGTGTTTCTCTTCTGGGGAGCTGATCTCTGGCTGCGACACTCCTGGAGGATGTCAACTATCCAGAATCCCAGGAAGTCTTGGTTAGAAACTGGAAGCCTGTTTGCAGTTTGGTAGGGGTGCCGTCTCTGGGGCCTAGTTTGCCCCTTTCCGGCTCTGGCTGGCACCTGCCTGCTCCCTGCCTCTGGTGGTGGATGGGCCAATCTGCAGCCTGCTTGGTCTCCCCTGGTATTTACTCAGTCCTTTGTTCTGTGAGTGGGTCTGGCAGTGCCTTAGGTTAGGGCTTTCCGTGGGATAGTCCTCTCTTTCTCTCTCTCTTTTTTTCCTCTCTCTTTGGCTATCCCATAGCTTAGGTTGCTATCTCCCTGTTAGCTCCCTCAGATTGCCCTCAGGGCATTCAGGCCCAGTCCTTACCCTAAGCAATGCAACCTGCTCCTCCCTGTTCAGCCCCTGCTTGCTGGCAGCAGATGCGAACATCTGGGGTACTTCTCTGCTGGGAGTTGCCATTAGGAACGTAGTCTGTGGGGTTTATTTATTTATTTACTTTTCCTCCCAGTTATGTTGCCTTCCGAGATTCCGAAACTCCCCGCAGACCCACCAGTTAGAGGGTTTCCTGGTATTTGGAAACTTCTCTTCTTTTAAGACTCTCTTTCTGGGATGGATCTCCATCCCTAACTCTTTTGTCTCTCTTTTTATCTTTTATATTTTGTCCTACATCCTTTTGAAGATGATGAGCTGGTTTTCTGGGTGCCTGATGTCCTCTGCCAGTGTTCTGAAGTTGTTTTGTGGAATTTGCTCAGAGTTCAAATGTTCTTTTGAGGAATTTGTGGGGGAGAAAGTGGTCTCCCCATCCTACTCCTCTGCCATCTTAGGACCACCCCCCTGATCTGAAGACTATTTCAACTAAGGATCTGAATTACAGCAAGTATATCCCTTGGAAACACTCCAATTAAAATAGTAATTGGGAACTCATCACTAATTCTCTGCATAATTTCTTTGTGAAGTGAATTCATGAGACAAACTTCTTTAGACAATATTCTGTTGTCCTCTTTCATCCCTTTTGAAAGTCTTGCCTCCTTTCCTCCTTCTCTTCATTTCTCTCCCCTTTCTATTCTCTTTCTGTGGCTTCTCCTTCCCTCCCCTCTCCTGTTCACCCTTTTCTGTTTGTCCATTCCTTGGCGTCGACTTTGATTGACTATATCTACTTTGCTTCTTTGATTACTCTTCTCCATTTGTCTTTGTTTTATGCCTGTCTTATTTTTTTTTTCTCCATGAATTCTTTAGATTTTTCAGTCACCTCACTGTACACTTACTTATCTGTCAGTCCTTTCAGGTTGTCACCTTGGACTAACTGAAGTATTTATAGAGACTGGCAACCTTTCTTCTCTCTCTCTCTTTATTTTTTCCCCCACTAAGAAAAAATTTATTTTTGTAACTTGATCCGCACTGGCCTTTGAGTTTTGACAGTAATACTGGTAATACACATTCACTTTATTTTCTGCTATAACCCTTAGACCCTCTTGGAATTCCATTTTATATTGGTGCATTTGATTATTCTTTCCCTTTTGAATCACATTACATTTATGAATGCTTTATAGAATCTCATTTTATTGATTTCTGCCCACTTAAAATTTATCCTGCTTGTACTCTGTTTTTATGCCTATACTGCAATGTGCAAGAACACCTGCAAATTTTATTAGCATCTTCTCCCTTCTATTCTCTAACTAGTAAATGAAAATCCTGAATTGCATTGAACTCAGAGTGGATCCCTAAGGGACCCTATGACACCTCCACCCAATGCAGTATTGAACAATTAGTTTCAGCCTTTTGTACTCAATTTGTTTTAACTAATTCTATATCTAAACTGGCCATCTTATGACACTGCCAAATAATCTATCATTTAAAGATTTGTTTTGCTAGTGCAAGTCTTCACCAACTTTTTACTTTGAATGTCCTAAACTTATCTTCTGAAGGAACTGTCTTCATATAATTATTTTTTAATTTACAATTTTAATTAATTTGTTCAGTTCAGTTCAGTCACTCAGTCATGTCCAACTCTTTGCGACCCCATGAATCGCAGCACGCCAGGCCTCCCTGTCCATCACCATCTCCCGGAGTTCACTCAGACTCACGTCCATTGAGTCCGTGATGCCATCCAGCCATCTCATCCTGGGTCGTCCCCTTCTCCTCCTGCCCCCAATCTCTCCCAGCATCAGAGTCTTTTCCAATGAGTCAACTCTTTGCATGAGGTGTCCAAAGTACTGGAGCTTCAGCTTTAGCATCATTCCTTCCAAAGAAATCCCAGGGTTGATCTCCTTCAGAATGGACTGGTTGCATCTCCTTGCAGTTCAAGGGACTCTCAAGAGTCTTCTCCAACACCACAGTTCAAACGCATCAATTTATTGGCACTCAGCCTTCTTCACAGTCCAACTCTCACATCCATACATGACCACAGGAAAAACCATAGCCTTGACTAGATGGACCTTAGTCGGCAAAGTAATGTCTCTGCTTTTGAATATACTATCTAGGTTGTTCATAACTTTTCTTCCAAGGAGTAAGCGTCTTTTCATTTCATGGCTACAGTCACCATCTGCAGTGATTTTGGAGCCCCAAAAAATAAAGTCTGACACTGTTTCCACTATTTCCCCATCTATTTCCCATGAAGTGATGGGACCAGATGCCATGATCTTTGTTTTCTGAATGTTGAGCTTTAAGCCAACTTTTTCACTCTCCTCTTTCACTTTCATCAAGAGGCTTTTTAGCTCCTCTTCACTTTCTGCCATAAGGGTTGTGTCATCTGCATGTATGAGTTTATTGATATTTCTCCCGGCAATCTTGATTCCAGCTTGTGTTTCTTCCAGTCCAGCGTTTCTCATGATGTACTCTGCATAGAAGTTAAATAAGCACGGTGACAATATACAGCCTTGAGGTTCTCCTTTTCCTATTTGGAACCAGTCTGTTGTTCCATGTCCAGTTTTAACTGTTGCTTCCTGACCTGCATAGGGATTTCTCAAGAGGCAGGTTAGGTGGTCTGGTATTCCCATCTCTTTCAGAATTTTCCACAGTTGATTGTGATCCACACAGTCAAAGGCTTTGGCATAGTCAATAAAGCAGAAAGATGTTTTTCTGGAACTCTCTTGCTTTTTCCATGATCCAGCGGATGTTGGCAATTTGATCTCTGGTTCCTCGGCCTTTTCTAAAACCAGCTTGAACATCAGGGAGTTCACGGTTCATGTATTGCTGAAGTCTGGCTTGGAGAATTTTGAGCATTACTTTACTAGCATGTGAGATGAGTGCAATTGTGCAGTAGTTTGAGCATTTTTTGGCATTGCCTTTGTTTGGGATTGGAATGAAAACTGACCTTTTCCAGTCCTGTGGCCACTGCTGAGTCTTCCACATTTGGTGGCATATTGAGTGCAGCACTTTCACAGCATCATCTTTCAGGATTTGAAACAGCTCAACTGGAATTCCATCACCTCCACTAGCTTTGTTTGTAGTGATGCTTTCTAAGGCCCACTTGACTTCACATTCCAAGATGTCTGGCTCTAGATGAGTGATCACATCATCATGATTATCTGTGTCGTGAAGATCTTTTTTGTACAGTTCTTCTGTGTATTCTTGCCACCTCTTCTTAATGTCTTCTGCTTCTGTTAGGTTCAGACCATTTCTGTCCTTTATCAAGCTCATCTTTGCATGAAATGTTCCCTTGGTATCTCTAATTTTCTTGAAGAGATCTCTAGTCTTTCCCATTCTGTTGTTTTCCTCTATTTCTTTGCATTGATTGCTGAAGAAGGCTTTCTTATCTCTTCTTGCTATTCTTTGGAACTCTGCATTCAGATGTTTATATCTTTCCTTTTCTCCTTTGCTTTTCACCTCTCTTCTTTTCACAGATATTTGTAAGGCCTCCCCAGACAGCCATTTTGATTTTTTGCATTTCTTTTCCATGGGGATGGTCTTGATCCCTGTCTCCTGTACAATGGCAAACCTCAGTCCATAGTTCATCAGGCACCCTATCTATCAGATCTATACCCTTAAATCTATTTCTAACTTCCACTGTATAATCATAAGGGATTATATTTAGGTCATACCTGAATGGTCTAGCGGTTTTCCCTACTGTCTTCAATTTAAATCTGAATTTGGCAATAAGGAGTTCATGATCTAAGCTACAGTCTGCTCCCGGTCTTGTTTTTGTTGACTGTTTAGAGCTTCTCCAGTTTTGGCTGCAAAGAATATAATCAATCTGATTTTGGTATTGACCATCTGGTGATGTCCATGTGTAGAGTCTTCTCTTGTGTTTTTTGAAGTGGGTGTTTGCTATGACCAGTGCATTTTCTTGGCAAAACTCTATTAGTCTTTGCTCTGCTTCATTCCACATTCCAAGGTCAAATTTGCCTGTTACTCCAGGTGTTTCTTGACTTCCTGCTTTTGCATTCCAGTCCCCTATAATGAAAAGGACATCTTTTTTGGGTGTGAGTTCTAAAAGATCTTGTAGGTCTTCATAAAACCGTTCAACTTCAGTTTCTTCAGCATTACTGGTTGGAGCATAGACTTGGATAACTGTGATATTGAATGGTTTGCCTTGGAGATGAACAGATATCATTCTGTCATTTTTGAGATTGCATCCAAGTACTGCATTTCGGACTCTTTTGTTGACCATGATAGCTACTCCATTTCTTCTGAGGGATTCCTGCCCGCAGTAGTGGATGTAATGGTCATCTGAGTTAAATTCACCCATTCCAGTCCATTTTAGTTCACTGATTCCTAGAATGTCGACGTTCACCCTTGCCATCTCTTTTTTGACCACTTCCAATTTGCCTTGATTCATGGACCTGACATTCCAGGGTCCTATGCAATATTGCTCTTTACAGCATCAGATCTTGCTTCTATCACCAGTCACATCCAGAACTGGGTATTGTTTTTGCTTTGGCCCCATCCCTTCATTCTTTCTGGAGTTATTTCTCCACTGATCTCCAGTAACATATTGGGCACCTAATGATCTGGGGAGTTCCTCTTTTGGAATCCTATCATTTTGCCTTTTCCTACTGTTCATGGGCTTCTCAAGGCAAGAATACTGAAGTTTCTTGCCATTCCCTTCTCCAGTGGACCACATTCTATCAGGCCTCTCCAGCATGACCCGCCCCTCTTGGGTTGCCCCGCAGGCATGGCTTGGTTTCATTAAGTTAGCCAAGGCTGTGGTCCTAGTGTGATTAGATTGACTAGTTTTCTGTGAGTATGATTTCAGTGTGTCTGCCCTCTAATGCCCTCTTGCAACTCCTACCATCTTACTTGGGTTTCTCTTACCTTGGCGTGGGGTGTCTCTTCACGGCTGCTCCAGCAAAGCACAGCCACTGTTCCTTACCTTGGATAATGGGTATCTCCTTACCACCGCCATTCCTGACCTTCAACGTGGGATAGCTCCTCTAGGCCCTCCTGTGTCTGAGCAGCCACCACTCCTCGCGTTGCTCCTCCGGGCCGCTGGCCCTGGCCTCGGGGCAGTGGGGTGGATATAAACTACACAGTAGTTTGTACCTGTTAATCCCTGGCCACCCCTGATCTCGGACATGGGGTGGATATAAACTTATATATACAGTGATCCCCAGTGGCTCAGAGGTAAAGAATCTGCCTGCAATGGAGGAACCACAGGAAATGTGGGTTCTATCCCTGGCTTGGGAAGATCCCCTGGAGGAGGGTGTGGTAACCCACTACAGTATTCTTGCCTGGAGAATCCCACAGACAGAGGAGCCTGGCAGGCTATAGTCCATAGGGTTACAAAGAGTCAGACATTACTGAAGCAAATTATCACACATGCATACAGTGATCATAAAATTTCATTTCAGCTTTAGAGATTTTTGTAATCAAAGTACAGTTTATTTATAATATTACATTAGTTTCAGGTATACAGCATGGTGATTCAGTATTTTTATAAATTATTCATATACTGCATTAAAAGTTATTATAAGATAATAGTTATAATTCTCTGTGCTGCACAATATATATTTTGAGGCTAATGTATTTTATACATAGTAGTTTGTATCTGTTAATCCTATACCCCTATCTTGTCCCTCCCTCCTTCCCACTCCCCAGTGGTAACAACTAATTTGTTTTCTATATCTGCAATTCTGTTTCTGTTTTGCTGAATACATTCATCTATTTTATTATTTAGATCCCATGTATAAGTGATATACAGCATTTGTTTTCACTGTGTGACTTATTTCACTCAATATTCTCTAGGTCCATCCATGTTATTGCAAATGGCAAAATTTGATTCTTTTTTTGTGGCTGATATTTCACTGTGTGTATACATACACATGTGTACATACTGCATTTTCTATATCCATTCATCTGTTGATAGACTCTTGGGTTGCTTCCATATCTTGGCTATTGAAAATACTGCTGCTGTGAACATTGGAACATGTATATCTTTTTGAATTAGTGTTCTTGTTTTGTCCATATATATACTCAGAGTGGAATTGCTGGATCATATGGTGTTTCTACTTTTAGATTTATTGAGTTCTGTTTGTAATTCTAGCCTCTTAAATTTGTTGGGACTTGTATTGTGGTCTACTGTGTAATCTCTCCTGGAGAATGATCCAAATGTACTTGAAGAGAATGTGTATGTTGCTGTTTTGAGGTAGAATGTCTTGTAGATATCAGTTAGGTACAAGTGGACTACTGTGTCATTTAGGAGTGCTGTGCCTTATTGATTTTCTGTCTGGATGATCTGTCCATTGATGTAAGTGGGATGTTAAAGTCTCCAATATTATCACATTATTATCAAGTTCTCCCTTTATATCTAGTAAGATTTGTTTTATATATTTAGGTGCTCCTCTATTGGGTGCATATATGCCAGTGTTATATCTTCTTCTCTTATTAACCCCTTTACCATTATATATGGGACTCCTCAGTGGCTGTGGTAAAGACTCTGCCTGTAATGCAGGAGACACAGGAAATGTGGGTTTGATACCTGGGTTGGGAAGATCCTGGAAGAGGAAATGACAACCCACTCCAGCATTCTTACCTGAAAAATCCCATGGACAGAGGAGCCTGGAAGGCTACAGTCCAAAGGGTCACAAAAAGTCAAGCACGACTGAACACAGCACACAGCAGAGTACCATTATATAATACTCTTATTTGTGTTTTATTATAAACATTCTTTTAAAGTCTATTTTTTGTATGAGTATTGCTACTCTCACATTGTTTTCATTTGAGTTGGCATGAAATATCTTTTTTCATCACTTCACTTTCATTCTGCTGGTCTTTAGCTCTGAAGTTTCTTATAGGTAGAATACAGAAGCATCTTGTATTTTATTCATCAGCTACCTTATGTCTTTTGATTGGAGAAGTTAGTCCACTGGTATTTAAAGTGATTATTGATAAGAATGTACTTACTTCAATTTTGTACTTGTTTTCAGGTTGTCTTTTTAGTTCTTCTCTGTTCATTTCTTCTTTTTGTTTCTTCCTTTGTGGTTTGATAATTTTCTTTAGCAGTATGCTTGTGTTTCTTTCTTTTCAGTTTTTGTTTATCAATGTAGATTCTTGATTTGTGTTTACCATGGGGTTCATATACGTTGACCTATAACTATATCTACTTGAGTTAAACTGATAGTCATTTAAGTTCAAATTCTAAAATATCTATGCTTTTACTTCCCTCCTTTACATATTTTTTTGATGTCATATTTTACATCTTCATGTTTATCCTTTAACAGTTAATAGTTATAGGTTTTTGACTTTTAACCTTTGTATTGGCTTGTTTAAGTGGTTGATCTTCAATCTTTACTATATCTTTTCCTTTCCTATATACTCTCTTTTTCCACTTAGAGAAGACCCTTTAATAATTGTTTACTGTAGGTTTAGTATTGATGAATTCTTTTAGTCTTTGGTGTCTGTAAATTTATTTATCTCTCCTTATCTTCTAAATGATAATCTTGCTGGGTAGAATATCCTAGGTTGCAGGTCTTTTCCTTTTAGTACTTTGAATGTCATGGCACTCCCTTTTCTCCTTCTCTGCAAAATTTTTGCAGAGAAGTTAACTGATAGCCATATGAGGATTCCCTTGTATATAACTTTGTTTTTCTCTTACTGCCTTTAGAATTCTCTCTTTAACTTTTTCCATTTTAATTATAGTATGTCTTGTCATGTGTCTTTTTAAGTTCATCTTATCTCAGATAACTCTATGCTTCTCATATCTGGATATCCATTTCATTTTTCAGGCTTGGGAAGTTTTCAGCTATATCTTCAAATATATTTTCAATATCCTTTTCTTCCATTTCTTCTTCTGAGACTTGTATAATGTGAGTATTGGTATACTTAATGTTCAGTTCAGTTCAGTCACTCAATCATGTCCGACTATTTGCGACCCCATGAATCGCAGCACGCCAGGTCTCCCTGTCCATCACCAGCTCCTGGAGTTCACTCAGACTCATGTCCATCGAGTCCGTGATGCCATCCAGCCATCTCATCCTCTGTTGTCCCCTTCTCCTCCTGCCCCCAATCCCTTCCAGCATCAGAGTCTTTTCCAATGAGTCAACTCTTCGCATGAGATGTCCAAAGTACTGGAGTTTCAGCTTCAGCATCATTCCCTCCAAAGAAATCTCAGGGCTGATCTCCTTCAGAATGGACTGGTTGGATCTCCTTGCAGTCCAAGGAACTATCAAGAGTCTTCTCCAACACCACAGTTCAAAAGCATCAATTCTTCGGTGCTCAGCCTTCTTCACAGTCCAACTCTCACATCCATACATGGCCACTGGAAAAACCATAGCCTCGACTAGACGGACCTTTGTTGGCAAAGTAATGTCTCTGCTTTTGAATATGCTATTTAGGTTGGTCATAACTTTCCTTCCAAGGAGTAAGCATCTTTTAATTTCATGGCTACAGTTACCATCTGCAGTGATTTTGGAGCCCAGAAAAATAAAGTCTGACACTGTTTCCACCATTTCCCCATCTATTTCCCATGAAGTGATGGGACTGAATGCCATGATCTTCATTTTCTGAATGTTGAGCTTTAAGCCAACTTTTTCACTCTCCTCTTTCACTTTCATCAAGAGGTTTTTTAGTTCCTCTTCACTTTCTGCCATAAGGGTGGTGTCATCTGCATATCTGAGGTTATTGATATTTCTCTCAGCAATCTTGATTCCATGTTGTGCTTCTTCCAGCCCAGTGTTTCTCATGATGTACTCTGCATATAAGTTAAATAAGCACGGTGACAATATACAGCCTTGACAGACTCCTTTTCCTATTTGGAACCAGTCTGTTGTTTCATGTCCAGTTCTAACTGTTGCTTCCTGACCTGCATATAGGTTTCCCAAGAGGCAGGTCAGGTGGTCTGGTATCCCCATCTCTTTTGGAATTTTCCACAGTTTATTGTGATCCACACAGTCAAAGGCTTTGGCATAGTCAACAAAGCAGATTCAGTGCTGTGTTATGGCATGGGGTGAAAATGGCCAAAATGTTTGCTGGGCTTGGGCTGGGATGTGTGCTCAGGCAGTCACAGGAAACCCAGAATCCACTAGTGCAGACCTCTCTCTGTGGTGCCTCAGCAGCAAGCCAGCACTTGTGTACCAAAATAAACTCCCTAAGTTATTTATGACATAAAGGAAGATTCCTTTTTAACCTGAGTTTAATAAAGGCTTTTCTGAGATGCACAATGCAGAAACCAAGGAAGAAAATATTGATGACATTGATTTCTTAAAACAAAACAAAAGCTCATGGCAAAATCACCAAAACAAAAACTTAAAGATTAGCGAAAGAATTCTGAAAATCTGTTTTTATTATATATCCATGATGAGTGACTCTTCCTAGTGTACAAAGAGTTTCTACCAATCATAAGAAAATGCCCCCCAAAATCCATTTAGAAATGTAAAAGGATACAGATAGACATATCATTAAAAATGCCTCTCCATCTTATTTATAATTAGAGAATTATTAAATACCATTTTCATCTTTTTGATTGGCAAATATTTTTAAAAATTGATACTATTCTATTGGTATGGTTGTGGAGAAATAGACAATCTTCCTTATTGGCAGAACATAATTGTTTCAACACTTATGAAAAATTATCAAAATTACAATATGTTTTGTCTTTAGCCTAGTAATATCTCTTCTATAAACTTTTTTTTACAAATATATTGTCATGTGCAAAATGACACATATGCCATATTGCTCAATGTTGCCACATTTGTAATAGGAAATGATTGGACAAAACTTAAACTTCCATTGGTAGGGGACTAAATAAAATGTGACATATTGTAACAATGAAATACCATGAAACTGTAATTTTATTTAAAGTACTTTATTAAAGTATGATTAACATTAAAAGGTATATATATATTTAATATATACAACTTGATAAGTTTGGAGATAAGCAGGCACCCATGAACCCATCACCATAATCTATGCTATAAATATATTCATAACCTACAAAAATTTTCTTTAAGCCCCTATATTTATTTATTTAGAGAAAAATTTTAGAGCAATTTTAAGTTCACAACAAAATTGATGGGAAGGTACAAAAATTTCCCATATACCACCTGCCCCTACATGTGCATCAGTTCAGTTAAGTCGCTCAGTTGTGTCCGACTTTTTGTGACCCCATGAATTACAGCACGCCAGGCCTCCCTGTCCATCATCAGCTCCCGGAGTTCACCCAAACTCATGTCCATAAAGTTGGTGAAGCCATCCAGCCATCTCATCCTCTGTCGTCCCCTTCTCCTCCTGCCCCCAATCTTTCCCAGCATCAGGGTCTTTTCCAATTAATCAACTCTTCGCATGAGGCGGCCAAAGTATTGAAGTTTCAGCCTCAGCATCAGTTCTTCCAATGAACACCCAGGACTGGTCTTTAAGATGGACTGGTTGGATCTCTTTGCAGTCCAAGGGACTTTCAAGAGTCTTCTCCAACACCACAGTTCAAAAGCATCAGTTCTTCAGCGCTCAGCTTTCTTCACAGTCCAACTCTCACATCCAGAGGACCACTGGAAAAACCATAGCCTTGACTAGATGGACCTTTGTTGGCAAAGTAATGTCTCTGCTTTTTAATATGCTATCTAGGTTGGTCATAACTTTCCTTCCAAGGAGTAAGCATCTTTTAATTTCATGGTCGTGATCATCATCTGCAGTGATTTTGGAGCCCAGAAAAATAAAGTCTGACACTGTTTCCACCGTTTCCCCATCTATTTCCCATGAAGTGATGGGACCAGATGCCATGGTCTTTGTTTTCTGAATGTTGAGCTTTAAGCCAACTTTTTCACTCTCCTCTTTCCCTTCCCCTATTATCGACATCCCTCACCAAAGTGGTACATTTGCTACAATTGGACCTACATCAGCACATCATAATCATCCAAAGTTCACAGTTTACATTAGAGTTAACTTGTGATGTTTTACATTCTGTGAGCCTGAACAAATGTATTATTATGCATCCACCATTATACTATCATGCAGAGCATTTTCATTTCCTTAGAAGTCTTCTGTGCTCCTCTTATCCTCCTCTAACCCCATAGTTCCTGAAAACCACAAATCTTTTTACTGTCTTCATAGTTTTGCCTTTTCCAAAATATCACATTGTTGGAATCATACAGCATGTAGCCTTTTTAGATTGCCTTCTTTCATTCAGTAATATGCATTTGAGGGCCCTCCATTTGAGGGCTCATTTCTTTTGAGTACTGAATAATACACTCTTGTCTGGATGTACCATGGCTTTTTATCTATTTTCCTGTTGAAGGACATCTTAGTTGCTCCAAGTTTTGGCAATTATGAATAAATCTGCTATAAAAATTTGTGTGCAGATTTTTTAAACATAAGATTTCAGTTCTATTGAGTAAACACTAAAAAGCATGATTTGTGGGTTATATGGCAATAGTATGTTTGGTTTTGAAAGAAAAAAATCAAATTATCTTCCAAGGTAGTTGTACCATTTTGAACTCCCACAAGCAATGAATGAGAGTTCCTTTTACTCCACAACCTCACCAGTGTTTAGTATTGTGAATGTTTTGGATTTTGACCATTCTAGTAAGTTTGTAGGGGTATATCATTGTTCAAACTTGAATTTTCTTAATGATATATGCTGTGGAACATCTTTTCATATGCTTTTTTGCCATCTAAATACCTTGCTTGATGAGGTTTCTGTTAAGGCGTTTAGTTCATTTTAAAATGCTGTTTGTTTTCTTATTGTTGAATTTTAAGGATTCTTTGTTTTGGATAATTGTAAACAGATATATCTTATGCAAATAGTTTCTCCAAGTCTGTGGCTTGTCTTCTCATTCCCTTGACATTTTCTTTCACAAAGCAGTTTTTCTTTCACTTTTAATATTTGTGTGTAGGTTAAAAAAAATTGTAAGTTTTACCCTCATTGGAAAATTTTAAGTATATATATAATATTGGTAACTATTGGGTCTATAATGAATAATAGATATCTAGGACTTATTTTGTTTTTTTTTTTTTTTTTTTATTTATTTTTAATTTTTACTTTACAATTCTGTATTGGTTTTGGCATAGAAGGCAGTGGCAACCCACTCCAGTATTCTTGCCTGGAAAATCCCATGAACGGAGGAGCCTGGTGGGCTGCAGTCCATGGGGTCGGTAAGAATTGGGCACGACTGAGAGACTTCACTTTCATTTTTCACTTTCATGCACTGGAGAAGGAAATGGCAACCCACTCCAGTATTCTTGCCTGGAGAATCCCAGGGACAGAGGAGCCTAGTGGGTTGCTGTCTATGGGTCGCACAGAGTAGTACACGACAGAAGCGACTTAGCAGCAGCAGCAGCAGGACTTATTTACTGTATACAATTAAACATTTATACTCTTTGACTAATACCTCTCATTTTCCTCTTGCTCAACCATTTCAACCACCATTCTACTTGTTTCTGAGTTTGAATATCTAGGATTTCTCATATACGTGTTACAATGTAGTATTTGTTCTTCTGTGTCTGGCTTAGTTCACTTAGCACAATGTCCTCCAAGTTCATCCATCTTGTTGCAAATATCAATATTTACTTCTTTTTAAAAGGCTGAATAATAGTTCATTGTAAGTATATACAACATTTTCCTTATCTATTCATATGTCTATGTATATGTAGACTGTTTCCACCCCCCAGCTACTGTGAATAATGCTGTAATGGACAGGGGAGTATAAATAAGTCTTTGAGATCCTGATTTTAATTCCCTTGGAGTGTATGTCCAGAAATAGCATTACTGGATTTTGTAGAAATATGAATTTTAATTTGTGAGGAACTACTTTATTATTTTCCATATAAATTGGTCTGCACCAATTTATATTCTCACTAACAATATAGACAGGACTCTTTTTTTCTATACAACATCGTCAATGCTTGCTATCTTTTGTTTTCATTTTTGGTTTGTTTTGATAATAGCCACTCTAACAAGTGTGAGGGGATATCTCACTGTGATTTTGATTTTCATTTCCCTGGTTACTAGTTATGTTAAACACTTTTCCTATGCAGGCTTTCCATTTGTATATATTTTTTAAAAAATTTATTTTTTCAGACAGTTCCGTTCATTCACTCTTTGTGACCCCATGAACTGCAGCATCCCAGGCCTTCCTGTCCATCACCAACTCCCAGTGTTTACTCAAACTCATGTACATCATGTCAGTGATGCCATCCAGCCATCTCATCCTCTGCCTTCAATCTTTCCAGCATCAGGGTCTTTTCAAATGAGTTAGTTCTTTGCATCAGGTGGTCAAAGTTCTGGAGTTTCAGCTTCAGCATCAGTCATTCCAATGAATATTCAGGACTGATTTCCTTGAGGACGGACTAGTTGGATCTCCTTACAGTCCAAGGGACTCTCAAGAGTCTTCTCCAACATCACAGTTCAAAAGCATCAATTCTTCGGCACTCAGCTTTCTTTATACTACAACTCTCACATCCATATGTGACTACTGGAAAAAATATAGCTTGGACTAGATGAACCTTTGTTGGCAAAGTAATGTCTTTGCTTTTTAATATGCTATCTCGGTTGGTCATAAGTTTTCTTCCAAGGAACAAGTGTCTTTAAATTTCATGGCTGCAGTCACCATCTGCAGTGATTTTCTTGCCTTGAAAACCCCATGAACAGTATGAAAAAGAAAAATGATAAGATACTGAAAGAGGAACTCCCCAGTTCAGTAGGTGCCCAATATGCTACTGGAGATCAGTGGAGAAATAACTCCAGAAAGAATGAAGGGATGGAGCCAAAGCAAAAACAATACCCAGTTGTGGATGTGACTGGTGATACAAGCAAGGTCTGATGCTGTAAAGAGCAATATTGCATAGGAACCTGGAATGTCAGGTCCATGAATCAAGGCAAATTGGAAGTGGTCAAACAGGACCTGGCAAGAGTGAACATCAATATTCTAGGAATCAGTGAACTAAAATGGACTGGAATGGGTGAATTTAACTCAGATGACCATAGTTTGGCCCTGGGTAAATAATATGGAGGGAACACAGCCACACTAATCAACACAAAATTAGATTAAAGATTTACTGAACATGGCCCCGCCCATTAGAACAAGACCCAATTTCCCCTTCAGCCAATCTCTCCCATCAGGAAGCTTCCATAAGCCTCATACCCTTCTCCATCATAGGGCAGACAGACTGAAAACCACAATCACAGGAAACTAACCAATTTGATCACATGGACCACAGCTTTGTCTAACTCACTGAAACTATGAGCCATGCCTTGTAGGGCACCCAAGACGGATGGGTCATGGTGGAGAGTTCTGACAAAATGTGGTCCACTGGAGAACGGAATGGCAAGCCAGTTCAGTATTCTTGCTTTGAGAACCCCATGAACAGTATGAATTTATTTTTTATTGAAAGATAATTCTTTACAGAATTTTGCTGTTTTCTGTCAAACTTCAGCATGAATCAGCCACAGGTACACATATATTCCCTCCCTCTTGAAACTCCCTCCCATCTCCCTCCCCATCTTACCCCTCTAGGTTGACACAGAGCCCCTGTTTGAGTTTCCTGAGCCATACAGCAAATTTCCGTTGGCTATCTATTGAAAAATGTCTATTCATGCTTTTTTGTTTTTCTTTTCATTTTGTTGATGGTTTCCTTTGCTGTGGAGAAGCTTTTTGGTGTGATATAGTCCTATTTGTTTATTTTTGCTTTTGTTGTCGCTGCTTTTGTAGTCAGATCAAAAATAAAATTGTCAAGACTAGTATTGAGGGATTTACTGCCAGCAGTTTTGTGGTTTCAAGTTTTACATTCAAGTTTTTATTATTTTTTTAAAATTTATATTTATTTATTTTAATTGAAGGCTAATAACTTTACAATATTGTATTGGTTCTGCCACATATCAACCTGAATCTGCCACGGGTGTACACGTGTTCCCATCCTGAACCCCCCTCCCACCTCCCTCCCCGTACCATCTCTCCGGGTCATCCCAGTGCACCACCCCCAAGAATCCTGTATTGAACCTGGACTGGCGATTTGTTTCTTATATGATATTATACATGTTTCAGTGACATTCTCCCAAATCATCCCACCCTCTCCCTCTCCCACAGAGTCCAAAAAACTGTTTTATACATCTGTGTCTCTTTTGCTGTCTCGCATACAGGGTTATCGTTACCATCTTTCTAAATTCCATATATATGTGTTAGTATACTGTATTGGTGTTTTTCTTTCTGGCTTACTTCACTCTGTATAATAGGCTCCAGTTTCATCCACTTCATTAGAACTGATTCAAATGTATTTTTTTTAATGGCTTAGTAATACTTCATTGTGTATATGTACCACAGCTTTCTTATCCATTCATCTGCTGATGGAAATCTAGGTTGCTTCCATGTCCTGGCTATTATAAAGAGTGCTGCGAGGAACATTGGGATACACGTGTCTCTTTCCGTTCTGGTTTCCTCAGTGTGTATGCCCAGCAGTGGGATTGCTGGGTCAAAAGTTCTATTTCCAGTTTTTTAAGGAATCTCCACACTGTTCTCCATAGTGGCTGTACTAGTTTGCATTCCCAACAACAGTGTAAGAGGGTTCCCTTTTCTCCACACCCTCTCCAGCATTTATTGCTTGTAGACTGTTTGATAGCAGCCATTCTGACTACATTCAAGTTTTTAAACCATTTGAGCTATTTTTTTGTGTGTGACATAATACAGACAACCAGTTTCATTCTTTTTTATGTGACTGTCCAATTTACCTAACACCATTTATTGAAGATTCTGTCTTTTCTCCATTGTATATTCTTGACTCTTTTGCCATAAATTAATTGACTGTATATGTGTGAGTTTATTTCTGGGCTCTCCATTCTGTTCCATTGATCTATGTGTTTGTTTTTAACAAGCACAATATTGTTTTGATTACTATAACTTTGTAATATAGTTTGAAGTCAGTGTGTGCAATGCTTCCAGATTTTTTCTTTCTCAAGATTACTTTAGCTATTCAGGGTCTTTTGTGATCCTGTATATGTTTTAGAACTGTTCTATTTCTGTGAAAAATACCATTCGAATTTTGGTAAGAATTGCATTGGACCTATAGATTGCCTTGAGTAGTATAGACATTTAAACATTATTTAACTTTTCCAATCCATGAGTATGGAGTATCTTTCTATATATTTTTGTATTTTTAAATTTCTTTAATCATTGTCATATAGTTTTCAGTGTATAGTTCTTTCACATCAGTTGTTTGTTTTCTTAAATTCTTTCTGATAGTTTATTACTGTATAAAAATGCAACAGATTTTGAAATATTGATATTATGTATTATAACTTTACTGAATTTGTTTAATAGTTCTAAGAGATTTTTTCTTGTTATCTTTAGGGTTTTCAATATATAATACTGTGCCATTTGCAAATGGTGACAGTTTTACTTCTTTTTTTTAATATGGATTATTTTATTTATTTTTCTTTTCTAATATTTTGGATAAGACTTCCAAGACCATGTTGAATAAAGTGGGGAGAATGGGCATCCTTGTATCATTCCTAAAGGAAAAAAGTTCAGCCTTTTACCAGTCTTCTTTTCAACTGTTTATTACTATAATCTTCCCTTTTAGAACTGCTTTTGTTGAATTCTGTAGCTTTTATTATGTTTTAATTTTATTTTTGTGTATTGCAAGGTATTTTCTGATTTCCCTTTGGATATTTTTTGCATTGTTTGTACAAGAGTTTGCTGTTTAGTTACATGTATTGATGTTGGATGGCATCACCGACTCAATGAACATTGGGTGAACTCCGGGAGTTGGTGATAGACAGGAAGGCCTGGCATGCTGCGGTTCATGGGGTCACAAAGAGTCAGACACGACTGAATGACTGAATTGATTGATGTTTTATTTTCTGTTTTCCTTTATTTATTGATTTCTAGTTTCATTCCATTGTGGTTGGAAAAGATACTTGGAATAATTTCACTAATTTAAAATTTGTTAAGACTTGTTTTATGGCAAGTATGTTGTCTCTCCTGTAAAATATTTTGTGTGCATTGAAAACAATGTGCATTCTGTTGCTTTGGGTGAAATATTTTAGACATATCTCTCAAACCTATTATGTCTATAAAATTTTTGAAGTCTGCTGTTTCCTTATTGATTTTCTGTTTATATAATCTATTCAATATTGAAAATTGGTATTGAAGACTCCTACCATTATTTTACTACTGTCTGTTTTTCCCTTTAGTACTTTTGATGCTTTCTTTATATTTTTAGGTGCTCTGATCTTAGGTGCATATGCATTTACGATTATTATATCTTACTGTTGAAATGAAACTTTTATTATTATGTAATGTCACACTATGTCTCTTATGACAGTTTTTGACTTAAAGTCTGTTTGTCTGATATACATATAGCTACTCTTGCTCTCTTTTGGTTACCATTTACGTGATGTATATTTTTCCATCCCTTCAGTTTCAGCCTGTGTGTGTCCTTAAATCTCAAATAAATCTCTTTCCAGAAATGTAAATCTCTTGTTGGTAGCTTATAGTTAGATCTTTTATCCATTTAGTCACTCTTTTGACTGACAAATTTAGGCTATTTTCATTCAAAGCAAATATTGATAAGTAAGAGTTTACTATTGAAATTGTGTTATTCTCTCCATTTTGTAGTCCTTTTGCTCCTCTCTTGCTATCTTACTTTGCTAATTGATGACATTTTTTAGTGATATACTTGAATTCTTTTTTCTTTACCTTTTTGTATTTACTGTAGTTGTTCTTTGAGGTTACCATGGTGTTTGCATGCTGCTTTTTATAATAGTCTATTTTAAGCTGATAACAATTTCAATCTTATACAAAATTATTTTTGTTTCCTTCCACTTTAACTTACTGATGCCAGGACTTACTTTTTCCTATGTGTATCTATTAACACATTTTGTTGTTATAGTTATTCTTAATACTTTTGTCTTTTAACTTTTATACTAAAATTAAAAGTGCTTTCTGTAATCATATTACATAATTAAATAGGCAGGCATTTTTCTATATATTTACCTTTAATAACGATTTATACTTTTTTATACTTTTGTGTTGTTTTGCATCTTTTCATTTTTATTTTAAGACCTTCTTTCAGGACTTCTTGTAAGGCAAATCTAGTGGTGGTGAACTCCCTCAATTTTTGTTTGTCTGGGAAAGTTTTCATCTCTCCTTCCTTTTAAAAAGCAGTTTTTATCCTGGTATAGAATTCTTGGTTTGCAGGGTTCTTTAAAATATTTTAAATGTGCCATATCACTCCTTTCTGTCTTGCAAGATTTCTGCTGAAAAATCCATTGACTATGGATATGAATATGGTTACTTCCTTGTATATAATGTCACCTTTCTCCTGCTGCTTTAAAAAGTGTCTTTTTATCTTTGAGTCATACCAGTTGAATTGAAATATGTCTTAGTGTAGACCCTTTTTAATCAACCAGTTTGGTGTCTTTTGGCTTCTTGAATCTGGATATTCATCTCCAAACTAGTATTGAAAACTTTTCAGCCATTCTTTCTCTCTCTTGCTGTCTTTGTTTTTCCATGTGTGGTTGCAGAGCAGTAAGGTGTGACTGGATATAGGTAATGTACTTAAAAAGTATAATAGTCTGAATACCTGGATACTCACCAGCCATTATTTCTTTGAATAAACATACTACCCCGTTCTCT
Organism: Oryx dammah; assembly: GCF_014754425.2. Taxonomy (NCBI): domain Eukaryota; kingdom Metazoa; phylum Chordata; class Mammalia; order Artiodactyla; family Bovidae; genus Oryx; species Oryx dammah. Next base: position 7,296,716 of record NW_024070207.1, on the reverse strand, counting down.
TTCCCTTCCTTTCTGGGGTTCCTATCATGTGTAATTTAATTTTCTTTTTAATTTTGTTATTATCATTATGTGTTTTTAAATTTTATTGGATTATAGTTGATTTATAACTTTGTGTTAATGTCAGATGTATAACAAAGTTAATCTGTTTTACTGCCCACTCCTTTTTAGATTCTTTTCCCATATAGGCCATTACATAGCATTGAGTAGAATTCAGTTTTCTTGATGGAGTCCCATAAGTTTCATTGACTTTCTTATTTCTCCATCATTCTTTTCCTTTTGTTCCTCTGACTAGATAGTTTCAAATTACATGCCTTTGAGTCTGCTAATTCATGAATTTTCAGTTAAGTCATTGTATTATTTAGCTTCAAAGTTTGGTTCTTTTATATGGTTTCTCTGTTGTTAAACTTCTTGTTTTGTTCATGTATTTTTTCTTTGATTTCATTTAGTTGTCTGTGTTCTCTTGTAGCTTACTGAGACTCTTTAATATGATTGTTTTGAATTTTTGTCAAGCAGTTTAGAGACCTCCATTCCTTTAAAGTTCTCACTGGGGCTTTTTTGGGTTGTTCTTCCTTTATTGGTATGTTTTCCTGATTCTTCATGATCCTTGTTGTCTGGCATTGATGTCTGTGGATTTGAAGAAAAATTCACCTCTTTCAGACTTTACACAAAAGCTCTCTCTCTCCACCAATGGGATTGTTTGTGGGCTGAGGAAATCTGTCATTATGCTATTCCATACCAGTTTGAAATGAGAGGTGCCTTGGGTCAATGAAACTATTCTTCTTATTCTTTTCAATATGTTTTTTTTTTCTAATTTCAGTGCTCCACCTTGGTGCTATAACCTTTCAGATGGATTCCAGAGCCCTCATGAAGTCATTTTCATCCATAGAGTTAAAAAAAAATTTTTTTTCCATCTGTGAAAAGACAAGTGCTGGAATGCCCTATTCTTCCATCTTGCTGATATTCTCCTGTAACTTTTTTCTAAAAGATTGAGAAGCTTTTGAGATACTGATATGCAAAGTTTTCCAAGATATATTACAAAGTAAAAAGAAAAAATACAGAATGATAATCTAGCATAGTGTAGAAAAGTTAGAGAGAAAAATTATATGGATTTCTACTGGTTAGTGAATGTATAATAAACACTTGAAACAAAAGTGATAATAGTGATTCAATTTGAGAGGCATGTGAACTGGAGATAGGAAACAGAATCAGAAGGAAGACATTTTTACTTTTTGTTGTTTGAACAATGTGTGTCTAATACCAAACTATTTAATCAATTAAATAATGTTACAATCATATCACTTATAAATAAATACTTTAAAATACCTTGCTGATACAGATATAAATAAATGATTAAACATGTTATGATTTAAGAATAAAGTATATACTTATAGTTTGAATGATTTACCATAGATTAGAAACGTGTTGGCTTCCAACACTGTTAATTACTAAGTGAGTCAAGTTTTGTGAGATTTAGTTTTCTGACAACAAAGTAGAGAAAAGCTTGACAACCACTCTAATAGATTCAGAGTATTTGGAAAGGATTAATTAACAGCTATGGATTATTTAAAAATCAGCATGTATTTTCATGTTATAATACAGAATGTACAAATTAAATGTTAATGTTATTTTAAATACAGATCATAGAGAAGGATTTTTCCAGTTATGTTTTATGTTTTTCTAAGCTGAAAGAAGAAAAAGAATCTAAAACATTAAACAGAACCTAAATGTAATATGGTTTACCTAACATGAGCTCAAATTCGAGCAGAAATCAAATTTGCTCTTTTACAAAAAATTGCAAAAGATTTGCCTAGTTCTTACTTGATTGGCAGATACTAGAGGTAACACAAGAAGCAATCTAATTTATTTGATAAGGTACATATTTTGTGTGTGTGTGTGTGTTGGAGTATGTGTGTGTCTGTCCAAGTGCACATGTGGGCTTTTGTTTCATTTTTAATACATCAAGTAGATATTTGTCTTCAGTTAATTACAGTAGAATTAATTCTCAGCATGAACTATTTAGAGTCTTGTATTTGTATTCTATTTATTTTTAAGAAAAGCTTGATGGTCTTCCAGTTATTATTTTCCCAGAGTCCAACATCTCCCACATTCTTAGCTCTATTAATGTAGATTAATTCTTCTATTCTCCACAGAATCACCAGAAATGACCAGAATAACCAAAACTCACTTCTTTTCTCATCCTTTTAGCTCATGATTTGGTTAGGTTTAGAAAAACTATCCCCCGACCCACCTTTGGGTCTTCCTCGATGGCTCAGTTGGTAAAGAATCAGCCTGCAATGCAGGAATCCAGTTCAATTCCTGGGTCAGGAAGATCCACTGGAGAAGGGATAGGTTACCCTCTCCAGTATCCTTGGGATTCCCTTCTGGCTCAGCTGGTAAAGAATCTGCATTGCAGCAGGAGACCTGGGTTTGACCCCTGGATTGGGAAGATCCCCTGGAGAAGAGAAAGTCTACCCACTCCAGTATTCTGGCTTGGAGAATTCCATGGACTTTAATGTTTAACGTTTAAATGCCCCACTTTTAATGTTTTCAGGTTGGAAGCAATTGCAGACAAAATGGTCTCCTCTGGTGAAATATCTGCTGGGAATATGTTGGCATTTCATATCCTGTGGAGAGGATATTCAAGGATGGTGTGCTGAAAGTCTAACATTGTACAGCAAAGCATGCAGGGTTCTTGTGATTAGGCATGCAAAGGAGCATTAACATCTCCTTCTGCTTCTTCATGAAATGAGAATTTTCACTTCTTATACTAAACATAAAACAATAGCATTGAGTACTCCTTTGTAAATCTGTTTCATACTTGATTTGCCTTTTTTTACCCACGAGGTGTCTCTCAGTTGTATTGATTATATTACCAGATTATCTGATGACTAAGGCCATTAGCAATCCCTTCTTGAATAGTCAACATAGCAATGTTTAGTTGCCTTGCAGTAACAATCAGGGGATGAAGCAATTTACCATAATTAGATACTATCTGAAAAAAAGTATACACATTAAGGGAAGTTAAACAGACTTCTTTCTTATGGCTAGGGATGACTGTTAACAGAGCAACTTTTTCTGAATTACAAAGAAAATTATTGCACTTTTAATTTGCTCATTATTAGAAACACAGAAACAACAAATGGTTTTTGTTCGGAGTTTGCCCCATGTGGCTTTGGGCAAGTTTCTTAACCTTTCTCTGTTCTTATTCCATCATCTAGGAGGCAATGATAATAGTCATACCACAATTAGATACTGTTGGCTAATTAATGTTTGCAAAGTGCTTTGAGATCCTGGGAAAGAAAAGGCTCTACAAATAAAATTCACAATTTATATAAGACATTTAAATTTATTGCAAAAGACTTATTCAGACTGAAGACTCAGCAGTGAAAGTCCCTTGTTTCCTAGTCTTATTTTCTCTTCATCAAATAAGAATATTTTATTCATTTTTCATATTTGCAATATCTTTTCAAGTCCTTGAGTAGTGCTTTCTGCTTTTGTAGTCTGTCTGGAATAAAATCACAGTTTGCCTTTTGGTGTTGTTCAGTCATCCAGGAGCACTAGTCAAATAAGACAAGGTTACCCATTAGGGAAACAGATTTTTGCCATTTTTTTTTTTAAAGAAATGGTACCATAGTAATGACGTTTTTTTTTTTTTTTTAATGTAGACACTGTTTTGTATCCTCACACTTAGCACCTTATTTGTTTCTGGCATCCAAGGGCAGGAAATGGAGGAAGAGGTGGTGGGCTACAGAAGTCTATCTAGGTGAATTAGACAGTGTTCCAGAGATAGGCCTTTTGTCTTAGTCACAATTTGGAAAATCTATAGGTATGGGGGAACTTGGTTATTCTGGTGGAACATAGCTACAGAAGGATGAGATGTTAGGTGGCTCAGTGGTCATCATATTTTTCTTTCCATGTGTGTGTGCTAAGTCACTTCAGTCATGTCCAGTTCTTTGCTATTCCATGGACTGTTATCTGCTAGGCTCCTCTGTCCATGGGATTCTCCAGGCAAGAATACTGGAGTGGGTTGCCATGCCCTCCTCCAAGGGATCTTCATGATGCAGGGATTGAACCCAAGTGTCTTACGTCTCCTGCATTGGCAGGCGGGTTCTTTACCACTAGCGCCACCTGGGAAGCTCAGTGGTCATCATCTCATATTTCTTTCCAGGTCTACTCAAACCTGGAAGGGGATTGAGGTACTAGGTTAGGTAATGGAGTAAGGATTCATAGTAGTGACTGTGGTAGAAACTTAGGCAGAAGCTTAGTGAACCACATCAATGTAGGGTGGGGGATAAAGAGAAAGGTGTAAAGAAAAGGAATAAATTGAAAAAGGAGAAGTGGAAATATTTTCCCAAGGAAATGGGTCTCACATTAAAAAAAAAATTAGCGTGAACATAAAGTACTTATTATTTGCCAAGCACTAAGAACTTTACAAGCTTTCTCACCTTTAATCCTCTCAAGAACTTTATGAGATAGATACTATCATTATGCACATTTTATAGATGAAACTGGAGACCATGCAAGTGAAATAATTTGCCCAAAGTCCCACAACCAGTAATCGACAGAGTTAGGATTTGAACTCAGGCAGTTTAGCTCCACAATCCATGCAGATAGTTTCTATCTACTACTGAATTTTATTGCTGGTTGGTAGGAAAATAACTTGAGAGAAAATGCAGAAGTTTTGGCAATCTTTACTGGACTACTAGATCTCAGGGAGGCTGATCTAAATCCAAACTGAACTGAATGGTGAGATTGAATCTGCTAATACTTTAATTTGAATTGGCTCAGAAGCTGGGGATGGTTAACATTTGCAATTTGAGTCACCACTGAACTCATCTATGAGGAACTAAAAAGGAAAAAAGCAGAGAAACAGTAGTGGGAGCAGTAAGCATCTCCTATTAGAGTACTGGAATTAGAATTTATTTTACTGTCTTCCAGTATCACCATCTTTACAGAGTCAGTATACATCTATGATTTGTAGGTGAGCTCTGGGCTTAAATAATGTCCATAGAACCATGCTAGTCTGTTAGCTTAGCTCATATTCTCAGAGACTCAAAGAGGAAGTTTGGTTCTGTTCAGTTCAGTCATTCAGTTGTGTCCGACTCTTCGCGACCCCATTGGCCGCAGCACGCTAGGCTTGCCTGTCCATCACCAATTCCAGGAACTTGCTCAAACTCACATCCATTGAATCAGTGATGCCATCCAGCCATCTCATCATCTGTCATCCCCTTCTCCTCCTGCCTTCAATCTTTCCGAGCATCAGGGTCTTTTCCATTGAGTTGGCTCTTCGCATCAGATGGTCAAAGTATCGGAGCTTCAGCTTCAGCATCAGTCCTTTCAATGAATATTCAAGACTGATTTCATTTAGGATTGACTGGTTTGATCTCCTTGCTGTCCCAGGGACTCTTAAGAGTCTTCAACATCACAGTTCAAAAGCATCAGTTCTTTGGTGCTCAGCTTTCTTTATGGTCCAACTCTCACATCCATACATGACCACTAGAAGAACCATAGCTTTGACTATATGGACCTTTGTTGGCAAAGTAATGTTTCGGCTTTTGAAATGTTGTCTAGGTTTGTCATAGATTTTCTTCCAAGAAGAAAGTGTCTTTTAATTTCATGGCTGCAGTCACTGTCTGCAGTGATTTTGGAACTCAAGAAATTTTATCACTCTTTCCATTGTTTCCCATCTATTTGCCATGAAATGATGGGACCAGATGCCATGATCTTAGTGTTCTGAATGTTGAGTTTTAAACTAGCTTTTCACTCTCTCTTTCACCTTCAAGAGGCCCTTTAGCTCCTCTTTGATTTCTGCTATAAGACTGGTGTCATCTTCATGTCTGATGTTCTTGATATTTCTAGCCAGAAAAAAATGGTGGAGGTATGATAGATAGAACAAGAATAGCGAAATGTTAATAATTACTGAAGCTGGATTATGTGTCCATGATGTTTCACTATTTTCTGTAATTTGGTGAAACTTTGAAAATTTCTTTAATGAATAGCTAATGGTGGTGTCATCTGCATATCTGAGGTTATTAACATTTCTCCCTGCAATCTTGATTCTAGCTTGTGCTTCATCCAGCCCAGCATTTTGCATGATGTACTCTGCATATAAGTTAAATAAGCAAGGTGATAATACACAGAGTATATGTACTCCTTTCCCAATTTGGAACCAGTCCACTGTTCCACATCCAGTTCTGAGTATTGCTTCTTGCCCTGCATGCAGATTTCTCAGGAAGCAGATAAGGTGGTCTAGTACTCCCATCTCCTTAATAATTGTGCACAGTTTTTTGTGATCCATGCAGTCAAGTGCTTTAGCATAGTCAATGAAGCAGAAGTAGAGTTGCTGCCTTCCAACTCAATAAATCTTCATGATTTACTGTGTTCTTCAATCTAAGCACTGTATAATCTGAATTTTCTTTAGTTAACGAAGCCAGGTAAGATCACAATCCGAATTTGCCTAGGAGAATTATATATATACATTTAGAAAACTTACCTTTTAACCTCTAGCTCTTTTAGTGATTGGGGTAAATTTGAATGATTTTCCTGAAATGTAATTTGTATAATTTACCAATTTGAATCTTCTGAAAAAAGCTAATCCCCAGGAACAAAGTGTGTGTGTGTGTGTGTGTGCACGCACACGTGTGTGTCTAGTCTATGTAAGACTATGTATATATAGTCTATGTATGCTTTTCCATTAAATGTATAAATTGAAACCTTTAAGTGTGAGATTCCTAATGCCACTGTAATGTCTGGGGATGAGAAGGGAAAGAGAGAGTGGAAAAGAATTGATTGGGCTGGTGATATAATGTAGGGAAGCATAGGGAAGCAATATTTACTGCATGTTTATGCTCTATTAGACTTTATGCCAAATGGTTTACATATGCAGTATTATCTTATAAACTATGAAAAAATATAGTTTTCATATTTTAGGTGATAAAACCAAGGCTCAGAAAGTTTGAATAATTTGTTCAAAGCCACACTGCTGGAAAGTAAGTGGTTAAGCCAAGTGTGAATTCATATCTGTTACTGTGAAGTGTAATGAGACAGTTGCTCATCAGATTCCTTTTCTTTTATATATATTTTCATATATATATATATATATATATGGTCTAGCTTCAACTGAAAAGTATCATTCACTTGGAAGTTGCTCATATTATTTAATTTGTGCCTCAATAGCTAAAGTCTATATTTGAAACTGGGCAAATCATTTAAATGATTATTCTGTTAATAACAGTTAAAAATGTTAATTTTAAAAAAGTGAGCTGGATTAGATACCAGAGAGCATAAATACTTTACATGAATTATTTCATTTGTTCTTTACTAAAAACATCATAATGTGGATAACAGTGATTATATGAGGAAACAAACTCAGAAAGGTTAGCTGACTTGTCTACGATCACACAACTGTTAAGTGTCAAATCAGGATGAAAACTTGGGTCTGTTTGGCTATAAAGCTCAAGTTCTTTGCTATTACTCTTTCAGGCTTTTCTAAAATATTTTTTAGTTAGTTGTATAGTAAGCTAAAGTCTGGGCTTGAAGGATTTCTATGTAGCATTGTTTTCTCTGAGGGCTTTTAACGTGTGCACTGTTAGAATAAGAAATGATGCCTCAGCCTGTAAATTGATCCTGTTTGGCAATCCATAATGAAGCACGATGAGCCCAGTGGGTAGTTCTTTTTCTTCGTTAATCCTTAAGTATACCTCACTCTTACTTTAAAGTTTTGGTATCCCTAGCACTGAGCTCAATGTCTTAACATAGCTGGGTCACTCGATACCTATTTGCTGGTTAGTGTGAAATCTAGACTGGCACTTCTAGGAACTAAATGGAGATGGAAGGGTGATCATGGAGAGTACCCCCCCTTTTTTTTAAATCTAAATGTGAAAAGTAGGAAAAAAACTAACAAGAGGCTTTTAAGTAAGACAGAAGCAGCAAGAGGAGCTTGTCATAAGTTTATTAAAATTACTGGATGAAAGGAAAATGACCCTCATTAAAAGCTGCAAACTTCTTGCTGTCTTGCATAAATGAAGTTTAAAGGTTTCCATTTCATGTGGCAATTCAAACTGCTTTTCTTTAGGTAGGCACAGCAGTGCCTTTCCAAGCAAAAGGCAGAACCTCTAAAAGTTGGGCTGCTCTTTGCCCTTGCAAAAACAGAAGAGATTGAAAACTAATCACTTTGGAAATTAAGAACTGATACTTGGTATTCATTCTAAGGACACCAGAGGTGAAGAGGAAGCCATGGGAAACCTTTCCAGCCACCCATAAAGCCACTGGAAAGCTGAGACTTTGGGAACTGTTTTTAGAAGGTTGGGTCCCTGGTTAATAAATCCCCAAGAGGAGAATAATTGATGCTGTCTTGGCTGCTACTTATGTAAGAATTTCCTGTTCAAAGGATCTGTGCCATGAAAGACATAAGCAACATTAAAGGTTGCAAGCCGATTTAACAAAACATGTTTGGTAAGAGAACTGTCAATAACAGACACAGGAAAATATGTTACAGCTTGAGTCAGGCTTGAGCCAGTCTGACTGCATGCTGTTCTCGTCTATAGAGGGGGCAGCACTTGGCAAAGCTGACATGGATTTGGAATTTAAAGCTATGTAATGATTTCAGTATTTCGTTTTCCTGCAAAACACTAAGGGTGATTCAAAACCAAACCAGATGGCCACGCAGCTACTGTGGAATATCAGCTACAGGCCAACCTTTTATTTTTCTTCAGAACATTACCTCTTACAACAACTATAATTTCTAAAGTGTGTTAAATGCAGCAAAAGACACTTCATTGGGAGAGTCTATAATGTGCCTCTTTCTTCCAGCTACCTTTAGTTTTCTCATGAAGAGCTGATGCCTCTCAGAACCTAGAAAGCCAGCATGAACATTCATAGGCTAGGGAACATAACATTCATTGGGAGTGGGTTGGAAGAGGGCCTTTGTTAGGATTGCACTATGTTGTCTATTTTTTCCACTTGATCTTGTCTTTAAAACACTGCAGGACTAAACACAATGAAGACAACTATAAAGCTGGGAAAAGAGATTGTAGCAGGCCTAGGAGCCTTTAAGACATTGTTTTGTAAAAAGTTGGTAGTCCAGAAACATGATAGCCCCAGACAGACTTGGGAAGTGTGTGTTTTGTTTTGTGTGTGTTATTTTATGCACTCTTTTGTTTCTCTTCAGAACCTTTTCTAGAGATTTTCTCTGGAAAATCTCTAATTGCTAGCAAAGTGATCCTATATTGGCTTCCCCTTCCTCATTTCAACTTTAAAATTTTTGAAATGATTTTATTTACTGAAGAATGGTAAAAATAGTAGGTAAAGTTCTTGTATATCTTTTACCCAGCTTCCTTTCATGTTAACACCTTACAGAAATGAGACAGACTGGCACCTGGGACCCTTTACTGCAGTGTTGCAGCCCTTGCACCTGGACATACCTCTCCTGGAGCAACAAAATACAAAGACACGATATGGTCCTAAAAATAACTGCATGCAGGTGCAGTTAGGGCAAGTGCAGGACAAAAGATACAAAGAGACCCTCCCCCTGCCAAAGCAACACCAACCAACCAACAAACAAAAAACAACTGCACTTCTGAAGAGCCTGGAGTAAAAGCAGGGTGCTGCACATGCCCCCTGCACACAATACCACCTAAGGGATGGGCAAAATACCTAAGCCTTTCCTCTGGCCCAACCCCTTGGACACACCTGTACCCTCATCCTAGGAAAAGGCTTGCCCCTCTTCTTCAAAGAGTAAGTAAACAAAGGGAACTGTTGTTCTCACTCACCTCTGCTGCTACAGAGGCCCCAATAAAATCTTGCCTGGATTTCTTGTCTGGCCTGTAATAAATTTCACTGGCTGGGGAAGACCAAGAAACCTGTTCAGTAACAGAACCATGGTAAATTTATCAAAATTAAGAAACTGAAATTGGTGCATTATTATAAGCTAAGATTTAGAATTTCCTTGAATTTCACCAGTCTTCCCACCAATGTTCTTCTTCTGTACAGGAGGCAGTACAGGATTTCACATCTTAATAGTCATCATGTCTCCTTAGTTTCCTCTAGTCTGTGGCATTTTGGGGAGGCCTTTCCTTGTTTTTCATAACTTTGGTATTTTTGAATACTGAGCAAGGTAGTTTGTAAAATGGTTGATCTGAAATTTGGCTGATGACTTCTCATGATTGGACTGGAGTTATAGATTTGGGGGAAGAATACTACAGAGGTGATGTGACTTTTTCATTCATATTATGTTAAAGTGAACATGATATCAACTTGATTTATCACTCATGATGTTAAAAAGAAGATCATGTTCTTTCTTAAAAATATGTACCTGTATAATGGGTTGTTTTGGTAAGTGGCTAACAAATCTCAGTGCTTGACACTCAATAAATGTTTTTTTTCTTTCCTTTCTCCCTCCTTTCATTCATTCATTCAGTGGCAATTATATATTGAATCAGCCAGTGCAACTAATGTGTCAAGGCTCTTTATACACTTATTTTTTTCAGTAAACAAATATTTATTAAATGGTGATTATGTCCAAGGATGGAACTGTGCAAGAAAAGTAAGGAATTTGCCTTGGATAAAAAGTTTAACTGTAGCAGTAAACAATTGCTAGTCAAAGTCAGAGTAGTCTATTCTTTCAACCTAGGTATTAATGGCTAATCAGTAAGTTACATCAACCTTGATAAAATTGACATTCATCGGATCTTTGCTACTTAGCAAATATAAGAACTTGGGCTGGCCATTTAACTCTCTAAGTCCCAAATTCTACAAATTCAAAATGAAAACAATGGTAGTACCTACCTCATGGGATCTTTCTGTGAAGATCAAATGAGATATGACCAATAATATGATTGATCAGTATAAGGTCTGGCGTTTAGTAATTATTCAATTATTGGTAGTTGTTATTCTCATCAAAACAACAAAAAGCAGTTAGTTCAAACATCTCTTCTATTGTTTATAAGAGTCTATCTTGTCTTGTTCACTAGTGGAGTCAATCAGATAGAATACCTTACCAACAGCCAGCAATCAGCCATATAATAAATGTTAAGAACATGTTAGCTTCTTTTATCATTGTTTTATTGTTTATTATTATTCCCTAAGAAGAGTAAAATGGACCCCAACTACAGGCACCTACAGAGCATTCCCTGAGGAACTGTGAGTGTATGAGATTTTACCTTACTTAGAAGATGCTACAGTTTCATGTATGTTATAAAAATTTACATAGAATTGCTGAATCAGAGACAAAAGACAGAATATCAACATTTCCTTGCATTGGTTTCCTGATTTGCAGTTCTTTTTTTTTTAAATTAATTTATTTATTTTTAATTTTTACTTTACAATTCTGTATTGGTTTTGGCATAGATTTGATTTGCAGTTCTTACATGGCAATATAAAGAAGGTTAGGTGATATCTGAGCATGGAGTGGGTTGGTTACAGGAGAGGAATCCTGGGCTTAGGGAATCAAGATCTTTAAAAAAAAATGATGGTAAAGTATATTTGTCCCAGAAGGTGATACTATATCTTTTAAGACTAAACTGTACAAACATCCTTGTAAAGATAGTTTGGAACAAAGGCAGTTAATGCCTTTGCTCACCAGAAGTGCAGAAACACAAGATATATATGAAGAATTGTGTCACTACAGGAAATGGGAGACATTTGCCCAATCTTATGTGCTCCACCAAGAAAGACAACTTAAATAGGAAAAAAAGCCACAAAGGCAGGCATTTCCTAATTCATTATCCCCTCTTCTGATTTGTTTTTAAAGTCTACTTATTCTGTTAAGTAAATCTAACTAGATTCTTAAGATGATACTCTGACCTCTCATTCGGAATGTATTCCAAGAACAGGAACACCTGTTCTCTTGATACTGATGTGATTTTTACCTGTATGCTGAGATTTAGATTCAGCTTGGACCCTTTTGCCTAGTCTAACTCCTTGGACTCTTACCATGGCTTCATTATGTGGCTGTTGCAGTTGGTTTCCTTTTTCTAGTGTAAGCCAATGTCTTGAATTTGACCTCGGATTTGTTCTCTAGATTGATTAATGGGCTTATTTTCAAATTGTTGTATTTGGGGACTGAGCTAAAGGTTTTTAGGGAACCTCAATTTACATATGGCCTGAGATTGACCTGGTCTTGTTTCAAGGGGAGATTGGCTTCCCCATCCTGTGTGTGGGCTCTGTATGGAACATCTCAGACCCTTGGAGGGAAGGTGTCTTTTTGTTGATGAACCAGGGAGAGATCCAGGTTCAGAACTTGTTCTTCAGGTTCACCTTAATAAAGCTATGGCACTCCTCCACCATCAGCAGGGCCAGTCTAAGGGCCAGGCACATGAGGTAACTCTTCCCCATGTACTACAAAGTCATCGACATTACCTCTTACTTCTACTCTTACACTTTCTCCTTGGAAGCTAGCCAATGCAAGCAGTCAACTATAAACATCTTCCCTTTGTGGAGATCTGACATCACAGATCACTAGAAATCTCCTCTTTAATAGAACCATTAATTGGAATCTATAAAACACATGCTGTTGTACTTGATCTGGCTGCAGATGAGATACAAGTTCACAAGTGAAAATGTTAGAGCTGTCATTTATAAAGGTAGTTCCATTTTTCTTACCCTGTAAATTCACAGCCAAATAACAGATTTTTATATTGGACTAAATTTAATAGCTCTTGGTCTTAGTCTGTAGGCTAAATCCCAGTGAAAGTTAGAGTTAAATCTATATATTTGTTTCTCAGTTACACAAGGAGAAGAGAATAACACTTTTTGACTACATTGTTCCCAGGGACTATTATCTTTGAAGACCTGTCTACTTGGTCAGTTTTTAGAGATAAGAGTAACAATACTGGAAATAACTGTTTCCTTCTATTTCTTTGAAAAACTGTGAAGAGCAGAATGTCTTTGTCGTGGTAAGTAAAGACATCTTTGGCCTATTGCTAATGAATGGTATAACAAAACTACCACTAGAGATTGTTGAGCATATTACTTACTTATAGCATCTTAAAACAGGAAAACCCCTAGAACTCATTAGGCATAGCTTTCTTGTTTTTATAGAAGGTAAAGGTCAGAGAACTTGTTTGCTAAGGTCACACAGATAAAAACTGCCAGAACCATGTTTATAATTGTTTCTTAATGCTATAAAGTTAATTGGTTTGTTATAGGTGTTCCATAAATAATTATTGAAAGGATAAAGGAATAATTGAAATGCCTTACTATATATCACCCTTTCTATGTGAATGATTCTTGTTTAAATAAAGTATAATATACATACTGAAAAATTAACAAATCATTAGTGCAAAGCTAGAGGAGTGAATTTTTAACCAAATGAACACACTCCACTACTGAGATAAAAACAGTTCATTACCAATATCCCAGTTGGCATTGCACCTCAGTTGCTACTCCCCAAATCACTATTGTGAATTACATTCCAATTTACTAGCTTTATCCCCTTTTTGAAATTCATATAAATGAAACATATATTATATGCTCTCTTGTACTTGTTTTTGAGTTGAATATTATCTGAGATATTTAACTGAATTATTGGGTGTAGCTTTAGTTTATTCTCATACAATATTTCACTATATGACTGTTGCAATTCATTTATTCACCCTACTGTTTATGGATATGTGGGTTGTTTCCAGATTTTAACTCATGAATTACTACTATAAGCACTCCCGTTCATTTCTTGGATGACATTTTGCCTTATTTTGAATAAATCAAATATTTTTATTATTCTACTTCACCCTCTAACTGCTTGCCATTTATGTACCCTTATACCATTCTTTTAGTAGTTACACTAGAGATTACATCATATGTTTTATAAACACTAATATGATTTAGTATTTGGGTATGTCTCAGATAATCATAGGACTTTATACTTTTAATATTTGTAATAATATAATTCTAATTGTATTTTCCATGTTTGATTTATCATCATTTATTTTAATTACACTTAGATTTTTAAACTCCACAAGTAGATATTATTATTATTTCATATAGCCAATATAGATTCAGATTTATCCATGCATTTAACCTTTCAATTACTTTTTGTTTCTTCTTAAATTTCTATGTACCCCTCTGGGATCATTTCCTTTTCACTCAAGAGCCCCTTTGGGGATTGTTTTTGGTGTGAGCATATTGGCTACACAATCTGTTTTATTTGTCTAGAAATGTCTTCATTTTGCCTGCAGTTTTGAAGGCGATTTTTTTTTCTGGTTTTAGAATTCTAGATTAGCTGTTATTTTCATTCAGTACGTTTAAGATATCATTCCATTGTCTTCTGCCTTCCACCATTCTGTTGAGAAGTTGGCTGTCAGACTTGTCCATTTAAAAATGTATAGCAAAAACCACTACATTAGCCTCCAACTAAAATAAATAAATTTTAAAAAAAGAAAAAAAATCTAAAAAAAAGTAATCTTTTTCTTCTGTACCTGCTTTAAGATTTTCCTTCCTTTGATTTTCAATAAATTTACTAAGATATACCTAGATGTGTGTTTCTTGGTATTTTTTTCTGCTTAACATCTGAAGCACTCTTCAACTCTCTGGTTGGATGCTGTCAATCAACTTTAGTAATTTCTTGATCATTACTTCTTTAAATGTTACATCAGTCTGATTTTTCTCTCTTTCTTCTCTAAGATGACCATTAGATATATGTGAAGCCTTTAAAAAAGAAAAAAAACAACAACAGATTCTATATGTTTCATATACATTTCCATATTTTTCATTCTTTATTCTAATCATGATTCAACATGGGTATGCATGTTTGTGTTCAGACCCTATTGACTGGGACCCATCAGGCTCCCCTGTCCATGGAATTTTCTGAGGCAAGAATACTGGAGTCTGTTGCCATTTCCTACTCCAGGGGATCTTCCATAGCCAGGGACTGAAACTGTATCTCTTGCATCTCCTGCATTGGCAGGCAGATTCTTTACCACTGTTCCACCTGGGAAGTCCATTTTCACATGAATATTTCTTACTAATTTATCTCCTGGTACACTAAGCCTCTGCTTAGCTGCTTTCACTCTTCTATTAAATCCATATTTGATTGAATATTAGACATTATATATGAAAAATTATAGGGGCTTCCCTGAGGGCTCAGTGGTAAGGAATCTGCCTGCAATGCAATAGATACAGCAGGAGCTGCAGGTTTGATACCTGGGTCAGAAAGATCCCCTGGAGATGAAAATGGCAACCCACTTCAGTATTCTTTACTGGAAAATCCCATGGACAGAGGAGCCTGGTGGGGCTCAGTTCATGGGATTGCAAAAGAATCAGATATGACTTAGCAACTAAGCAACAAACAATGAGAAACTATAGAAGTATAATGTGACATTTTTCTTGAGAGAACACTCTATTTTTTGACAGGTAACCAGAGTGAGTTGATTATCTTAATCCATTCATGAGCTGAGCTGAATTAAGTCTAGATTTCAAATACTATAATGCATGGTATACTTGTTTTTTGTCACTCCTAGGGTCTTTGTCTCAAGGGGTCCCAGTCTAGCCTGGTGAATTTCCCAGAGCTCCTCCTGTTTTGAAGATATTGAACTCCAAATTCGTCTACCCAGATCCATTAAGTAGATGATAACTTCACTCAGCACTTCAGCTCATCTCTGATCAACTTAGTTTCTAGCTCTGTGCAGTATAAGAATTAACAAATAATCCCACATATACAGAATACTGGTCTCACCTCACTGAGTTTCTCTTCTCTCTGAGATTTTTGACAACCTCAAGCCCTGCTTACCTTGGAAGTTCTTTTAAATCTTTAAACAGATTCCCTTTTATATTTTATCTAATTTTTTTAATGGGATAGTCTTTTGGACTCTGTGGAAGAGGGAGAGGGTGGAATGATTTGGGAGAATGGCATTGAAACATGTATAATATCATATAAGAAATGAATCGCCAGTCCAGGTTCAATGCAGGATACAGGATGCTTGGAGCTGGTGCACTGGGATGACCCAGAGGGATGGTACAGGGAGGGAGGTGGGAGAGGGGTTCAGGATGGGGAACACGTATACACCCGTGGCAGATTCATGTTGATGTATGGCAAAACCAATACAATATTGTAAAGTAATTAGTCTCCAATTAAAATAAATAAATTTAAATAAAAAAATAAAGGACAATATGAAAATTAAAAAAAAAAAGAAAAAAAAATGGAATTGTTCACTACTACTACTCCCAAACTCTCTAACGTTATCTATTTTGACTTGTAATGGAAAGCCTCTAATTAAATAATGTTAATAGGGTTCCAGTACACACTTATTTTGATGCATGAGCAAAAATTATTCTTGCTGAACACTGAACATACCATGCATTTGTGGTCATTGTTTTATTTTAGTTTTTAAGATTTAAAATTTAAACATTTCAGTATATTTATTTATGTGCAAATGCTTATACTAATATAAGCAAGTTGGTAGTAGCAGTTGCCATGATTTCAAATAAGATTCTTGTGCAGTGTTTTTATTCTTTCTTTAAAAAAAAAAAAGTTCTTACTATTGTAAGGGAAAGAGTTGAAGACCTTAAGTGAGTAATTAAGTTGTAATAAAAATTCAACAAAAATGTAGCTTAAGCCAAAAGGATTTTATTGACTTAAATAACTATTACATTCAAGAGTGGATTCTGGCTTGGGGCCCATCTGGAACAAGGGACTCTTAAGATGGTGCCAGGACTTCCCTGGTGGCTCAGACGGTAAAGCTTCTGCCTACAATGCGGGAGACCCAGGTTCAATCCCTGGGTCGGGAGGATCTCTTGGAGAAGGAAATGGCAACCCACTCAAGTATTCTTGCCTGGAAAATCCCAAGGATGGAGAAGCCTGGTAGGCTACAGTCCATGGGATCGCAAGAATCAGACATGACTGAGCGACTTCACTTTCACTTAAGGTGATGTCAGAAGTTGCTCTTTTTTCTATCTTTAAAATAAATTTTTTATTTTGTATAATGGTCTTATTTTTTTAAGTTAGATTTTTCTATACAGTGGGAAAGGTGGCTCTAAATGTAGCCAATCCAAACAGTAAAGAAACCCTTTCTCTTCTACTGTCTCTTTTTGTCCCTATAGTACATATACATATGTAATGGAAAAACTTAGTATGAGTCACATGCCCAACCACAGTCTGATCATCTGTGAAGATATGGTACTATAACTGTCTAAACTTTGATCATCTTTGTGGTCAGGGATGCAGATCACTGTGATTGACAGTCCCAGCATGATTACCTAGGGAAATGCAGGTGTTTGTTATAATTTCTTTCTTTAAAGTACTCTGAAGAATGCTTGAAGAACCTGTATTTATGGGTCATATGTCATTATAAGTCAGTAAGAAGTATTCAGAAGGATGTAGGGCCTTTGTTTGTCCTGTGCTTAATTACATGGCTGCATTTTGGTAGTTCGTAACCTGATCAAGATTTTGGGTTCAGTTCCTCCGCATTACCTAGCCCTGGCATAAAAGATTTGGTCTGAATATATATTGGAAATAAAGGAAATTTACTCAGTGAGAGGAACCTACCTGTCAGCTCATCCAGACACACTTGATACCAAGATCTTCCTTTTAGAGTAACTGCCTAATATCTGCTTTTTGCTAGTTTTCCCTTGTAGCATTTCATCCAACCATATTCTCCTACTTATTTTTATTTACATACTCCAGATTATTCATGCTTTAGGACTAGCTACTCTTCAGATGGGTAGTGTATAAAGATTCATTAGGTCAATATTTTTTGTTCTGGGTACTTACTTCTGTTCTGGATAATTTTACTTGGTCTCAAAAAAATTCTAATTAGTCACGTTGTTTTAATTATACTTTTGTCAACTATGGGTGCAATAGAGACCTGAAATTTTAAAACTACATGCACTTCAGAGGTAGTGAATATTCAAAGGTAGAAGTAGTATTCAAATTTTCAGGTAACTTTGACTTCAAAGCCCAAATTTGCTTCAAGGAAGCAAGTGATTGGAAGTTTATACAAAGAGACAGGAGACTACATGACAGCTATGTTCATGCCTTCTACCTTTCAGAGGAACTGAACTCTCAGAGGATTATGGTGCTAATCAAAAGGCAAGAATTAGTTTCAGAGTTTCTAGGATTAAATCTGTAGCAGGGGCACCAACTGAAGATAGCACAAGCACCAGGAACTGAAGGGACAGTCTACTAGGGAAAACTGAGGTTATAATACCAAAGCTATCAAGTCTAAATGCCAAATTTAGAGATCAAAGTTAGGTTAAGTCAAGATTCCAAGCTTGACAGAAGCAGGATGAATGGTCAGTGGTTCTGAAAGAGTGTGGGCAGGGGGAGATTTTCAAAATTATTGCCACCAATTAAGTAGGTATTTGTGGTTCACATTATTAGGGAATTTAGTATTTAGGTGGATACTATAGATTTAAAGGGCCAGAAATAGATCACACAACAGCCAAAATAGGCAAGAGTTCTTAGTATATTCAACAAGGACAAGGACTAAAAAAATAGGTGAATGTCCTGGAAAGCAGTGATTAATGCTATGTGGCACTAAGACTTGCAAAGAACTAATTAAAAGCTGCCATCCCCCAGGTCAAACCCTTTGAATGGGAGATGGGAAACAACTCAGCTAAGGCTTTGAAATGGGTAGGATTCCAAGACAAAGAGTGACAAATAGCAGTTACTGCCACTAGTTAATGAACAGTTTTCCAGCTTGTCCAGTGTAAAAGGGATTGCTAATCCCCCTATTGTTTTTTTAGCCTCACCCACAGATTAGCGCTGCCATTAATCTCCTTACACTCCAAACCCTGGCAACTCTTAAAAGGAATTTTCCAGGCACTTTAGTTCAGGGCTGTAATGGTCACAGCTCACAAGTCATGCACTGATTCCTTCTGCACCTGGAAACTGTGGGTGGGGGCTGGTTTTCTGCTAGACCTCAATGACTAATGCACACCTGCACTTTCTATTGTTCCTGTTGGCAAGAGAAATATTTCACAAAACAGCTTGAACAGAGAGTTGTCAAAAAATTTGGGCAGCAATTCCAACATGGGCTTTGTTTTCTTCAAGATTGAAATTAGGTGAGATATTGCAGGATCTTAGAATTAGTATATCATTTTTTTTATAACTTATCTTAATTTAGTACCCTTAACCGGGAAGAAAAAGAACTACAGTTTCCTTTGGTATAAATGAACCTGAGGAAGTATATCTCCTCTCTTTAGCTATTATGCCAACTAATTTGGGGAATTTGGGTATGACTCCAATATTATGATGCTGTTTCTTGAAGGTGACTTTGAAGAAGTATCATGTTAATTCACACCCTAGCTAATTTGCTCAAGCTAACACTCACTGATTGCTGTGTCTTCAAAAGAAAGAAAAATCTACTATAACTGAGAAGTAATTTAAAAGTCAAGGGCATGCTAGTTCTTCGGAGAGGAGAGAGTAGGAGAAGAAATCTAGGCTTTGGAAGAAAGTAAATCCATAGTTTGCAATTAAACACCTAATTAACACTGTAAAGTATCAATCGACACAATGTAGGTATCCAACAAATGTTCTATCATGTTCCTACAGCAGATTATGGATGTCATTCAAGGTGCCAGAACTAGGTTAGTTTTAGGCAAAAATTTAGGAAATGGACTGTAGTCAGGAATCAGAAAAAGACTGAACTAGAATCAAAGCAGCAAGCCAGGCTCAAGATATGTAGAAAGCCAATATAAGGATAAAATTTGGTCAGAAGCTGTATGAACAAGAGGGAATAAAGATACAATTATAGACAAAAAATACGCAAGATGTCCAAAGTTCATGTTGTTTCCAAGGATGATGCAAGAAATCTAGAAGCTTGTGGTCCAAATATAGTTTCTGGAGATTATGGGGACAAATAAACTGAAACTGAAAAGATAAAATAAGGCAGAGAGGCCAGACTAGAGTTCTCAGGCCAGTAGATGTAAAATGGTGGTAGTATTCTAGTTATGAACAAGTTTCTTTGGTCTATGCAGTGTTTTGAAAGGCAATGTAAATAGGCAAATGTTATATCCCTTGGACTGTAAGGAGATCCAACCAGTCCATTCTAAAGATCAGTCCTGGGTGTTCTTTGGAAGGACTGATGCTAAAGCTGAAACTCCAGTACTTTGGCCACCTCACGTGAAGAGTTGACTCACTGGAAAAGACTGATGCTGGGAGGGATTGGGGGCAGGAGGAGGAGAGGACGACAGAGGATGAGATGGCTGGATAGCATCACTGACTCGATGGACGTGAGTCTGAGTGAACTCTGGGAGTTGGTGATGGACAGGGAGGCCTGGCGTGCTGCGATTCATGGGATCACAGAGTCGGACACGACTGAACCACTGAACTGAACTGAACTGATCAGGAATGGCTTTGCCCTAGTCTGGCACCAATAAGTCTGTCTCTAATGAGTAGGGACTAGGGAAGTCTGATTTAGTTTTTGCACACTTCAGCAACACAATGGTTCTGCTTCTCATCTAGTGCCTGATTTTATCCCAGCTAAGGTCTTATTCCTTGTAACTAACTCAATGTTTGCACTTCAGTTTCAATACCTAGATCTTTGACTTGTTCACTGATATTGACATCCTGTGTTTATATCCTTTGGAAGAGGAAATGGAAACTCACTCCAGTATTCTTACCTGGGAAATCCCATGAACAGAGGAGCATGATGGGCTACAGTCTATGGGGTTGCAAAAGAGTCAGATGTGACTTAGCAACTAAACAGCAACAACAATAATATTCCACTGTGTATATATGCCACTTCTTTATCCATTCGTCTGTCGATGGACATGGTTTCTTTCATGTTTTGGCCATTGTAAGTAGCAATGCGATGAATATTGGGGTCCATGTGTCTTTTTGAACTGTTTTTCTCTGGATTTATGCCCAGGATTGGGATTGTTGGATCATATGTTAGCTCGATTTTTAGTTTCTTAGAGAACCCGTATACTGTTCTCCATAGTGGATATACTAATTTACATTCCCACCAACAGTGTAGGAAAGTTCCCTTTTCTGTATGCTCTTTCTAGTATTTATTGTTGGTAGGTATTTTATGATGGACATTTTGACTGGTATAAGGTGATATCTCATTGTAGTTTGATTTGTATTTCTGTAATAATTAGAGAAGGTGAGCATATTTCTATGTGTCTCTTGGCCATCTGTATGTCTTCTTTGGAGAAATGTCTATTTAGATCTTCTGCCCATTATTATTATTATTTTTAACATTGAGTGCCACCTTCTGTTTGTAAATTTTGAAGACTAATCCCTTGTCGGTTCCATCATTTGCAAATATTTTATCCCATTCTATGCGTTGTCTTTTGGTTTTGTTTATGGATTCCTTTGCTGCTTTTGAGTTAATTTAGGTCCCATTTGTTTATTTTTGTTTATATTTCCAGTACTCTAGAAGACAACTCAAAAATGATATTGCTGTGATTTATGTAAAAGAGTGTTCTGCTTATATATTCCTCTAAGAGGTTTATAGTATCTGATCCTACATTCAGGTATTTAATCCATTTTCAGTCTATTTTTGTGTATGAGGTTGAAGAATGTTCTGATTTCATTTTTTACATATTCTTGCCTCCTTTGTCATAGATTACGTGACACAGGTGTATGGGTTTATCTCTGGACTTTCTATCCTGTCCCATTGATCTATATTTCTGTTTTTATGCCAGTACCATAATGTCTTGATTACTGTAGCTTTGTGGTATAGTATGAAGTCAGTCTTCTTCTTCCAGCTCCATTTTTCTTTCTAAAGATTGCTTTGGGTATTAGGGTATTTTGTGTTTCCATACAAATTGTAAATTTTTTTTGTTTTAATTCTGTCCAAAATGCCATTGATCATTTGATAGGAATTGTACTGAATCTGTAGATTGCATTGGATGGCATAGTCATTTTCACAATATTCATTATTCGAATCCAGGATCATGGTACATCTTTCCACCAGTTTATGTCATCTTTGATTTCTTTCATAAGCACCTTATAGTTTTCAAAGTATAGATATTTTGTCTCCTTAAGGAGGTTTATTCCTAGGCATTTTATTCTTTTTGATACAGTGGTAAATGATATTGTTCCTTTAATTTCTTTTTCTGACCTTAGTGTATATAAGTGCAGCAGTTTTCTGTGTATTACTTTTCTATCCTGCAATTTTATTGAATTCATCGATGAGATCTAGTAGTTTTCTTGTAGCATCTTTAGAAATTTTCTATTCATCTTCAGTGACAGTTTTACTTCTTTTCCAATTGAATTTCTTTTAATTCTTGTTTTTTCTCATATTGTCATGGCTAGGACCTCCAAGACTATGTTGAATAAAAGTGGTGAGAGTGGACATACTTGTCTTGTGCCTGATCTTAGAGGAAATGCTTTCAGCTTTTCACTGTTAGGTAAAATGTTAGCTGTAGGTTTGTCATACATGGCCTTTATCATGTTAAGCTATGTTCCCTCTATGCCAAATTTTTGATTTATTTTTATTGTAAGTGTGTATTGAATTTTGTCCAAAGATTTTTCTACATCTATTGAAATGATCACATTGTTTTTATTCTTCAATTTTTGATTTGTGGATTTTGAAAAATCCTTACATCTTTGGGATAAATCCCATTTGATCATGGTGTATGATCCATTTAATGTATTCTTGGATTCTGATTGCTCATATTAATATTTCATTAATTAATATTTAAGGATTTTTGCATCTATATTCATCAGTTATAATACCCTGTAATTTTCTTTTGTGATAGCTTTGTCTGTTTTTTGGTATCAGGATGATGGTGGCCTCATGGAATGAGTTTGGGAATGTTTCTTACTCTGTAATTTTTGAGATAGTTTCAGAAGAATAGGTGTTAACTCTTCTCTAAATGTTTGATAGAATTTGTCTGTGAAGCTGTCTGGTGCTGGACTTTTGTTTTTTGGGAGATTTTAAATCATAGTTTCAATTTCTGTGCTTGTGATTAGTCTGTTCTTATTTTATATTTCTTTCTTGGTTAGTCTTAGGAGATTGTATCTTTCTAAGAATTTGTCCATTTTTTTCCAGGTTGTCCATTTTATTGGCATATTGTTGCTTGTGGTAGTCTAGTTTGATCCTTTGTATTTCTGTGGTGTCTATTGTAACTTCTTTTTAATTTAGAACTTTATTGATTTGAGTTTTTTTTTTCTTAATGAGTCTGACTAAAGGTTTATCAATTTTGTTTACCTTATCAATGAATCAGCTTTTAGTTTCATAGATCTTTATTCTTTATATTCATCTCCATTTCATTTATTTCTGCTCTATCATTATGATTTCTTTCTTTCTATTAACTTGGGTTTTGTTGGTTCTTCATTCTCTAGTTGCTTTAGATGTAAGGTTGGGTAGTTTATTTGAATTTTTTGTTTTCTGAAGTAAGATTGTATTGTTATAAACTTTCCTCCTTTAACTGCTTTTGCTTCATCTCATAGATTTTTGATGACAGTGCATTCATTTTCATTTGTATCTTGGTATTTTTTGATTTCCTCTTTGATTTCTTTCAGTGACCCATTGGTTGTTTAGTAGCATATTGTTTAGCCTTAATATGTTTGCATTTTTTTTAGTTTTTTTTTAAAATTTGTAGTTGTTTTCTAATCTCATAGTGTTGTGGTTAGAAAAGATGCTTGATGTAGTTTCAATTTTCTTAAAATTACCAAGGCTTGCTTTGTGACAGCATGTGATCAATCTTGGAGAATGTTACACCTGCACTTGGGAAGAATGTGTATTCTGCTGCCTTTGTATGGAATGCTCTGTAAATGTTAATTAAATATATCTTGTCTAAGGTGTCATTTAAGGTCTGTGTTTCCTCATTGATCTTCTGTCTAGATAATCTGTCCATTGATGAAAGTGGAGTGTTAATATCCCCCACTTTGTGTTACTGCTGATTTCTCCTTTATGGCTCTTAGTATTTGCCTTATATATTGAGGTGCTCCTATACTGAGGGCATATATATTTACAATTGTTATATCTTCTTTGTGGGATAACCCTTTGACGATCATGTAGTGTCCTTCCTTGTTTCTTGTAACAGTCTATATTTTAAATTCTATTTTGCCTGATATGAGTATTGCTACTCCAGCCTTCTTTTTATTTCCATTTACACAGAATATCTTTTTCCATCCCCTAACTTTCAGTCTTTATGTATCTCTAAATACAATGTGGGTGTCTTGTATATATAGGTCTTGTTTTTGTATGCATTCATCCAGTCTATGTCTTTTAGTTGGAGCATTTATTTCATTCACATTTAAGGTAATTATTGAAATGTATATTCTCAATGAGCAAGGCAGTTTATAATAAATATTATTCACAGTTATTACATAATAAAAATATTTATTGAAAGGCAGTTATCAAATAAGTAGTTTTCAAAGGATGAAGAGAAATGGGAACATATAATTAAGTATAGGAAAGAAAGTGAAAATGAAGTCACTCAGTCATGTCAGACTCTTTGTGACCCCATGGACTGTAGCCTGCTAGGCTAAGTCATCCATGGGATTTTCCAGGCAAGAATACTGGAGTGTGTTGCCATTTTCTTCTCCAGGGGATCTTCCCAATAGGGGAGAATGATAAATTATGTATGTGTGTATAAATCATTCTCTTGTCATATACATATGTACACACTCAATTTTGACAGATTGGATTTGAATAATTGAAAGGAAAACTTGGTGGGGTATTCATTGATGTTTTTCTGCAAATGGTTCTTGCTCACTTCCCTCTCTGGGCCCAATGTAGGATTGTACTTTGTGGCTCCCTCATGGTTTTGTGGAGCCAGGTAATTAGTTTTGGGCAGTTTGTTGTGAGCAAAAGTGATATACTTCACTTTTTATTTCTAAGTTTCTATTTCGAGACCAGAGGGCCAGAATATTTACTTGCCTGAGTGAGATGTTTCTTTCCCTCTGAGTCTGTGACAGGAAATGTTCGAGATGGTACTCTGTCAGTCAGAACCTGTGAGTGATCTTTGAGCAACGACAATGAGAAAAGCACCTTTCCACCATCACCTCCACCTCCAGCAACCCATGAGGGAATTGTGGCATGAGCAAGAAATACACATTTGTTATTTTAAGTCATTGATATTTTAGTGCTTTTTTGTTACCACTATCACAGCATAGTTTAGCTTAACTTGACTAATATACATAGCTTGGATTTTAGACTCTTCCCTTTAAGTTCCCCAAAGAATAAGTCACATATTTACTGCTATATGATAACAGTCTGATTTTGAAAAGAAAACTTATTTTAAATCAAAATAGGGGCTGCTGATTCAGAAGGAGTAGCTCCACTAACTTTTTCTTAAATACTTTTTGCCTTGTTTAGAAATCTCCAAGCCATCCTACTGATCAAAATGATACCACTCAACTTGAAATATCTATGAGAACAAGGGTGTCAATAAGAAGGCTGTTTGCTGACCAAGCCTGTATATTCCAGCAGGGAATTGACAGTTTGATTTATTCCACAAAAACAGACTTTAGGTTCAGTTTTGGGTCAAGACGAAAAATGCCAAGAGACAGTAGAAAAATTTGTGATGTATTATTTGACTGTGAATAAGAATTATTTGAGATTAGATAAGAAGCTTAGCCCAAGAAGAAAGAGTAAAAAGCTTTCATGTCATCCTACTCTTATCCTTTGCTGAAATTCTAATTAATATCTTCCTTTGATTTCATGCTTGTAATTTGTTTCATTTAAACTCAATTAGCAGTATTATATAATCCATATCTTATTCAATGTACTGATGTTTTCAGGTGGAGTATTATCATCTTGATGTAATCTCAAACAACTGAAAATTAAAATATTTTGTGGCTGTGATTTATTGTTTCATTGAAAGGTTGTTTGCTGAATTCTGGTCAACCTTTTATTAGGTTATTTCATCTTGCTAACATTTATAAAAAACAGCCAGGGATTCTAGTTAAAAGGACTATATTTTCTTTTCTCCATATTAGCCAGTCCCTCAACAGAAATTTATATCTTCTTTTTTTCCTCATACTTCTTTTTAAAATTACTTTTTGTTCTCAATATAAAATAACAAATTATATTATAGAAAATACAGATAAAAAAATAAAAACCACTCAAATTCATCACCAGAGGACCTACTGCTAACATTTTTATATACTTTTATAAAAATGGAATCATATTATTTAGTAACTTGCTTTTTATTCATTTAATAAAAATGGGAATATTTCATCTCTTTAAATAAACTCTTATAATGCATTTTGTGGCCTTATTTTTTCTTATGAATTCACAAAAAATTATTTAATTGATGCACAAGTAGTTGCTTCTAAATTTTCCATATTATCAAATAGTGTAGTGAACAATTTTGTAGTTAATCTTTTCTCAATTTTTTACTTCTACAATATTTATTTATGACACAGTCCTAGAAGAGAAATTGCTAGGGCAGAGTATAGACATTATTAAGACTTTTGATACATGGTTTAAGATTATAAAATTCCCTTCTTGTAATTTACATTCTCTTCCAGTGATGAATAAGAGTGCTTTTTTTCTTGGTACCTTTACAGATACTAGATATTGCCATTTAAAAATATTTGCCAATTTGAAGAGCAAAATCCAAATATTTTCCATTTTAAAGGTAAGCCTCATTGGAAAAAAAAATAAGAATAGTTGGGCAGCATGTTCTTACATAGGGCTATGCTTAAGGGTCTAGAAATGGTTAATTTCTTTCCTAACCCTCCATTTAAAATTTACCAGAGCTTTGTTGTACGCAGTGCCATTCATCATAACTAGAGATGTGCTGCATACAGTAACTCACCAATCATTCAAGTCCCAGTAAACCTGCAATATTTTCAATTTGTGTCTATTGCACATGTTTATTTACTCCACTTTCATCATCTGTAGGAAAACAACTATATTTGCCTCAGTAGCATTATTAAGGGAAATAAATAAGTTAATAGGTTTCACTCATTTGTATTCCTTTATCTGATTTACTATGGAGTATGACTGATTTGTGAAGTAATGATACCAAATCAGGAGAGTGGCAAGTAAAATATTTTTTTTTAACAAAAAGCTTCTTTTAAAAAACTGTTTCACCAGTTGGAAAGCTAAAGCATTCAGGAGGTAAGAATATGTTATCATAAAACTGAGTTAGATAATAAGCAATGAGGCATAACAACATTCTCTAACCTCTTGGATAAAACTTGTGAAAATCTTCAAGAACCAATTACATAGAACAATATATCACTAGGGTGTGCATTCTCTCTAGTTGCTTTATGATTTTCCATAAATGGGAAGCATATTGCTTGGTGAAATTACAAATATATAGGGAGACTTCTATGGGCTTCCCAGGTGGTTCTAGTGGTACAGAACTCTCCTGCTAATGGAGGAGACATAAGAGATTCAGGTTAGATCCTGGGTTAGGAAGATTCCCTGGAGGAGTACATGACAACCGACCCCAGCATTCTTACCTGGAGAATCCCACAGACAGAAGAGCCTGGTGGGCTACAGTCCATAGAGTAGCAAAGAGTCAGACCCAACTGAAGCAACTTAGCATGCACTCATGCTAGGAACTTTCTCTAGCTTGGCAGTCTATGGCTTGTATTGGCTCAGTTGCAGTTCTTGTTTTTTTTTTTTTTTTTTTTTTGTAAACGAATCATTTCACTCAAGAGGGAAAGGAAAAAGAAAGTTAATTTGTTTCATGCCCCACCTCTAATAATATCTGATGGGAAAATACTGGGGTGTGAATTTTCCTCTCTATTTCATCAGTGAAGCAAGGTTACAGATTTCTGAAGAATGGGTAATATAGTAATAAGTTGGGGATTTTGTTCTTAGATAGTCAAATGGAATGGATAACTTTATAAATGTTTATTTTCCCATATTGTTTTAATATGCCCATCCACAACCCTACTTGTAGAGATCAAGTCACCAACATTCGCTGGATCATAGACAAAGCAAGGGAATTACAGGAAAACAAAACAAAACAAAACAAACATCTACCCCTGTTTCATCAATTACACTGAAGCCTTTGCCTGTGTGGATTATAATAAACTGTGGAGAGCTCTTAAAGAGATGAGAATACCACACCATCTTACCTGTTTCCTGAGAAACCTGTATGCAGTTAAAGAAGCAACAGTTAGAACTCTGCATGGAACAACTGATTGGTTCAAGCATGAGAAAGGAGTACGACAGGGCTGTTTGCTGTCACCCTGTTTGTTTAACCGATATGCTCAGCACATCATGAGAAATGCTGGGCTGGACGAAGTACAAGCTGGAATCAAGATAGGTGGGAGAAACATCAACAATCTCAGATATGTGGATGATACCTCTTGGAGCAACCCCACGTCCAAGGAGTGGTGGCTGCCCGGGCACAGGAGGGCTGAGAGTAGCTACTCCACGTTCAAGGTCAGGAGGGGTGGCAGTGAGGAGATACCCCTTGTCCAAGGTAAGGAGCAGAGGCTGTGCTTTGCTGGAGCATCCGTGAAGAGATACCTCACGTCCAAGGTAAGAGAAACCCAAGTAGGATGGTAGATGTTGTGAGAGGGAATCAGAGGGCAGACACACTGAAACCATAATCACAGATTAGATTAGTCAATCTAATCACACAGACCACAGCCTTGTCTAACTCAATGAAACTAAGCCATGCCCTGTGGGGCCACCCAAGACAGGCAGGTAATGGTGGAGAGGTCTGACAGAATGTGGTCCACTGGAGAAGGGAATGGCAAACCACTTCAGTATTCTTGCTTTGAGAACCACATGAACAGTAGGAAAAGGCAAAATGATAGGATACTGAAAGAGGAACTCCCCAGGTTGGTAGGTGCCCAATATGCTACTGGAGATCAGTGGAGAAATAACTCCAGAAAGAATGAAAGATGGAGCCAAAGCAAAAACAATACCCAGTTGTGGATGTCACTGGTGATAGAAGCAAGGTCCAATGCTGTAAAGAGCAATATTGAATAGGAACCTGGAATGTTAGGTCCATGTATCAAGGCAAATTGGAAGTGGTCAAACAGGAGATGGCAAGGGTGAACGTCGACATTCTAAGAATCAGTGAACTAAAATGGACTGAAATGGGTGAACTTAACTCAGATGACCATTATATCTACTATTGTGGGCAGGAATCCCTTAGAAGAAATGGAGTAGCCATAATGGTCAACAAAAGAGTCTGAAATGCATTACTTGGATGCAATCTCAAAAAGACAGAATGACTCTGTTCATTTCCAAGGCAAACCTTTCAATATCATGGTAATCCAAGCTTATGCCCCAACCAGTAATGCTGAAGAAGCTGAAGTTGAACGGTTTTATGAAGATGTACAAGACCTTTTAGAACTCACATCCAAAAAAGATGTCCTTTTCATTATAGGGGACTGGAATGCAAACATAGGAAGTCAAGAAACACCTGGAATAACAAGCAAATTTGCCCTTGGAATATAGAATGAAGTAGGGCAAAGGCTAATAAGAGTTTTGCCAAGAGAACAATTGGTCATAGCAAACACCCTCTTCCAGCAACACAAGAGAAGACTCTACACATGGACATCACCAGATGTTCAACACCGAAATCAGAATCATTATTTCTTTGCAGCCAAAGATGGAGAAGCTCTATACAGTCAGCAAAAACAAGACCAGGAGCTGACTGTGGCTCAGATCATGAATTCCTTATTGCCAAACTCAGATATAAATGGAAGAAATTAGGGAAAACCGTTAGACCATTCAGGTATGACTTAAGTCAAATCCCATATGATTATACACTGGAAGTGAGAAATAGATTTAAGGGCCTAGATCTGATAGATAGAGTGCCTGATGAACTATGGATGGAGGTTAGTGACATTGTATAGGAGACAGGGATCGAGACCATCCCCATGGAAAAGAAATGCAAAAAAGCAAGATGGCTCTCTGAGGAGGCCTTACAAATAGCTGTGAAAAAAAGAGAAGCAAAAATCAAAGGAGAAAAGGAAAGATATAAGCATTTGAATGCAGAGTTCCAAAGAATAGCGAGAAGAGATAAGAAGGCCTTTCTCAGGGATCAATGCAAAGAAATAGAGGAAAACAACAGAATGGGAAAGACTAGAGATCTCTTCAAGAAAATTAGAGATACCAAGGGAACATTTTATACAAGAATGGGCTCAATAAAGGACAGAAATGGTCTGGACCTAACAGAAGCAGAAGATATTAAGAAGAGGTGGCAAGAATACACAAAATAACTGTACAAAAAGGATCTTCATGACCAAGATAATCATGATGGTGTGATCACTAATTTAGAGCCAGACATCCTGGAATGTGAAGTCAAGCGGGCCTTAGAAAGCATGACTATGAACAAAGCTAGTGGAGGTGATGGAATTCCAGTTGAGCTATTTCAAATCCTGAAAGTTGATGCTGTGAAAGTACTGCATTCAATATGCCAGCACATTTGGAAAACTCAGCAGTGGCCACAGGCCTGGAAAAGGTCAGTTTTCATTCCAATCTCAATGAAAGGCAATGCCAAAGAATGCTCAAACTACCACACAATTGCACTCATCTCACATGTTAGAAAGTAATGCATAAAATTCTCCAAGCCAGGCCCCAGCAATACGTGAACCGTGAACTTCCAGATGTTCAAGCTGGTTTTAGAAAAGGCAGAGGAACCAGAGATCAAATTGCCAACATCTGCTGGATCATGGAAAAAGCAAGAGAGTTCCAAAAAAACATCTATTTCTGCTTTATTGACTATGCCAAAGCCCTTGACTGTGTGGATCACAATAAACTGTGGAGAATTCTGAAAGAGATGGGAATACCAGATCACCTGACCAGCCTCTTGAGAAACCTATATGCAGGTCAGAAAGCAACAGTTAGAACTGGACATGGAAAAATAGCCTGGTTCCAAATAGGAAAAGGAGAACCTCAAGGCTGTATATTGTCACCCTGCTTATTTAACTTATATGAAGAGCACATAATGAGAAACACTGGACTGGAAGAAACACAAGCTGAAATAAAAATTGCCTGGAGAAATATCAATAACCACAGATATGCAGATGACACCACCCTTATGGCAGAAAGTGAAGAGGAGCTAAAAAGCCTCTTGATGAAAGTGAAAGAGAAGAGTGAAAAAGTTGGCATAAAGCTCAACATTCAGAAAATGAAGATCATGGCATCTGGTCCCATCACTTCATGGGAAATAGATGGGGAAACAGTGGAAACAGTGTCAGACTTTATTTTTTGGGCTCCAAAATCACTGCAGATGGTGACTGCAACCATGAAATTAAAAGACACTCCTTGGAAGGAAAGTTATGACCAACCTAGATAGCATATTCAAAAGCAGAGACATTACTTTGCCAACAAAGTCCGTCTAGTCAAGGCTATGGTTTCTCCTGTGGTCATGTATGGATGTGAGAGTTGGACTGTGAAGAAGGCTAAGCACTGAAGAATTGATGCTTTTGAACTGTGGTGTTGAAGAAGACTCTTGAGAGTCCCTTGAACTGCAAGGAGGTCCAACCAGTCCCTCCTAAAGGAGATCAGTCCTGGGTGTTCATTGCAAGGAATGATGCTGAAGCTGAAACTCCAGTACTTTGGCCACCTCATGCGAAGTGTTGACTCATTGGAAAAGACCCTGATGCTGGGAGGGATTGAGGGCAGGAGGAGAAGGGGACTACAGAGGATGAGATGACTGGAAGGCATCACCAACTCGATGGACATGAGTGAGTGAACTCTGGGAGTTGGTGATGGACAGGGAGGCCTGGTGTGCTGCGATTCATGGGGTCGCAAATAGTCGGACATGACTGAGTGACTGAACTGAACTGAACTAACAGTGATTGGAGTAATCAATTACTCCTCTTGGTGATTTTCATTTTCTTTTTCAAGTATTATTTTATGTAAGATTTGTAACAATACAAAATTGTTAATTTTTTCAAGTCTGAAGTTCCACCTTTGAATCATATTTTGATCTTTCATTAGTGTGATGATTAATTTTATGTGTCAAACTTCACTGGGATAAAGGGTGCACAGATATTTGGTCAGACTCTGTTCAGGATCTGTCTGTCCATATTTTCTTTCTTTCTTTCTTTTTTTCCCCTAAGTTTTAAAAAATAATTTATTAAAAATAAAATAATTTATTTTAATTGGATGGTAATTAGTTTACACTATCATTGTAGTTTTTGCCATACACTGACATGAATCAGCCATGGGTGTACATGTGTTCCCCATCCTGAACCCCCTTCCACCTCCCTTCCCATCCCAGCCCTCAGGATCATGCCAGTGCACCGGCCCTGAGTGTCCTGTCTCATGCATTGAACCTGGACTGGCAATCTATTTCACATGTGGTAATATACATGTTTCAATTCTATTCTCTCAAATCATCCCACCCTCAACTTCTCCCACAGAGCCCAAAAGTCTGTTCTTTATATCTGTGTCTTTTTTGCTGTCTCATGTATAGGGCCACCATTACCATCTTTCTAAATTCCCTATATATGCATTAACATACTGTATTGGTGTTTTTCTTTCAGACTTACTCCGCTCTGTATAATAGGCTCCAGTTTCATCCACCTCATTAGAACTGATTCAAATGCATTCTTTTTAATGGCTGAGTAATAATCCATTGTTTATATGTACCATAGCTTTCTTATCCATTCATCTGCCCATGGACATCTAGGTTGCTTCCATTTCCTAGCTATTGTAAACAGTGCTGTGATGAACATTGGGAGACATGTGTGTCTTTCAATTCTGGTTTCCTCAGTGTGTAGATTGCTGTGTAATATGGCAGTTCTATATCCAATATTTTAAGGGATTTCCACACTGTTCTCCATAGTGGCTGTACTAGTAGCATTCTCACCAACAGTGTAAGAGGGTTCCCTTTCCTCCACACCGTCTCCAACATTTATTGTTTGTAGACTTTTTCATATCAGCCATTCTGACCAGCATGAGATGGTACCTCATTGTGGTTTTTATTTGCATTTCTCTGATGAGTGGTGTTGAGCATCTTTTCATGCATTTCTTAGCCATCTGTATGTCTTCTTTGTAGAAATGTCTGATTAGTTCTTTGGCCCATTTTTTGATTGGGTCGTTTATTTTTCTGGAATTGAGCTGCATGAGCTGCTTATATATTTTTGAGATTAATTCTTTGTCAGTGGCTTCGTTTGCTATTATTTTCTCCCATTCTGAAGGCTGTCTTTTCACCTTGCTTATAGTTTCTGTCACTGTGCAAAAGCTTTTATGTTTAATTAGGCCCCATTTGTTTATTTTTGCTTTTATTTCCATTACTCTTGGAGGTGGGTCTTAGAGGATCCTGCTGTGATTTATGTCAGAGAGTGTTTTGCCTGTTTTCCTCTAGGAGTTTTACAGCTTCTGGTCTTACATTTAGATCTTTAATCCATTTTGAGTTTATTTTTGTGTATAGTGTTAGAAAAAAAGTGCTCTAATTTCGTTTTTTTTACAAGTGATTGATCAGTTTTCCCAGTACCACTTGTAAAAGAGATTGTCTTTTCTCCATTGTATATTCTTGCCTACTTTGTCAAGCATAAGGTTTCCATAGTTGCATGGATTTATCTCTGGGCTTTCTATTTTGTTCCATTGATCTATATTTCTGTCTTTGTGCCAGTACCATGCTGTCTTGATGACTGTGGCTTCGTAGTATAGTCTGGAATCAGGCAGGTTGATTCCTCCAGTTCCATTCTTCTTTCTCAACATTGCTTTAGCTATTCGAGGTTTTTTATATTTCCATACAACTTGTGAAATTATTTGTTCTAGCTCTCTGAAAAATACCACTGGTAGTTTGATAGGGATTGCATTGACTCTATAGATTGCTTTGTGTGGTACACTTATTTTCACTATATTGATTCTTCTGATCCATGAACATGGTATGTTTTTCCACCTATTTGTGTCATCTTTGATTTCTTTCATCAAATTTTTAAATAGTTTTCTATATATAGGTCTTTAGTTTCTTTAGGTAGATATATTCCTAAGTATTTTATTCTTTTCGTTGCAATGGTGAATGGAATTGTTTCCTTAATTTCTTTTTCTGTTTTCTCATTGTTAGTGTATAGGAATACAAGGGATTTCTGTGTCTTAATTTTATATCCTGCCACTTTACTATATTCATTGATTAGCTCTAGTAATTTTCTGGTGGTCTTTAGCGTTTTATATATAGACGATCATGTCATCTGCAAACAGTGAAAATTTTACTTCTTTTTCAATCTGGATTCCTTTTATTTCTTTTTCTTCTCTGATTACTGTGGTTAAAACTTCCAAAACTATGTTGAATAGTAGTTGTGAGAGTAGGCATCCTTGTCTTGTTCCTGATATTAGGGGGAATGCTTTCAATTTTTCACCATTGAGGATAATATTTGCTCTGGGTTTATCTTATACGGCTTTTATTATGTTAGGGTATGTTCCTTCTATGCCTGCTTTCTGGAGAGTTTTTATCATAAATGGATGTTGAATTTTGTCAAAGGCTTTCTCTGCATCTATTGAGATAATCATATTATTTTTGTCTTTCAATTTGTTAATGTGGTGTACCACATTGATTGAGTTGTGAATATTGAAGAATCCTTGCATTTTTGAATGAGATTAACATTTGAATCAGTGGACTGAGTAAAACAGATTTCCTTCCATAATTTGAATAGACCACATCCAATCATTGAAGACCTAAGTAAAACAAAAAGGTTAAGTAGGAAGGAACGTCTCCTTTCCTGATTGTTTGGCCTGGGACATTGGTCTTTTCCTGTCTTTGAACATATCGTTAATCATCAGCATTTTTTAGAGCTTGATGCTGCTGGATTTTGGACTGGAATTTACACCATTGACTCTCCTGGATCTCCAGCTTCCTGACTGCAGATCTTAGGACTTCTCAGCCTCCTTCATCACATGAGCCACTTCCTCATAATAAATTTATCTCTGTCTTTGTTTCTTTCTTTGTTGGAAATGTTAGGTAGGACGTTAGGCATGAGCAAAGAGGGGTGGCCTAGCTGAAAAGGATGTGTGCTAATCTCTAAACCCAATCCCAGACACTCTCCCAGGAGAGTTCACAGATATGCTACAAAAATAACCACAGAGACTTTTCCAGCTCCTGCACATGCACCCTGAGTGCATAACTACAGGGGCTTCTCCAACTCTGGCACATGTGCATTTGATGCACACCTCTGTCTTCGAGTAACCTTAGGCAGCTAGGAGCCCATTAAGTGTTCATAAATATTCTACATGGGCTTCCCAGGTGGCACAGAGGTAAAGAATCCACAAGCCAATGCAAAAAACACAAGAGACATGGGTCAGGAAGATCCCCTAGAGTAAGAAATAGCAACCCACTCCAGGATTCTTATCTGGAAAATTCCATGGACTGAGAAATCTGGGAGGGGCTACAGCTCATGGGGTCTCAAAGAGTCAGACATGATTGAGGATGCAACACTCACTCAAATATTCTATATATACATATATCTGATTGTAAGAGCTAGAATTATGAGAAAGCTGGTTGATGGAACCTGTTGTTATGTAACTTGCAACTGTTAATCAAAACTCTCAGTCCACATCCATCTAGATGTAAATATGTAAAAGCCCAATTTTGCATATGCCCAGATATGCCCCCTTCCCTGACTGGCCTTGTGCATATGCTCCTTTCATTTTGCACAGGGTAGTACCAAGAGGTGAAGACAGGGAGTATATAAAAAGAAGCCAAGAAGGGTCATGGCCACTCCTTCGGGGTCAGCTGGCTCCCAAGTTTTGGGATTGTAATCTACACTTTCTGTTTAATAAAAGATTTGTCTGCTTGAGCTGTAACCAGTCCTTTGTTTCAAATCCTTGCCATGATGAGACAGGGACTGAGAAATCCTGCCTGCTTGAGCTGTAATTAGTCAATTGTTCCAAATCTTTGTTATGACGAGATAAGAACTGAGGGAGAGAAATAAACTGATCTGACAGAAATGAGATATATGTCTATCTCTATCTATTTATCTATCAATCATCTATCTATCTACTCAAATCCTTGGGGATATCTTCAGCATCTTGGTACATGGCACTGTAGTGTTAACCATCAGCAGTATATAGATGTTGTGATACGACTGACTTGCAGGGTGATTATTATAATAGAGGTTTTTCTATACTGTTTTTTTTTTTTTGATGTGTAGAGACCAGGAAAACTATAGTAAATTTTATAGTTTTTGAAAAATTTGAACATTGACTAGGTTTTTTTTTTTTTTTTGTACTTTAATATCCTTAGGACATAGATTATGTATTATCCATTTTTCATATTCCATGGCTTACACATATTAGAAAATGAATAGATATCCTCAACTGGGCTTCCCAGGTGGTGCTAGTGGTAAAGAACCCACATGCCAATGCAGGAGACATGAGAGACCTGGATTCAGTTCCTGGATTTGGAAGATCCCCTGGAGGAGAGCATGGCAACCCACTCCAATATTGTTGCCTGGAGAATCTCATGGACAGAGGAGCCTGACTGGCTATGGTTTATAGGTTTGTAAAGAGTCAGACACAACTGAAATAACTTGGCATGCATGCACACACAACCTTACCTTAGACCCCTTAAATCAAAATTGCTAATGTTATGGGGTGGCCCAGGCAGTAGATTCTGTTTTCAAAGCTCCCTTGGGTGATTTTCACATGTTGTCAACATTGATAGTCACTGCTTTTGAGCATTTGAGAGTTTAGATAAGCAGACACTCCCTCATATACTCTTGCTGATTAACATAGTAAAAATGGGAAACTCTGGGCTTTTTTATTTGAATTTTTGCAGAGTGATCAATTCTTCTTGGTCAGCAGCATTGCATTCCACAATAAAGACACTATAATATTTGTTTGCATGTTGATTTGAGAACCAAGAGTCCTCTGGTAGCCACACCATTATCTCTTGCCCACCATCTATATTATGTCTTACTTACAATTGATATCCAATGCCAATTACATCTGAACTAGAGACCTTTGTTTGATATATGCTTCAGTTTCTCTCCCATGACCTCAGTACTTGTATTATAATGATTAGCAGCCTGCTGACTTTCCTAATTACAAGATATTCCTAGCACTGTAAAATTAGGGCACTTACGTTTTTAATCAAATTAAAATCCATGATTTGGTTTCTGGAGCACTAGCACCAGAGGTGGCAAATAGAATATCGGCACTGATTACAAGACATTCTTAGCACAGATTACAAGACATTCCTAGAATCTTCTGAATGTGGAGATGGTCATAATATCACCCCTTTGACCTGCTGGTTGTTCTGCTTTTTCTGGGTTTTGATGAGCTTTGTTAAGAAGTCTTTGTTTGATACTTTCTTGCAAATTCAAACAGATGTTTCCTATTTAATGACTCAATGATGCATGATACAAACCTAAAGCTGTAAAATTTTACCAGGCAATAATACTGGAGTGGGTTGCCATGCCCTCCTCCAGAGGATTTTCCTGACCTAGGGATAGAACCCACATCTCTTTATATCTCCTGCATTGGCAGGTGGATTCTTTACCACTAGTGCCACCTGGGAAGCCCAAGGTAAAAGGTCTAGGTATATATATATATATATATATATACACACACACACACACATATATATATATGTTTTCTGAACCCCCTCCCCACCTCCCTCCCAATCCCATCCCTCTGAGTCATCCCAGTGCACTAGCCCTGAGCATCCTGTATCATGCATTGAACCTGGACTGGCGATTCATTTCACATATGATAATATACATGTTTCAATGCCGTTCTCCCAAATCATCCCACCCTCACCCTCTCCCACAGAGTCCAAAAGACTGTTCTATACATTTGTGTCTCTTTTGCTCATTACTCATATTTTAAACATTCTCAGATTTTTTTTTTTTAAAGCCAGATGTTTGAGAGTGAGACGTAGTACCATCAGGTCCAAGTGTTATCTCTACTTATAGGCCAAGTAGGTGACACCCAAATGGTAAGATTTCAAGTACCCTAAAAGTCTCCAAAGTCCCTTGCTATATTTATGGCATCAGCCTTGCTACACTGCCTAAAATAACTGTTCAAATTTGAATACCCTAGCTAAAATGAGAATGTTATCAGGGAGAGGTGTCACATCTATACCTTATTTTGATATATGTTAATCAGATTAGCTGGCAAAAGGAGTATGCATTTTAACAGAGAAACAGCAGCTGTAAAACATGGAGTGCGAAGGAGGGAAGTTATGCTTTCCCTGTTTGTCTAGGCTTCAGGAGTCTCCAGGGATGTAGCACTTTCCATTTTAAAATCAAATTTTCCTGTGTAAACCAGTATGAGTTGGTAACCATAGGCATGTGCGGAACATTAAGATCTTTGAGGGCTGCTCTGTGCACCTGGATAGGATTAAAGGACTCTAAAAGATGAGCAGAGTAGAAAGCAGAATGAAGGACCCATTTTACTCACTTTACCATTTTGCTTGGAGATGATATAAAAACAGTTGGGCCAGAATCATTTATTGGCATGTTAAATGGTAGGGATTGTTTATTTTTATAATTATTAGAAGAAACATGAAGGAGTTATATGTGTTCTGTTCTCTGTATTTTCTTTTCTCCTATTTCTAGAGAGTAGTTAGGCCATACTGTGTCTGGGTGTGGGATGTAGTTTATGTTGCCAAAGTTACCACAAAACAAACAAGCAAACTTCTGAGTTTTTTTTTTTTACTTTTTTTTAAAAATTTATTTTTTATTTTACTTTACAATTTTGTTTTGGTTTTGCCATACATTGACATGAATCCACCACGGGTGTACATGCCTTCCCAAACATGAACCCCCCTCCCACCCCCCTCCCCACAACATCTCTCTGGGTCATCCCCGTGTACCAGCACCAAGCATGCCGTATCCTGCATAGACATAGACTGGCAATTCGATTCTTACATGATAGTATACATGTTACAATGCCATTCTCCCAAATCATCTCACCCTCTCCCTCTCCCTCTGAGTCCAAAAGTCCGCTATACACATCTGTGTCTTTTTTGCTGTCCTGCATACAGGGTCATCATTGCCATCTTTCTAAATTCCATATATATGTGTTAGTATACTGTATTGGTGTTTTTCTTTCTGGCTTATTTCACTCTGTATAATCAGCTCCAGTTTCATCCATCTCATCAGAACTGATTCAAATGTATTCTTTTTAATGGCTGAGTAATACTCCATTGTGTATATGTACCACAGCTTTCTTATCCATTCATCTGCTGATGGACATCTAGGTTGTTTCCATGTCCTGGCTATTATAAACAGTGCTGCAATGAACATTGGGGTACATGTGTCTCTTTCAATTATGGTTTCCTAAGTGTGTATGCCCAGCAGTGGGATTGCTGGGTCATAGGCAGTTCTATTTGCAATTTTTAAAGGAATCTCCACCCTGTTCTCCATAGTGGCTGTACCAGTTTGCATTCTGAGTTTTGAAAAGCATCAACTCATTGGAGAGCTTAACTGGAATGTAAAGTCCTAAGGTGAGATCTTTCAAAATGGGTTTGAAAAGCAGTAGGTCATGAGAGGATAGACCTTATAACTGGTTACGGATGGTGGATCAAAGCATCAAAATGGAAGTGTTTGTGCTGTGTGTGTGGTGAAATATGAGGTCTATCATTTGTCATTTCTATGCCTGTGTTTTAAAGAAGCTGCTGAGTTTTCCAACTTTAAAGGACCAATGTGAGCTTGTCGGTGGTGACTGGTATAAACCTAAAATCAAAGTTCCTCTCCAAATGTTCTGTACTGTGTAATACTCTTGGGATGCCCAGTAATGGAGATTTAATTTACTGCTGGCCCAATAGGATAGGGGCTCAAAGTAGACTTTAACAAAATTTAAACAGGAAAGTGACATTTCTAATATACACAAAAGTGTAGAGAAAAATCCATACAGCAATATTTGCTACTGAAAGCCTATTTTATGGCATGTACTTTATATATGTATTACTAATGTTTGTAATCTATGAAGTATGTGTGTGTACACATACACATAAGTTGTACATAACATACATATGTGTATATGTATACATATACATTATTTACATAATATATATTCATGCATAATATGCACATGTTACAGATGAGGATTGGAGAGGTAGAGCTGACTCATCACACAACTTGTAGAAAGTGGCGGAGCTGAAAATTTTAATCCATGCCTTTCTAATTCCAAACCCTGTTCCTCTCACCACTTATCAAGTCACATCTAAATTGGTTAGACAGAATAAAAGGAAAATAAAATGCTGAAATACTTCTTTGGTGATTTGCTTTCTTTCTAAAAAAAAAAAAAAACATTTGTAGATACAGATTGAATGAGAAAATGTTCTGACACATTCTATGGAGTTGGCCTCACTTCCATGCGTGACTTTTTTACTACACTCCAAACCTAAGGATTGAATATAATCTCTGGGATAGGCAGTTCTGTGATGGAGTTGTTTGTCATAGCTGTTTGGGGTGTGTCTATGTATCTAGCTGGAACAAGTTCAACTTTATTTTTAGACAATTTTAAATGTGTTTCCCATGACTTTTGACCACAATTCATCACCAAGTAATTTTTCTCTTGGCCAGTTTTCATTTGTCATTCAACTCCAGCAAGAGAAAAGAGAGCACCTCTAGAAAGTGGCAAATAGCCTGGTAATTTTTTTGCTTTCATATCCTAACTGGGGGCAATTTTTAGATAAGTGGGGCCTCTTTTGGCTTCCTAAAGTTACTGCATAATCTTTAGACCTTTAGGGTCTGAGCAGAGAAAAATTCATGGAAACAATCCAACTTTCAACAAAAATGATTACATTAAAAATTTGAACATGAGAACAAGGATGAAAGTGGCTCTGGTCACTAGTCATGTTAAGAATCTTGCTATGATGTCATCTTTATGGGAAAATTTGTTGACAATAATGTCTTCAATAGTATCATTAAAATATTTTAGAAGTCATTCAGACCCGAGTTTAATTCAGTTTCAGTACTTGCTCTGAGACTTTAGGTAAGTTACATAAACTCTCTAAGATGATATTTTCCTCGTTTTAACATGAAGATGATAATACATGACTCATGGGATATAAAGGAAATAATTTATGTAAAACAGCACAATATCGGTATGTAATGAATGGTCAATAAATGGTAGCTATCATCACCATCATTTTTCTTCTATACTAAGCACATCACATTTGCTTTTTTGCCTTTAACTTTAAAAAAATGCTTAAAAGTTATGTCTGCATAGCTGTACAATTCAAACAACCTCGTCCAACATTTCTTAGAAACTGCGTAAGCATATAGAGACAATGAAAAGCATGTTACATCTATATATAAACATATAGAGACAATGAAAAGCATTTGTGAGCCTGATATTATTAGAATTTAAGTATTTCTCCTAGCAACTTGTTAATAGGTTGAAGATAACAGGACAATTTTTCTTATAGGTCTTTAGTTTGGCTTACCTTGCATTCTCTTCAAAACATGTCTTTGATCCTTAATTCAACCTTTTTTTTGGTTCTTTGGAAAACAAAGCTTACCTAACCCCAAACTATCTGATCTTCTAATATGTGCCAGGGACATAATAATGAATTGCACATAGTTTTTTTTTCCTTAAGAGAGATTCAAGTCTAATAACCATACCACTATAATTGCAGAAGGCGACTTTCGAGTTTATTTCACACTGTTTATTTACCATCTGAACAATCTGTGATGGTCAAGGTAAGCTTTGATCTCTCTTTCTCACTCCATTTTACTTTATTTCTCTATGTGAACCCAATGTATGGGATCTTTGAATCTTTACCAGCTGAAAAGGCAATGTCAGTGACCTTTCCTGTCTTTTTAATCATGGACTGTTAGATGGAAGAAGGATTAGATTTGTGTGTGGGTGCATGTGTGTATGTGTGTGTGTATTAGTCACTCATTTGTGTCTGACTCTTTGTGACCCCATGGATTGTAGCTTGCCAGGCTCCTTTGTCCGTGGGGTTTTCCACGAATACTGGGATTTTCCAAGAATACTGGAATGGGTTGCTGTTCCCTTCTTCAGGGAATCTTCCTGACCCTGGAGATCAGGGATCGAACCCAGATCTCCCACACTGTGGCAGATTCTTTACCATCTGAGCCACCAGGGAAAATGTTTCTCTCTAAGTGACTCTAAAGAGTCAAACTTAGATAGAAGAATGTGTTATCAGGAAGGCAGATTTTAGCTGTAATATGAAAACTGGAACCATTTGAAAATTGAATGGGTGCCTCAGCTCTGCTGCTGCTGCTGCTAAGTTGCTTCAGTCATGTCCGACTCTGTGTGACCCCAGAGATGGCAGCCCACCAGGCTCCCCCATCCCTGGGATTCTCCAGGCAAGAACACTGGAGTGGGTTGCCATTTCCTTCTTCAATGCATGAAAGTGAAAAGTGAAAGTGAAGTTGCTCAGTCATGTCTGGCACCTAGCGACCCCATGGACTGTAGCCTACCAGGCTCCTCCATCCATGGGATTTTCCAGGCAAGAGTACTGGAGTAGGGTGCCATTGCCTTCTCCACCTCAGCTCTGGAAATGTTTAAATAAATGAAGGGTTAATAGGGTAGCAGAGATGTGCCTGCAAACGGGTCTCTCTGCTCGGGCTGAACGTCCTTGCAAACGAGGCATTCTGCCAAAGAGTCTGGACACAGCCTTGAGTTTAATGGTCCCTTGGAAACGAGGGAGCATTCCCTTCTTGTGATAAGAAGGAATAGGGGGCTTTGTACAGACTCTGCAGTAGACTGGGATTTCACTCCCCTTTGCTGTACGATAACATGTATGCACCTGTGCTGTGCTGAAAAGGCTTATTCATGCAGTCTGGAATTCTGCCTAGGGGGCTTTTATAATAAACCGCAATTAGTTTTGCGCAGTTCTGTTCCTCCGGCCGGAGTGTGTGTATCGTCTGTCTCTTGTGTGTGTGTCTTGTTTTGTGTCATTTCACTCGTAATCTCCAACAGATAAATGCTAAATGATCAGAGTTGTGGGTGATTGTATAGTTTATTCCTGTATTTAGCAGGAGTTTGATATGGATGGTCTTTCTGATTCCTCTAAGCTCTGAGGGTCTATAAAACACAGAGAATTCTCTAAAGAGGTAGATTTCCATGCTGTTAACATTTCAACATTTCTCTATTGATATTACAAAAAAAATATAGCTTCTTGGGCAGTTTAACCCCTTAAGATTATCATTTTAATCTTGCAAATTATGGCTTGGATAGGTTCTTATCTAAAGGGTAAACATGAGTCCTTGAGAATCTAATTTTTTGTTGTTGTTGTCAAAAGGACATGTGTACAATGATGCACAACTCATAGTAAAAAGGGAGATAGGAATTGTCTACTGCTATGTGCAAAACACTTTCTCTTATCAAAGCACATACTCGCATCCTAGTTCTTGCCTCAGAAAGATATTAGCCCTCACCTGCTTTCTCTTGCTTATGCTTTCTTGAATAAGCAGTTTGGACTAGTGAAGTGCACTGTGGGCTCAGCTTTGTCACAGTTCCCAGTACAATCCCATTTGAAGTTTACAATCTTACAGTTC
Source organism: Oryx dammah (assembly GCF_014754425.2). Classification (NCBI taxonomy): domain Eukaryota; kingdom Metazoa; phylum Chordata; class Mammalia; order Artiodactyla; family Bovidae; genus Oryx; species Oryx dammah. The sequence goes on along the minus strand of NW_024070207.1, from coordinate 7,253,464 downwards.
TGCTGCTGCCCTGACTCAGAACATAACATCTTAGCACTGATATCTGAGCTCCTACTTTGTTCTTAAGTCACTCTGCATTAGTCTGTACTATGTAGACTATAGGCCTATATAACTCATGATTTACCATTCCAGTGCTGGCAGCAGTTCTTCTGTATTGACTCTTGAGATCAAGCTTTTCCTTCCTGGGTATCTCAAAGTATCAATTTAAACTTTTGCTTTGGATTATGCATTGATGTTTGGAGAAGGAAATGGCAACCCATTCCAGTATTATTGGACAATCTCATGGACAGAGAAGCCTGGTGGGCAAAAGTCCATGAAGTCACAAAGAGTTGGACATGACTGAGCGACTAACATATATATATATACATTTATGTTATGCTCTTTTCAAAAGTTTTTAAATTATTTTTTTATTGAAATATAGTTAATTTGGTGAGTCAGATGGTAAAGAGTCTGCCTGCAATGTAGGAGACCCAGATTTGATCCCTGGGTCAGAAAGATCCCCTGGAGAAGAAAACAGCAATACACTCCAGGATTATTGCCTGGGAAATCCCATGGACAAAGGAGTCTGATGAGCTACAATCCATGGGGTTGCAAAGAGTCAGACATGACTGAATGACTAACACTTTCATTTTACTTTCACAGTTGAATGCAGTGTTATGTTAATTACTGCTGTATAGCAAAGTGATTCTGTTATACACACACACAAATATATGTATATATATTTACATAGTAGAACACCCAGGGCTGATCTCCTTTAGAATGGACTGGTTGGATCTCCTAGCAGTCCAAGGGACTCTCAAGAGTCTTCTCCAACACCACAGTTCAAAAGCATCAATTCTTCGGCGCTCAGCTTTCTTCACAGTCCAACTCTCACATCCGTACATGACCACTGGAAAAACCATAGCCTTAGTAGACGGACCTTTGTTGGCGAAGTAATGTCTCTGCTTTTGAATATGCTATCTAGGTTGGTTATAACTTTCCTTCAAAGGAGTAAGCGTCTTTTAATTTCTTGGCTGCAATCACCACCTGCAATGACTTTGGAACCCCCCAAAATAAAATTTGACACTGTTTCCACTGTTGACTGATGCTAAAGCTGAAACTCCAATACTTTGGCCACCTCATGCAAAGAGTTGACTCATTGGAAAAGACCCTGATGTTGGAAGGGATTGGGGGCAGGAGGAGAAGGGCACGACAGAAGATGAGATGGCTGGATGGCATCACCAACTCGATGGATATGAGTTTGAGTAAACTCCAGGAGTTGATGATGGACAGGGAGGCCTGGCGTGCTGTGATTAATGCGGTAGCAAAGAGTCGGACATGACTGAGTGACTGAATTGAACTGAGTATGCTATTAAGAGCAGAGTAGTAAAAGTAGTTCCTGGCAACCCACTCCAGTGTTCTTGCCTGGAGAATCCCAGGGATGGGGGAGCCTGGTGGGCTGCTGTCCATGGGGTCACACAGAGTCGGACATGACTGAAGTGACTTAGCAGCAGTAAAAATAAAATAATGTTTATAGAGTATTTTTTCCTTTTTGTATGAGAGCCAACTACTGGGGTTGAGATTTTGTTTCAAAGACAAGAGATATTTGGTATATAATTTTCAGTGATTATTATAGGGAGAAATAGTTAATAGATTTTCTATCATTCAGAGATTTAAAAACTGTAAAAGAGGTTAAAACATTAGCAGTAGAAATTTCTATTGAATGTAATGAAAGACTTTAAGATTATCAAGGTGTAGAAAAGTCACTATGGGCAACCAAAGAATACTGCTTAGCCTATCCCTGTTTTAAAAATTACTTTAAACTTGGCTATGGAAGTGTGTTCAATTAAAAAAAAATCTTATCAAACAGCTTTTAGGTACTGTGTAGATACAGAAAAAATAGAAAGTGTGAGAAAGGTTGATATTACTAGAGCTAACATAGTTTACTGATTGACTTTCAGAAGACCCTATATGATTGGTCCTGAAATGTTTTGCTATCCAGGTGCCTGAAGACTGGAGAATGGACCTTCCTAAGTACAATCTAATTCTCAGATTCTCATCATTCTCTGAGGTTTCAAGTGAGAATGGAATTGTTTTGGATCAGGTAGAACATCTGTTTTTTTTTTTTTACCTTTCTCCTACAGAATTTAAAAATAAACATTTTTATAATAATCTTTGTGAACAAGCAATTGCATTTTGACTTACATCTTTTAATGATCATAATTAAATATGATTCATCATTGTAGTTTTGTTAATAAGTCAAAGTAGATTATAAGGCAAAATCATCTGTCTTATAAAACCATGCACACATTGTTTGAGAAAAAAGTGAGAAAAAATAAAGAGTATTCAAGGGAGAAGGAACAGGCTCAATTTAGATTCCCAGGTCACAACACCTCACTCTCCAAAATTAGAGTAGCCATTTTCTCAACATTCACCTTGTATTAAACAGACATGAATTCAGACAGGCTTACCATCACAGAATAAACACTTTCAAGGACACTTATTGTCAAAACTCTAAATCTATCAATGAATCCATTTGTTCATAGTAAAGTCAAAGTTGCAGGGCAATCTACAGGCATGGTAAAATAAACTGTGAACATGCTGGGAGGAGATGGTCAATAGTTCAAGATGAAACTACATGATGCATCTTTGTGTAGATGGAGTGGAAAAAAAAACAGAACATTTGGGAGCATGTATATAGTTCAGGGAAGAGTTGAGAGAAGTCTGGGATGTCAGTATTCCCATCTGTACATGCATGCTAAGTTGCTTCAGTTGTGGTCAACTCTTTGGGACCTTATGGACTGTAGCCCACCAGATCCTCTGTCCATGGGATTCTCCAGGCAAAAATCCTGGAGCGGGTTGCCTGTGCCCTCCTCCAGGGGATCTTCCCCACCCAGTGACTGAACCCACATCTATTATGTCTCCTGCTTTGGCAGGTGAGTTCTTTACTGCTAGCACCAACTGGGAAGCCTCTTTCCCACATTAAATGGAACTAAATATATTCAGCCAGTTCAGCTCAGTAACTCAGTCATATCTGACTCTTTGCGATCCCATGGACTATAACACACCAGGCTTCACTATCCTTCACCAACTCCCAGAGCATTCTCAAACTCATGTCCATCAATGAGGTGATGCCATCCAGCCATCTCATCCTCTGTCATCCCCTTCTCTTCCTGCCTTCAATCTTTCCCAGCATCAAGGTCTTTTCCAATGAGTCAGTTCTTTGCATTAGGTGGTCAAAGTATTGGAGTTTCAACTTCAGCCTCAGTCCTTCCAATAAATATTCAGGAATGATTTTCTTTAGGATGGACTGGTTGGATCTCCTTGCAGTTCAAGGGACTCTCAAGAGTTTTCTCCAACACCTGAGTTCAAAAGCATCAATTCTTCAGCAATCAGCTTTCTTTGTAGTCCAACGCTCACATCCATACACCACTACTGGAAAAACCATAGCTTTGATGAGAAAGACCTTTGTCAGCAAAGTAATATCTCTGCTTTTTAATATGCTGTCTAGGTTGGTCATAGCTTTTCCTTCAAGGAGCAATTGCCTTTTAGTTTCATGACTGCAGTCACCAGCAGCAGTGATTTTAGTGCCCCCCCCCAAATAAAGTCTCTCACATATTTCCATTGTTTCCCCATCTATTTGCCATGAAATGATTGGACCAGATGCCATGATCTTAGTTTTCTGAATGTTGAGTTTTAAGCCAACTTTTTCACTCTCCTCTTTCACATTCATCAAGGGGCTTTTTAGTTCCTCTCTGCTTTCTGCCATAAGGGTTGTGTTATCTGCATATCTGAGGTTATTGATATTTTTTCTGGCAATCTTGATTCCAGCTTGTGCTTCATCCAGCCTGGCATTTTGCATGATGTAGTCTTCATATGAGTTAAATAAGCAGGGTGACAATATACAGTCTTGATATACTCCTTTCCTGATTTGGAACCAGTCTGTTGTTCCATATCCAGTTCTAACTGTTGCTTCTTGACCTGCATACAAATTTCTCAGGAGGGAGGTAAGGTGGTCTGGTATTCCCATCTCTTGAACAATTTTCCACAGTTTGTTGTGATTCACACAGTCAAAGGCTTTGGTGTAGTCAACAAAGCAGAAGTAGATTTTTTTTTGGGGGGGATCTTTCCTGATTTTTTGATGATCCAATGGATACTGGCTATATTATCTCTGGTTTCTCTGTCTTTTCTAAATCCAGCTTGAACATCTGGAAGTTCAAAGTTCACGTACTGTTGAAGCCTGGCCTGGATAATTTTGAGCATTACTTTGCTATGTGTGAGATGAGTGCAGTTGTGAGGTAGTTTGAACATTCTTTGGCATTGCCTTTCTTTGGGATTAGAATGAAAACTGATCTTTTCCAGTCCTGTGGCCACTGCTGAGTTTTCCAAATTTGTTGACATATTGAGTCCAGCACTTTCACAGCATCTTTTTAGGATTTAAAATACCTCAACTGGAATTCCATCACCTCCACAAGCTTTGTTCTTAGTGATGCTTCCTAAGGCCCACTGGATTTCATATTCCAGGATGTCTGGCTCTAGGTGGATGATCACACCATTGTGGTTATCTGGGTCATGAAGATCTTTTTTGTATAGTTCTTCTGTGTATTCTTGCCACCTCTTCTTAGTATCTTCTGCTTCTGTTAGGTCCATACCATTTCTGTCCTATATTCTGCCCATTTTTGCATGAAATGTTTTCTTGGAATATATGACCTATGGGATAAAATATTGGGAGGATTGAATGAGATGTTTAACACACTGCCCTGGCACTTGGATAAAGCCCGATAAATGTTAGTTCTTATAATACTATGACTAGTAGGGTTCTGAAATAATTCCTTGCAAAGTGTATTGGTTTTCAATACATTTCTGAATCATCTTTATACCATTGCAGTTCTGACTCCTATTTAGCTTATAGTCAGTTATGAATTCCAGTTCTCTTAAACTGTGCTTATTTTTAATGAGATCTCTTCCATCCTGTATCTATGGTTCTCTTTTTATTTTTAAACTTGTTTCTAATAGTTTGTGCTTTCTCCTGTTGACATTATTCCTGCTTCATAGGACCAGTGTATCAACATTCACTTTACATGTTATTTCTATGCCATAACCCTGTCAGTTTTAACATCATGTGGACATTGGATTAACACATTCTTAATTTCTTTGTCCTGTAGACTTTTACCAAAAGCCCTATCCCCTTGTCTGTGCAATAGAGGAGATAGCTCAAAGTTCCATAGATACAAATAAGGAGCTATCAAAGAAGATGACATATTAAATTTTGGTACCCTGAATAATTATTTGAACTTCTTTGGGGCCCTGGGACACCCAGTTACAGTTTTACTTCTATGGCTAAGTTAGATTATCCATAGATGGCTTCTGTTTCCCTAGCCACCCAAGATTTATTAATGAAAATTTTACTTTCACATATTAGTATTCCTTAAGATATGACTGTTATCACAATTTAATTATACAGTCTCATAAATGTATAACAAAATGCAAAATAAAATTGGATGAAATTTAGCTCTTCAATTTTAATCTGCTGGTTGAAGAATTCAAAGAAATTAATTTGGGATGTTTTCCAGTTTCTGTGAAAGGTAACTATTTTAATATAGCTATTGTTCATTGCAGATTGCTTGTGTTTAGCATATCTTTTGAAATACAAATTGTTTTTATGGAGATACAGAAAGAAATTATAAATGAATCATTGAGTTTAGCTATAGCATGTGGTTGTCCAAAAGTTCATCAATTCATATTACATGAAGAAATTGGGGAACTAAATGGGCATCATTTGGTCTAGTCTTCACAGTAATTATTCTTCAGTTGATTTAACATACTAGATAAAAATGAAGGTTAATGCTTACCCTAATTAAGAAAATGTTTGTTAGCTTTTTCTTCTTTTATTGAGTGTTGAAATGCCCTTAGATTAATTCTAAGATTTATTATATTGCATTCACATCACTATCATATATATATAAAACACAAAGATCAGAAGATGTCAAAATTTAGCTATAATATGAAATAATGCAAGACACATTTGATCTGTGTTAGAGAAAAGAATTTTACTGGAGAATAATAAATAATGAGATAGGTTGCTTTTGAAATATTATTTAGGATTTTTATGGGCCACAGGCAAAGGAGAGGTAGTGGCTGTCACACTTTTCCTTTGTGTTAATGAGAAAATAATTGTTTGAGAATGTCTTTGGTTCCAAGCAAAATCACAGCAGGGAGAGCTTTGAAGATGTGTTCTTCATATCCTTTGAGAGAAGAGAGTGCTAAAAAGGCCTTAGAAAGATGTGAATCAAAATGGTTAAAGTTCCAGTATTTCTTTGTTTTTTTTTGTGATTTATTTATTTATTTTAATATAAATGTATTTATTTTAATTGGAGGTTAATTACTTTACAATATTGTATTGGTTTTGCCACACATCAACATGAATCCGCCACAGGTATACATGTATTCTCCATCATGAATCCCTCTCCCTCCTCCTTCCCTGTACCATCCCTCTGGGTCGTCCCAGTGCACCAGCCCCAAGCATCCAGTATTATTTCTAAATCTCCTTCACTGGAAGAAAAAATATATATTCAAAAAACGTCCTTCTAGATACAGATCCCTATATTACTTATTGAATTTCTCTTTTTGAGTGCACTGTAATGTATTTAAGGTAGTCCATCTTGGGTTTCCCAAGAACTTTGATTCCACTTCATTGAGCAGTCAATTGATTTCTGCCTTAGAGCATCAGGATAGCTGCAGTGTTGCCCTCTCACAACAGTATCCCTTCTACCTCCTTTCTCTCCATAATGTAGATTTGATAACCATGTAGATGTTTCACACAGAAGTAATATACTGCTGTGATTTCTACTCCAGAGTAAATAAAATCTTCACCCACTTCCTCTAAGATCCTCATAGAGGAATCCAAGAACTGGGAGTGATTTTCACTTGACCCATGATTCTCAATTCATTTACATTTTGTTTAGTCTGATGACTCTTGGTTAGATGTGCCAAAGGGGAGAACAACTTACATCAAAAGATATTTATATATTGAAATATAGATTCAATCCATAAGGATCTCTAACATAATTTTTCCTTGAACTTTGACTTCAGGAGTAAAGAAGCCATAAGACAATAAGCTCTTATCAGTGATTTATTGTAATAACTTATTTGGCAAATCTTGAAGTCTGTATAAATTTAGTTTACAACCCTATATTTTTACTTACACTCCCGAACAATCATAATCAATGACCAGAATTCTGGCTTTGAGGCTATGCAGGTTGTTAATCAGACATTTTTTGATTACTGTGTAGACCACTCAATTCAGTTCAGTTCAGTCACTCAGTCCTGTCCAACTCTTTGCGACCCCGTGGACTGCAGCACACCAGGCCTCCCTGTCCACCACCAACTCCTGGAGTTTACTGAAACTCATGTCCATTGAGTCGGTGATGCCTTCCAACCATCTCATCCTCTGTCATCCCCTTCTCCTCCTGCCTTCAATCTTTCCCAGCACCAGGGTCTTTTTCAAGGAATCAGTTCTGCACATCAGGTGGCCAAAGTATTGGAGTTTTAGCTTCAGCATCAGTCCTTCCAATGACTATTCTGGACTGATTTCCTTTAGGATGGACTGGGTGGGTCTTCTTACAGTCCAAGGTCTCAAGAGTCTTTTCCAATACCACAGTTCAAAAGCATCAATTCTCTGGCTCTCAGCTTTCTTTATAGTCCAACTCTCACATCCATACATGACTACTGGAAAACTATAGCTTTGAATATAAAGACATTTGTCGGCAAAGTAATGCCTCTGCTTTTTAATAAGCTGTCTAGGCTGGTCATAACTGTTCTTCCAAGGAGCAAGTGTCTTTTAATTTCATGGCTATCATCAACATTTGCAGTGATTTTGGAGCCCCCCAAAATAAAGTCTGTCACTGTTTCCACTGTTTCCCCATCTATTTGCCATGAAGTGATGGAACCAGATGACATAATCTTAGTCTTTTGAATGTTGAGTTTTAAGCCAACTTTTTTACTCTCCTCCTTCACTTTCAGAGAAGGCAATGGCAACCCACTCCAGTACTCTTGCCTGGAAAATCCCATGGACGGAGGAGCCTGGTGGGCTACAGTCCATGGGGTCGCAAAGAGTCGGACACGACTGAGTGACTAACAAACACACACACATGTTAATTTCCCTCATAAAGCTATGAATTTCCTATGCTGGAGTATGTGTAACCATTCAGCTTTGTGCCCTTGGTGTTTTGTGAGTGAAACCATAGCTTGGTGCAATTTGAGAACAGATTAGGGGACAACTCTAAGCAACACTGCAAATAAGAAGTTCTTATTTCTCTAATTCCACAAGTCTAGTTCTGATTGTTTAAGTGGCAAGATGGAATTTACTTAGCTTTTTTTTTTCTAGAAATAAATGACCTTATAGGTGAAATAACAAATGAATTAATAGATGAATTATTATGATGACAAGCCTTTTATCCAGTGTCAAGGTGATAGAATAGCACAGAATGTGGGGTCATTTAGCATTAACTGGGATGAAGAATAAAGGTAATTATACCCTTTTGGAGGAAAGAAGAGTAGCACCTAGCCTTAGTCAAGGTGAGCCCTGAACATGATAGCGAATTTGACACAGTTTGACTCGTAAAGCCTTTGATGATTTTCTGCACTATTTTCATATTTTCCCCAGTTCTTGTGCACATAGTCTTGGGAAGGCTTCTGGTTCCCTGAAAGCTATATGGACTGACCTTCTTTAGCATACATCCATTCACTGCTCTAGATATTTCTAGATTCTTTTTCATTATCTATATATCCTTGGATCCAACTTTTTGGAAACTTGTTCTGTGATGGGGCTACTGAGAAGCTTTTAACAATTAAAAGCTGAATGGGAAATTTTTCTTCAAATGTAATGTTTTCTTTTTAGCTGAGACCTTCCAGGCCTAAACCTTAAGGAATGATTATAATAGTAAATATTTCAGCAAATGTATAGCAAACAACTTCAGCGTCTTGGCACAACTATGGATGTAAAGAGATAAAGAAAACATGATCCCTACACTTCAAGTTTAATGAATAACTAGATATGGAATTTGATGCATAACAATTTGAGATTTTAATGGCTATAATAGAGAGAATGACACAGAGAAAGGAGAAGGTTAATTCTGCCTGAAGAATTGGGGTAAATTTCATAAGGAAAGTGAAGTTTGAATTATTATAAAAAGTTACTAGTAACTAGTAGATTCATACTTTAAAAATTACTCTGAAAACAGAGGAACAGTTGGAAAAGGCAAAGATTGGAAACTGTTTCACTGCTTCAGGGCATAGGTGATAATAGTGTGAGCTAAGAAAATAAAAGGAAAACAAAGGAGAGTTGAAAATTTTCATTCTTAATTTTGTAGATAGAATCAGCAGGAATTGACTAGTGACTCTTTTGTATATGAAGTATGAGAAAGAAGGAAGTGCTCATGTTTCTAATTGATCTATGTCAAAGGTAGTGCTATTGTGTGATGTAAATTATAAAAGAAGGAGAAGGTTAAGGGTGTGTGGAGCAGTAAGACATTAGCTTGTCTCTTCCTGTTCAAAGGGTGAGTCATTTAGGATGGCCATGGTGGGTGGGCACACACAGGTCAGTTCTCCTTTTCTTTTCCAGTTAGAAATTTTTGACCAAACTATTTAATCTCAATGGCATTATCTATATTGTTCAGAGCCTTGCATTTGCATTCTTGACTCATAATAATGCTATATATTGGAAGCTTGTGTGCCTCCAAACTAATCTTTGATAGTGTAGACTTCGGGAAAACCCCCCCACAAAAAGTGATCTTGTCCACTGTTCTATCACAGTGCATTAAATCCTCTATCATTTACTATAACATCTTAGGCTTAAGTTATTATATTCTCTGGTATTGAGTTAGACGAGATTTGTTTATTTTTGTAAATGAATACTACTGCCCTGAGGGGTTAGACTTTGAGATGTCAGAAAAGGAAATTTGAGAGCATAGGATGGTCACCATCAATGTCCAGGATGGGCCTCCGTGGTAGGAAAATATGGGCTGTATGCAAGAGGCTATCAGTGCCTGGCAGAGAAGGGGCATAGTCTTTGTCCATTTTGTTTTGACCGGGGTCAGGACTCTATGAATGTTTATTTTTTACTAGAAAGCTACCTACCAGAGCATTATGAGATTTAATTAATGGTTGCCAAAAACTTTGCAACAATAATATCATGTCAAATGATTTATAATTGCTGCAGAAAGCAACTAAGACTCTGTTAGGGAATGCACCCTAAATTATTATTTTCTGCTATAGAACATGGGAACAGATACGTCATGAATCTAAGTGAGAAGCTGAAGTATAAATATGGTTTGATGAAGATCTTACACATCTCTGGTCAGAGGGTAAATTCCTCATCAAAAAAGGTTGAGGAGAAATGTCTATTTAGTTCTTTGGTCCATTTTTTGATTGAGTCGTTTATTTTTCTGGAATTGACCAATACAATATTGTAAAGTAAAATAATAATAATAATAATAATAATAAAACAAGACCAATTTCTCTAATTAAAGAAATATACAGAGAGGGACCTGAAAGATGATCACACACACACACAAAAAGAATGGCTGAGGAGTAGTGAAAGAGAGCTTGGTCTTCTAGCATTGATTTTCCAGAAATTGGCTTGTCTCAGCTTGCCGTTGCAGATAAACTGGATCCTGAAACATGGGGTTCATTCAAATTGACTGTGAAAAGCTGGATCAGAGCCAGCATAATTTTCTAGTCTCATTCTCCTAAATTAGAAGCATTTTGTTTTATTTGTTTATTAAAAAAAGTTTTAATTCTCAACAATCAGTTCCTATAAGTCTATATATTAAATTTTAAGATTACTTCTCTTATCTGTCTGTTTTCCAATTCCTCTTCAGCTTTCCTCAGGACCTCAGAATGTTTTGTTTGATGTCTTTTGATAGTCTCCTAACTGCTTTTTTCCACACTGAAATTTTTTCTCCAATTATCACTTTTAGGATAATCATTACATAAAATTGTCTTTGACTTTGCAAAGAGAAATAGACTGTAGGTTAAAAGCATGAGCTCAATATAAACTCTTAAATATTGATATTTACACAGAAACTTATCTTTTTCTTAGGTAGGAATTTTTTAAATTTTATTATTTTTCTAATTTTTTATTTTTTAATATAAATTTATTTATTTTAATTGGAGGTTAATTACTTTACAATATTGTATTGGTTTTGCCATATATCAACAGAAACTTATCTTAAACTATCTTAGAATTTGATAAGAGTGGCATTTGGATCATTAAAATAATATCCAGTAGGGATAATAATAAGGCTGCACAAGATGGTTTAAAATCATTTACTATTTTTCCACTATAGAGAATAGAAAGATAAAAATTGCCCTGTATGAAGATGGCATAGTCTTGAGTAGCTCTCCTGGATATACTTCATATCTCCCCTGCAGATCCACCATCCTCCAGTCTCCACCTTCTCTGTGCCTTGGATAAAGGGCCTCAGTGGGCTGTACTGACAGTCTCCCTTCTGCTCTGGCTTCTTATGGGATATAGCCAATGAGATGCATTTCAGAATATCAGAAAGCTAGTGAAAAGAGAGGTCAGTCAACAAGTTGATTGTGGTTTCGTTTCTTTCATTAAGACTAGTGACCCTGCTTTATTTCTGTTCTGGGAACCATGTTGTCATCTTTATCCCTTTAGCTCTAATGTTGGTGATGTATCTGTGCTATTTCTAGCTGAGAATATTAATGAAAACTTGATTTTCCTAACCCTGTTATTTATTTTAACACTGTTAACTCTTTAAACACATTATTGCATTTTCCTCAATTATCCTACTTGATTATATGTTGTTTCTTGCTGGAACCCTAACTCATATGGTGGCTTTACTGGACACTGTAATATTTACTACCAGAAAGAAGGAATTCACAGGATACTGCAAAAGCAACTCTGATTTTTTTTTATGGAGATTTTATCCAACATTTACTGACTTATATAAGGATACTATAGAATTGGTCAACTCCTTCAGTGATTTAGGAATATGTATGTTTTGTAACCAGTTTATATGGGTGTTCATATGAGAGATACACTTTATATGGATGCTGTATTAGTTACAATAGGTTAATCTTATGCTGTAGTAACAAATCTCAGGAGGTTAACAGAACAAAAGTTTATTTTTCACTCAGCTGAAATTTGCTGGGGGTCTGAGTAATATTTCAGGGGTGTCTGTTTTTTATGCAGTAATTCAACAGTCTAGCAATCTTGTAGTTCCATGATCCCAACCTAAGGTCTTATCCTTACTAGCCTAACATAAGAAGGAGACTATAGAATTGTGCAGGGACTTTTTACTCCTTCAAAACATAAGTGACACAATCACATTTCATTGATGAGTGCCAATCATAAAGCCCTGTCAAACTTCAAGGCAGTTTTCGAATGCCCTTAAAGGAGAACCATAGGCCCTAGGAATAAGATTTCATAAACCTATCTGGCTCAGGTGCTATAATAAGATACATTTTATAGCTGAGGTGGGTACTTGGTTACACAAACTTCAATATTTTCCAAGCTAAAATTATTACAGCTTTGGTTTTCCATTTGTCTCTTAGGGTAAAGCCAAAATGATTATGTAGCAAAATCTTTGACTTACCCTATTTTCTATCTGCTTTGATAATTGTTCTTCCTTGGTAGTTGTTGTTGTTCAGTCAATAAGTTCTGCCAGCTCTTTGTGATGCCATGGATTGTAGCACACAAGGCTCCTCTGTCTCCCACTATCTCCCAGGGTTTCCTCAGACTCATGTCCATGAGTTGGTTCTGTAATCTAATCATCTCATCCTCTGCTGCCCTCTTCTCCTTTTGCCTTCAATCTTTCCCAGCATCAGGGTCTTTTCTATCTGAGGTCTTTTTGGCTCTTTGCATCAGGTGGCCAAAGTATTGGAGCTTCAGAGACAGTTCTTCCAATGGATATGTAGGGTTGATTTCCCTAAGGGTTGGCTGATTTGATCTCCTTGCTGTCCAAGGGACTTTCAAGAGTCTTCTCCAGCATCACAATTTGAAAGCATCAGTTCTTTGGTGCTTAGCATTCTTTATGGTTCAACTCTCACATCCATACATGACTACTGGAAAAACCACAGCTTTGACTATATGTACCTTTGTTGGCAAAGTGAAATCTCTGCTTTTTAATATGCTGTTTGTTATAGTTTTATTTCAAAGAAGCAAGTGTCTTTTAATTTCATGGCTGCAGTCACTGTCTGCAGTGATTTTGGAGCCCAGGAAAATAAAATATGTCACTATTTCCAATTTTCCCCCATCTATTGCCATGAAGTGATGGGACCAGATGCCATGATCTTATTTTTTATAATTTTCAAGTTTTTTTTTTAAATGATTTTCAAGTTTTAAGCCAGCTTTTTCAGTTTCCTCTTTTACCTCATCAAGGAGCTCTTTAGTTCCTCTTTACTTTCTGCCATTAGAGTGGTATTATCTGAATATCTGAGGTTATTGATATTTCTCCTTGCAATCTTGTTTCCAGCTTGTGATTCATCCAGCCTGGCATTTTGCATGATGTACTCTGCATATAAGTTAAATACACAGGGTGCGTTTTCCTTTCTCAGTTTTCAACCAGTCAGTTGTACCATGTCTGGTTCTAACTGTTTCTTCTTGACTCATATGTGGATTTCTCAGCAGACAGCTAAAGTGGTCTGGTATCCCTATCTCTTTAAGAATTTTCTACAGTTTATTGTGATCCACACAGGCGAAGGCTTTAGTATGGTTAGTAAAGCAGGAACCGATCTTTTTTTTCTGGAATTCCCTTGCTTTCTCCATGATCCAACAAATGTTGGCACTTTCTGACATTACTCTGAGGAAAATAAAAGATACAAATGTTTATCTATGTAAATATCTCTGTGTATACATATATGTGTATGTGTGTATTGATTATATTCTCTCTCTCTCCAGTATTCTTTTGCTTTTGTTATTCCCATCCTGTTTTCTTATCTTGATCTTACCCTCCTCTGTTCTTTGTCACTTTCTGGTATCTTTTTTCTCCTCTGTTCACAATTTCTTTCATTTTTAGCCTTGTTTTTCTCTTTGTCTGATATTTGTTTCATTATTTTCCCTTTACACTCATTGGCCTTTTTTCCATCTTCTCTCTCAAACTTCAGAGAATGGGCTGCATGTGGCTTGACTTCTACCCTCCATTCCTTTTCCTCTGCCTTCTTACTCTGCTTGTTGTTCACCTGAACTGGTTATGGCAGTAGTGTTTTCAAAGGCAGAGCCATTTTATTCAGAGATAGTGGATTGTGTGAAGGGTAGGGAAATGGTGTTACTGTTCTCCCATCTTTTTTGAAGGGAATGTCCTATTTACTATTAATTTTCCTATACTGGGGTAAACCTAGCCTATGCATTTTTCTTCTGAGAACAATTTAAAACAGATTAATATTTTTTTTCCTTCCCATGGAAACAGATAGACCAATTAGGAGACTTCATTCCCCCCTTCCCATGTAGCAGTTGCTTTTTATAATCATCTGGCCTCCTCTTTCTACCCTCTGCTATTCACTTCATGTAAATGATCCACATTCACAAGAGTCTTCTAATTTTTGGCTTTGAGAGAAATTGTATGCTCATCATGAATGAAAAATGTACTCTTTTGTTAGAATTAGTATCTTGGGGAACTGGCCAAGTTCCAATTTGCTACCTAACAATGACTGAGTCAGCTGTATTCTTCCTCACTTCTTATTAAACCTGCTGAGCTGTGTGGCAGCCTGGTGGTCTGCCTGTCACATTTTTCTTTAAGTGTGACTTTGTTCTTGAGGAGAGTGAAAGTACAGGAAGTTGATTCATGATATTTAGGGATTCTTGATGTTACAAAGTATTGAGTTTCCCAATTCAATGGAATAGTGGATTGCCCCATCAAATCTATTCTATTCTTAATTTTATTTAACTGAAAAGAATGTTAGTTCATCTATGTATTATTTACTTTAGCGCTTCCATCATGCCAGGCACTTGCCTAAGTCTAAGGCAGAGAGCATACCTTCCCAGAGCTTACAGGACAGGAGTTTTTACTCTAAGCCAAATATTGGAATCACCTGGGGACTTAAAAATGTACTTCAGCCTGAGTTTCATTCTTAGAGATTCTTACTTAATATCAATTTTTAAAAGCTCTGCAGATGATTCTAATATTTAACCAAAGATGAGACCCATAGGTATAGGGCAGCAGTTGTCAGCCTGTGATCCCAAACCAACAGCATCAACACCAGTATTACCTAGGAACTTGTTAGAAATGCACATCATTGGGCCACACTCTTATCTTACTAAATCAAAAACTCTAGGAGCGAGGCCAAACAATCTGAGTTTTAACAAGTCCTATAGGTCAGTGATCTGCAAGCTTTTCCTATTAAAGGTCATATTGTATATAATTTTGGAGAAGGAAATGGCAACCCACTCCAGTACTCTTGCCTGGATAATCCCATTGACAGAGGAGCCTGGTAGGCTACAGTCCATGGGATCGCAAAGAGTCGGACACAACTGAGCGACTTCACTTTCAATTTTCACTTTCATGCATTGGAGAAGAAAATGGCAACCCACTCCAGTGTTCTTGACTGGAGAATCCCAGGGACAGGGGAGCCTGGTGGACTGCCATCTATAGGGTTGCACAGAGTTGGACACAACTGAAGCGACTTAGCAGCAGCAGCAGCAGTACATAATTTAGGTTTGTGAACCATAGGTTCCTGTTGCAAAAACTCAACTCTGCCATTAGTGCACTAAAGCAACCATAGACAATATATAAAAAGATGACTATGGCTGTGCTCCAAAAGAGCTTTATTTATAGAACAGGGAGTTGGGCTGGATTTGGTCCTTGAACAATCATTTGTTGACCTCAGCTCTAGATGATTCTGATACATAGTCAAAATTGTTACAGATATGATAGATTATTTTTTAGGGAAGCAAAGGGTGTCAAGACAGTGGAATGGAAGACACTTAACTTGATTTCCTGGGTGAGAAAAAGATTCAAATAAAAAGTATCAGCTAGTAAGAGTTAGATAAAAGGCAAGGATAGAGCATTCTTGGCAGAGGGAGCTTTCAGGCCACATTTCCTGAATATGTACCCTATCCATTCAGACTTGCCTTCCTATTGTCTTACTGATCTGTCAGGGATACTTATGTCTCCATGAATTTTTATGACACTTCTCCTTCTTAGAATGTCTTTTCTTTTCTTCATATCCGCTTTAGTCTTACCTATTCTTCAAGGTTCAGTTCAGATTGTAAAGGAAATTTAAAATGCCTTTCCTGTCTCCATATATGTGAGATGTCAGACTGACTCCAGTTGCTCATGAGAAGGCAATGCAAAACCTTTAGGTCAAAGAGCAAGAGAGCTGCTGAAATAAACTGCAAATTTGCAGGTCATATTGGAAGGAGTCAAATACTTTAGGTGAAATTGATGGATAAATATTTAGTATTCAAAGACTTTAAGCAAGTGACAAGAAATTTAAATTGCTACAAGAAGGAGGCATTCCAGAGAACAAACTACATGGGATGAGATGAATGTTGCACACACAAAAGAGAAACCAGACTAAAGTAGTCTAATAAATACTTTAAACCATTATAAAGATTATTAGCTCTTCTTTAGTGAAGAAAAATGAAGGCTGATAAATACTTTATGGAGGTTGATATTTTACCATTCAAAGTAAATGTTTTTACTTTTCAATATAGATAGTGAATTAATATTTTCAGTAAATATTTTTATTATCCCAAAGTATTAAAAAATATTTAATTTCTACATTGAAATACCTTTTATATACTTTAAAATCAATACACCTACACCAGGCAGACCTTACTAGACTATTTAGACTTGATTGCTTAGATTAGGCAAAATTAGAGAAGTAGTCTCCCTTGTAGGATTGTCTCATTGAGGCTTACTTCATTTTGAGTCTGCTACAAGTCACACAAAAGCATGGAAAAGACAGATAGGGTGAATGAGACTGAGCAAGAGAGAGAGAGAGGGGAGTGTGTTTATAAGGTTAATTTAAAAAATATTTTGATAGAAGCCATAAGAAAATGATAGGAGTCCTGTTATGGCTGGAACTAGAAAATGGAAGACTTTATATTCTCTGCTAATTGGTTTAGAATTTATCCTGACAGATATGGTGACACATTTCTATTTAAACATTCAAAGGGAGTGATATGATTAATCTTATATTTTACAAAGAAACTCTAAAAATTATGTGGAGGAATAAATTGGAGAGAGGTAATCATGGACAGGGAGAAGATAGTAAATTCCATTTTGAGTATGTTGTATTGAGGTACCTCTGAAACATAGGTAATATTCCCTCACCATCTCAAAACTTCCTGCATCAATTTGTTAACTGGAGTCTTTTATTAAACTACTCACCTAATGAACTGAAAATTAACTAGTAGTAATCACATATGCATTAGAAAAAACAGAAATATTAAAGCAAAAAATAATTTTAGTGAACTCAACTAAAATTGAACCTCTTCACTTTATAAATAAGAGTTATAACTATAAGAATTTTTTTCACATTTCTCCAACAGATTTATTTCTTTAAAGGAGTGGATTTTGAAGAGAGAAAACATGGGGCAGAGAGGTATGGAATATAAAATAAATACAAATGTAAGATGTTTTGCTAATTGCTTTATAACCACAACAAACTAGTACAGAGAATGCCCTGTACAAAACACAATAGAGGTTCAAAGATGGAGGTGTCCCCTTAAGCAAGGCTGAAGACTTCAGTCTCTGGTATTTGGAATTTAGTCTGCAGTCCTTGTTTTTGGATGGATCACTGGGTGTGTAGCACAGTCCACGCGTTTAACCAGATTTGAACAGGAGAATGGCCACTTGGTCCAGGTAGAAGCAGATGAAGTGTTTGGTGTCATGTGTCACATAACTAACGAAATTCCTCCCCACAGTGCAGTGCCAGGTGGGGTTGTACTTCTTGTCAAACTCCTTTTTGGTATGGGCCACAATGTCCTTCTCTGTATTATATTTCTCCAATGCCTGAGTAGCACACTCCACCGAGTCCTGTTGCATCTCCTCCGATATATCAGCATTCTTGATCACGGCCTTTCCATCACACACAGTTACCCAGGAGTAGGGGCTGGACTGTTGCAGTTGCAACAGTCTCCTGGGGGAAGGGCTAGCAAGGCTCACACCTGTGTACAGAGACAGTTGCAACTGAAGCCGTGGCACATCTATAAGAAATTTTATGTAAGCTTCATGGTAATTGCAAAGAGAAACACTTGTGGTAGAGAAGCTAAAAGAGAAATAAATCAAAGCTAAAAATGGCAATCCACTCTCAATATTCTTGCCTGGAAAATTCCATGGACAGAGGAACCTGACAGGCTACAGTTCGTGGGGTTGCAAACAGTTGGACTCAACTGAGTGACTAACACACACTGCTGAAAATGTCGTTAAATCAGAAATGAAGACCCCAAGAGAGGAAGGCAATAAAGGAATTATAAAACAGACAGAAAACAATTACCAAAATGGTAATGGTAAATCCTGACTTATCAGTAATTACCTTAAATGTAAATGGATTAAATTTCCAATGAAATGACAAAGTGACTGGATGGATACAATGCATGACCCAACTAAAATGCTGCCTACAAGAGACTCACATTAGTATTAAGGATGCATATAGGCTGAAAATAAGGAGATGGCAAAAGATAATCTTTGCAATAATAATTAAAATAGATCAGGGGTGCTAATAGGTGCTTAGTCACTTCAGTTGTGTCTGACTCTTAGCGATCCCATGAACTGTAGCCCTGTCCATGCAATTCTCTAGGCAAGAATACTGGAATGGGTAGCCATTTCCTTCTCCAGGGAATCTTCTTGATCCAAGGATCAAACTCAGGTCTCCTGCATTGCAAGCAGATTCTTTACCATCTGCACAACCAGAGAAGCTGCCATGATCAGGGGTAACTATACTTAAATCAGAAAATATAATCATTGCATTAAAAGTTGTCCTAAGAGACAAAGAAGGTCACATACAATGGTAAAGAGGTCAGTATGTCAAAAGGATATAGCACTTGTACATATATTGCACAATGTAATAAAACCTAAATATATAAAGCAAATATTAACAAAACTGAATGGAAAAATAGCAATGCAATAATAGTTGGGACTTTAATACACCACATTTATCAATTAGCAGATCATCCCAGACAGATGAGTAATATGTAAAAAAAAAGACTTGAACAACAATGTAAACCAAATAAACAGAGGAAATATACACAGAACTTTCTACACAACAGAAGCGGAGTATACATTCTTCTCAAGTGCATAAGGGATATTCTACAGGAGAAAAATGGAAAAGTTCATAAATGTGTGGAAATTTAATAACACTCTCCTGAACAGAAAATAGTTCAAAAAAAAAAAAGTCAAAAGGAAAATAACAGCATTTTGAGAAAAATGCAAATGGAAACACACTGTACCAAAATTTATAGGATTCATTTAAAGCACTTCTAAGAGAGAATTTTATAGCAATAAACAGCTATATTAATAAAAAAGAAATATCTCAAACAATTCAACCTTATACCTCAAGGAACTAGAAAAAGAAAGTATTTTTCCTTTTGAATGTTTTTTTTTTGTTGTTATAACACCCTACTTTGATGTGTGTATGTGTGTGTGTGTGTGTAGCAAGAGGTATGTAGACATACAACACAAATACACTATTTTATACACAAAACATCCTATGTAATAGTCAAAGTTAGATTCTAAAAATAGCTGGGTAATTCTACATTAACCAAAACTGAATCAACAGAAAAAAAACCTCTCTGGTGTATTTTTATGGTTATACTTTTCATGATTGGTCAAATTGGACTGAATTTTGCATCAAAGGTAAACATTTAGTATATGAGTTTCAGATTGTGTGGATAATTGAATATTATCCAGTCTATTTAACTAGCATTAGCCATTAATCAACCATTGGATATTGGCTGTAATATTTGTACATATTCCCATGTAATCATCATGCAGATAAGTTTATAAACATCATGGAGCTTTTGAGAAGCTCTGATTATAAATGTATTCCTCGATATTAAAGTAAACACTGTAAAATATTTTTGTCAAAATACTTTTATTTTTTTAATATAAATTTATTTATTTTAATTGCAGGTTAATTACTTTACAATATTGTATTGGTTTTTGCCATACATCAACATGAATGCACCACAGGTATACACGTGTTCCCCATCCTGAACCCCCCTCCCTCCTCCCTCCCTGTATCATCCCTCTGGATCATCCCAGTGCACCAGCCCCAAGCATCCAGTATCATGCATCGAACCTAGACTGGCGATTCATTTCATATATGATATTATACATGTTTCAATGCCATTCTCCCAAATCATCCCACCCTCTCCCTCTCCCACAGAGTCCAAAAGACTGTTCTATACATCTGTGTATCTTTTGCTGGCTTGCATACAGGGTTATCATTACCATCTTTCTAAATTCCATATACATGCATTAGTATACTGTATTGGTGTTTTTCTTTCTGGCTTAAATCACTCTGTATAATAGGCTCCAGGTTCATCCACCTCATTATAACTGATTCAAATGTATTCTTTTTAATGGCTGTGTAATACTCCATTGTGTATATGTACCACACTTTTCTTATCCATTCGTCTGCTGATAGACATCCAGGTTGCTTCCATGTCCTGGCTATTATAAACAGTGTTGCGATGAACATTGGGGTACATGTGTCTCTTTCAATTCTGGTTTCCTTGGTGTGTATGCCCAGCAGTGCGTTTGCTGGGTCATAAGGCAGTTCTATTTCCAGTTTTTTAAGGAATCTCCACACTGTTCTCCATAGTGGCTGTACTAGTTTGCATTCCCACCAACAGTGTAAGAAGGTTCCCTTTTCTCCACACCCTCTCCAGCATCTATTGCTTGTAGACTTTTGGATAGCAGCCATTCTGACTAGTGTGAAATGGTACCTCATTGTGCTTTTGATTTGCATTTCTCTGATAATGAGTGATGTTGAGCATCTTTTCATGTGTTTGTTAGCCATCTGTATGTCTTCTTTGGAGAAATGTCTGTTTAGTTCTTTGGCCCATTTTTTGATTGGGTCATTTATTTTTCTGGAATTGAGCTGCAGGAGTTGCTTGTATATTTTTGAAATTAGTTGTTTGTCAGTTGCTTCATTTGCTATTATTTTCTCCCATTCTGAAGGCTGTCCTTTCACCTTGTTTATAGTTTCCTTTGTTGTGCGGAAGCTTTAAAGTTTAATTAGGTCCCATTTGTTTATTTTTGCTTTTGTTTCTAATATTCTGGGAGGTGGGTCATAGAGGATCCTGCTGTGATTTATGTCAGAGAGTGTCAAAATACTTTTTTTAAAAATTAAGCTTACCACTATAGATAAGTAATTCTACAGAATTATAAGGAGTTTAGATTTGTTCAAACTATCTTCAGATGGGTTGTGTGTCTACCAATGAATCTTTGCAACTGGGTATAATATGAGTTGATTATTCAAAATCAGTATTTAGAGAAAGAATCTCTGGATTCAAGGTAGAATAAAATGAATTCTCAAACACTTGTGGTATAAGGCATGAGGTTGAGAAAGCAATAGAAAAAAAAATAGCTAAAGTATTTGTGTAGGTGTTCCTGAAATGAATAAGCATTGCCCAGGCTGACATTTCCTTAGTATAGTGTCTTATTTAACTGATGGTTTTTCTATTCCTATTAGAAGGACTTATAATATCTAAACTTTGTGTATGTTAATTCTAGGGAAGTGGCATGTTCTGTCTACACTCATTATTTTGCCTCTAAGGCTTATTTTTATTTTATTTTTTACTTTGGGATATAATTCATTTATAATTTTGTGTTAGTTTCAAATGTACAGAGAAGTGAATCTGTTATACAAATTAATATAGCCACTCTTTTTAGATTCTTTTCCCATATTGGTTATTATAGAGTATTGACTGGAGTTCTGGGTGCTACACAGGAGGTCCTTATTAGTTATCTATGTTATAGATATATATAGTAGTGTGTATGTGTCAATTTCAATTTATCTCTGCATGCTTTACCCTTCAGTAACAAGTTTAGTTTCCACACCAGAAACTCTTTTGGTTTTGGTTTTGTGATAAATGCCCACCAAACCAAACCAAAGAGGAGAAGATAGGGAGTCTACCTGAAAAATAATCCAGAATAATGATAGTAAAAATGATCCAAAATCTTGAAAACAAAATAGAGTTACAGATAAATTGCCTGGAGACAAGGATTGAGAAGATGCAAGAAATACTTAACAAGGACCTAGAAGAAATAAAACAGAGTCAATCAGTAATGAATAATGCAATAAATGAGATAAAAAACACTCTGGAGGGAACCAACAGTAGAATAACTGAGGCAGAAGATAGGATAAGTGAGGTAGAAGACAGTATGGTAGAAATAAATGAAGCAGAATGGGAAAAAGAAGAAAAGGATTAAAAGAAATGAGGACATACTCAGGGACCTCTGGGACAATGTGAAATGCCTCAATATTCAAATGATAGGCGTCCTAGAAGAAGAAGACAAAAACAAAGGCCATGAGAAAATACTTGAGGAGATAATAGTTGAAAATTTCCCTAAAA
Organism: Oryx dammah; assembly: GCF_014754425.2. Classification (NCBI taxonomy): domain Eukaryota; kingdom Metazoa; phylum Chordata; class Mammalia; order Artiodactyla; family Bovidae; genus Oryx; species Oryx dammah. The sequence continues at coordinate 7,230,933 of NW_024070207.1, read as the reverse complement.
TCAGGAAGGAAATAGTCACCCAAGTCCAAGAAACCCATAGAGTCCCAAACAGGATAAACCCAAGGCGACACACCCCAAGACACATTTTAATCAAATTATTGAAGATCAAACAAAGAACAAATATTAAAAGCAGCAAGGGAAAAACAACAAATAGCACACAAGGGGATTCCCATAAGGATAACAGCTGATCTTTCAAGAGAAACTCTTCAGGCCAGAAAGGGATGGCAGGACATATTTAAGGTGATGGAATGGAAAAACCTATAACCCAGATTACAGTAACTAGCAAGGATTTCATTCAAATATGAAGGAGAAGTCAAAAGAGTTACAAAAAAAGCAAAAGCTGAGAGAATTCAACACACCAAACCAGCTCTTCTACAAATGCTGAAGGATCTTCTTTAGACAGGAAACAGAGAAAGGGTGTATAAACTCAAACCCAAAACAACAAAGTAAGTGCCAACAGAATCATACTTATCAATAATTACCTTAAATGTAAATGGGTTGAATGCCCCAACCAAAAGACAAAGACTGGCTGAATGGATACAACAATAAGACCCCTATATATGTTATGGACAAGACCCCCCCCCTCAAAACAAGGACACATAAAGACTGAAGATGAAGGACTAGAAAAGGATATTTCATGCATATGGAGACCAAAAGAAAGCAGGGGTAGCAATATTCATATCAGATTAAAATAGACTTTAAAATAAAGGCTGTGAAAGAGACAAAGAAGGACACTAGATAATGATCACAGGATAAATCCAAGAAGAAGATGTAACAGTTATAAATATATATGCACCCAACATAGGAGTACGGCAATATGTAAGGCAAATGATAAAAAGTATGAAAGGGGAGATTAACAGTAACACCATAATAGTGGGAAACTTTAATACTCCATTCACACCTATGGATAGATCAACTAAACAGAAAATTAGCAGAGAAACACAAACTTTAAATGATACAATGGACCAGTTCGACCTAATTGGTAGCTATAGGACATATCACTCCCAAACTATGAATTTCACCTTTTTCTCAAGTGCACATGGAACCTTCTCCAGGATAGATCACATCCTGGGCCATAAATCTAGCCTTGGTAAATTAAAGAAAAAATTGAAATCATCTCAAACATCTTTTCTGATCACAATGCAGTAAGATTAGATGTCAACCATGGGGGAAAAAAGTATTAAAAATAAAAATATATGGAGGCTAAACAATACACTTCTGAATAACCAACACATCACAGAAGAAATAAAAAAGAAATCAAACTATGCATAGAAACAAAAGAAAATGAAAACACATTAACTCAAAACCTATAGGATTCAGTAAAAGCAGTGGTAAGGGGAAGGTTCATAACAATGCAAGCCTACCTCAAGAAACAGGAGAGAAATCAAATAAAGACCTAACTCTACACCTAACGCAACTAGATAAAGAAATGTAACACCCCAGGATGAGTAGAAGGAAAGAAATCATAAAAATTAGGGCAGAAATAAATGCAAAAGAAGCAAAGGAGACCATAGCCAAAATCAACAAAGCTAAAATCTGGTTCTTTTAGAAGATAAATAAAATAGAGAAGCCATTAGCCAGACTCATCAAGAAACAAAGGGAGAAGAATCAAATCAACAAAATTAGAAATGAAAATGGAAAATCACTACAGACAACACAGAAATACAAAGGATCATAAAAGAGTACTATCAGCAACTATATGCCAATAAAATGCACAACTTGGAAGAAATGGACAAATTCTTAGAAAAGTATAACTTTTCAAAAATTAACCAGGAAGAAATAGAAAATCTTAATAGACCCATCACAAGCATGGAAATCGAAACTGTAACCAGAAATCTTCCAGCAAACAAAAGCCCAGGACCAGACGGCTTCACAGCTGAATTCTACCAAAAATTTAGAGAAGAGCTATCACTTATCCCACTCAAACTCTTCCAGAAAATTGCAGAGGAAGGTAACCTTCCTAACTCATTCTATGAGGCCACCATCACCCTAATACAAAAACCAGACAAAGATGCCACAAAGAAAGAAAACTACAGGCCAATATCACTATGAACATAGATGCAAAAATCCTTAATAAAATTATAGCAAACAGAATCCAATAACATATTAAAAAGATCACACATCATGACCAAGTGGGCTTTATCCCAGGGATGCAAGAATTCTTCAGTATTTGCAAATCATTCAATGTGATACACCACATTAACAAATTGAAAGAAAGAAACCGTATAATTATATCAATAGGTGCAGAGAAAGCCTTTGACAAAATTCAACATCCATTTATGATAAAAACCCTCCAGAAAGCAGGAATAGAAGTAACATATCACAACATAATAAAAACTATCTATGACAAACCCAAAGCAAAATTTATCCTCAATGGTGAAAAATTGAAAGCATTTCCCCTAAAGTTAGGAACAAGACAAGGGTGCCCACTCTCACCATTACTATTCAACATAGTTTTGAAAGTTTTGGCCACAGCAATCAGAGCAGAAAAAGAAATAAAAGGAATCCAGACTGAAAAAGAAGAGGTAAAACTCTCACTGTTTGCAGATAACATGATCCTTACATAGAAAATCTTAAAGACTCTACCAGAAAATTACTAGAGCTAATCAATGGATAGAGTAAAGTTGCAGGATATAAAATTAGCACACAGAAATCCCTTGCATTCCTATACACTAACAATGAGAAAACAGAAAGAGAAATTAAGGAAACAATTCCATTCACAATCGCAATGAAAATAATAAAATAATTAAGCATATATCTACCTAAAGAAACAAAATACCTATATCAGTTCAGTCGCTCAGTCGTGTCTGACTCTTTGCGACCCCATTAATCGCAGCACGCCAGGCCTCCCTGTCCATCACCATCTCCCGGAGTTCACTCAGACTCACGTCCATCGAGTCCGTGATGCCATCCAGCCATCTCATCCTCGATCGTCCCCTTCTCCTCCTGCTCCTAATCCCTCCCAGCATCAGAGTCTTTTCCAATGAGTCAACTCTTCGCATGAGGTGGCCAAAGTACTGGAGTTTCAGCTTTCGCATCATTCCTTCCAGAGAAATCCCAGGGCTGATCTCCTTCAGAATGGACTGTTTGGATCTCCTTGCAGTCCAAGGGACTCTCAAGAGTCTTCTCCAACATCACAGTTCAAAAGCACCAATTCTTCGGCACTCAGCCTTCTTCACAGTACAACTCTCACATCCATACATGACCACAGGAAAAACCATAGCCTTGACTAGGTGGACCTTAGTCGGCAAAGTAATGTCTCTGCTTTTGAATATACTATCTAGGTTTGACATAACTTTTCTTCCAAGGAGTAAGCATCTTTTAATTTCATGGCTGCAGTCACCATCTGCAGTGATTCTGGAGCCCCCCAAAATAAAATCTGACACTGTTTCCACTGTTTCCCCATCTATTTCCCATGAAGTGATGGGACCAGATGCCATGATCTTCGTTTTCTGAATGTTGAGCTTTAAGCCAACTTTTTTGCTCTCCTCTTTCACTTTCATCAAGAGGCTTTTAAGCTCCTCTTCACTTTCTGCCATAAGGGTGGTGTCATCTGCATATCTGAGGTGATTGATATTTCTTCCGGCAATCTTGATTCCAGCTTGTGTTTCTTCCAGTCCAGCGTTTCTCATGATGTACTCTGCATATAAGTTAAATAAGCAGGTTGACAATATACAGCCTTGACGTACTCCTTTTCCTATTTGGAACCAGTCTGTTGTTCCATTTCCAGTTCTAACTGTTGCTTCCTGACCTGCATACAGGCAGAAAGTAAACTAAAGAGCCTCTTGATGAAAGTGAAAGAGGAGAGTGAAAAAGTTGGCTTAAAGTTTAACATTCAGAAAACGAAGATCATGGCATCTGGTCCTATCACTTCATGGGAAATGGATGAGGAAACAGTGGAAACAGTGTCAGATTTTATTTTGGGGGGCTCTAAAATCACTGCAGATGGTGATTGCAGCCATGAAATTAAAAGATGCTTACTCCTTTGAAGGAAAGTTATGATCAACCTAGATAGCATATTCAAAAGCAGAGACATTACTTTTCCAACAAATGTCTGTCTAGTCAAGGCTATGGTTTTCCCAGTCGTCATGGATGGATGTGAGAGTTGGACTGTGAAGAAAGCTGAGTGCCAAAGAATTGATGCTTTTGAACTGTGGTGTTGGAGGAGACTCCTGAGAGTCACTTGGACTGCAAGGAGATCCAACCAGTCCATTATAAAGGAGATTGGCCCTGGGTATTCATTGGAAGGACTGATGCTAAAGCTGAAACTCCAGTATTTTGGCCACCTCATGCGAAAAGTTGACTCATTGGAAAAGACTCTGATGCTGAGAGGGATTGGGGACAGGAGGAGAAGGGGACAACAGAGGATGAGATGGCTGGATGGCATCACCGACTTGATGGACGTGAGTTTGAGTGAACTCCGGGAGTTGGTGATAGACAGGGAGGCCTGGCGTGCTATTCATGGGGTCGCAAAGAGTCAGACACGACTCAGTGACTGAACTGAACTGAATATATATTATCATATGTGAAATAGATCGCCAGTCCAGGTTCAATGCGTGAGACAGGGTGCTCAGGGCTGGTGCACTGTGATGATACAGAAGGATGGGATGGGGCGGGAGGTGGGAAGGGGATTCAGGATGGGGAACACATGTACACACATGGCTGTTTCATGTGAATATTTTGCATAAACCACTACAATATTGTAAAGTAATTAACCTCCAATTAAAATAAATAAATTTATATCTAAAAAAAAATTAAATAAATTAAGAAAATCCAAAGATGTTGAGTTGCACAGAGAAAGGTTGAGTTTTTGTAAAGGGATGTAACTTTCACAACTGAATACTATTTTTTAAGAAAGTGATTTTTAAGAATAAAAATACTTGGTTCTCTCCTATTGAATCTGTAGTGATCATGCTTTTTAGGCGTGTTTAATTAGATCGACCTCTTGAAAGATTTCAGGATAACCATGAATTCAAGCTTAGTATCTGTAGCAGTGACACCTAAATTATACATTATTTTAAACCACAAATTACTGACCATCTGGTCTTTAAAAATATCCATATCTTAGAGGGTTAAAAAAAAAAGTTTGGCAAGGGTATTCTGAAAGTATTTCTACCAAAGGGTGAAAATCTAAAAAGTTTCTGCTATCAATTTTCATATCCATATTATTTGAATACTTTGGCCAATATGAGTCTGTGTTAGTTGATTCCTCAGACTTAATTTATTTCTTTTGTATTTATATTGTAAGAGATGAAGAATTCAAAATTCTTCCATAAAGGATGCTTGTTTAATTTACCTCTGATCCTTTTCTTTGGTTACAGATTGCGCTTTCACCCAAGAGTGTGTTACTTTTTTGTTCTAAGCTTTCTCTTCAAGGTCTTTTGTTATTCCTTTTAGGTAAAGTAGTGCTCCATTGATTATAGGAGTATTAAGGCTAGGAGTGGGAATGGTACATTTTGCAACAGAGTTGAGTAAGATGAAGCTAAGGTGGAAACAAAATGAAAGTTCTGGGCTTCTGAGAAGTTGGATAAGCCTCATAAGATAGGGATTATCTGAAGAGGCAAAATAATAGCAGGCAAGATCTAGGTTTTCAATACTGTAGTAAAAGTAGATAGAGCTCTTTGAAGAAATAGCTAATCCTATGTGTGGGCATGGGATGTGTAAGATAAGCCCGATACATTGTGTAGTGTCATAAATAAAGGAAGTGCTCAACAACCCAAAATGCGGGGGCATATGTCAAAGAGCATGGTGCCAACCTGAAAGTTCTCTCAATGGCCGAATTGGAATAATTTGTTCAACAAAATAAATAATATAGTATTGGATTATAACCCTATGTATAAAACAAATGTATGTGAGTCCAAAAAATATAAACACATTGTTAAATAAGGGAGAATAAACAAATCTGCCATGAATAAATTATGTAATAACTTCCTTCCTAGGAGATGGAGATTAATTCTTCCACTTTGAATGAAGGCTTGATTTAGTGACTCACTTCCAAAGAGTAGTATATAGAAAATGGTTGAGGGGAATAAGTTTATATGGAGAAATCTGACACACAGTATCTATCAGGTAATCAAGGCTAACATCATCAGTGAAAAGACACGGTGATAACATGTATCGTTAATGTGATGGGATGAAAATAGAAATTCCCCTCTGTGCTCTTCCTCTTTCAAACACATAACCTCAGTTTAACCTTGCAAAAAACATCAGACAGACCCAAATTGCTGGGCATAGTGTGAAACACCAGACAAGTATTCCTCAAAATTGTCACAGTTATGAAGAAATGCAAGCATAAATGGAGAAACTGTCACAGACCAATAGAAATGAAAGAGATATGATTATTAAATTTGATGTGGGATCCTCGAGTGGAAAAAGGACAGTAAGGAAAAATGAAATCTGAATAAAGTCTCAAATTTAGTTAATAATAATGTGTCAAAGTTAGTTCCTTAGTTGTGACATGGAGTATCATTATATATGATGCAATCAACAGGAGAAAATGAGTGAAGAGTAAATGGGAATTCTCTGTACTATCTCTGCCATTTTTCTGTAAAGCTAGAACTAGTCCCCCCAAAACTCATTTTAAAAAAGTAAATGTAAGGAAGACTTCCAAAAGGAATAGACCATAGATATAAATTTTTCATGTCATAATTGTCACTTTGAGCTATACTCCAGTTTGTTTATATGTAATAGAAATTTGATTATAGTAATTGTTATTAAACAAATACCTAGAGAGGGTGAAGAAATTCCTAGTTAACAGATACTATTGAGATAGTGGTGCATATCTCAATAGTGTTATTGAGACATTTAGGCCAATGTTTCCTTTTTTATCAAGAGCTGAAATGATTGACATCTTAGGAATGATCCTAAGGTATGTGTGATCATCTGGTTACCAGGTCTGCAACTGCAACAAATTTAAATCTGTTGTGATTTAAGAAGGCGAGTCAGAATTGTTGAATCATCATTTTGGTAAACTCTCTGAATAGGGATACTGACTTTAACAGTATAGTAGTGACATTAGGAAGATACTGAAAGATATTGGCAGAACATTTAAATTAAGGAGTAAATGTAAAAGGGAGAGCAAAGGTCAGGGGAGGGCAGACTTCTTCCTGGGAGTTGGAGTTATAAAAATAATGGACAGTATTGCATGTTTTTGCATGATTCAAAAGAATAACAATCATGCCTTATAGCCAGCTTTCAGATACAGGAAACAGCAGCAGAATGTGGGGATAACACTTGTATTACCTTTGCCAGAAAAATAAATAGCCTAAAGAACACAAATTTTTCTAATAGTATTAGGAAGTATACCAAAAATAGTAGAATAATATCTGCTGAAACAATATTTTATCTAAAGTAAGATGAAAGCAATCTGCAACTTTTGAGGCTTCAGTGACTGATGACAAGCATTATTGCTTGCCAAACTGCATGTAACAGGAGTGGAACCAACTCCAAGTCCACACATTTGCTGTGATATTTTTCAGCAATTTTTGAGGATAATTGTGAATTGTCTATCATCTTTTAAAGAGCAGTTTAAACGCAGTTTTGTGGCTTAGCTGGTAAAGAATCTACCTGCAACGTGGGAGACCTGGGTTTGACCCCTGGGTTAGGAAGATCCCCTGGGGAAGGGAAAAGCTACCCACTCCAATATTCTGGCCTGTAGTCCATGGAGTCACAAAGAGTCAGACACGACTGAGCAACTTTCACTTTCTTTGAAAGTTTTACTTTTCTTTTGAAAAAGAATAATTAAGTAACAAAGCTTATTATAGCCTCTTTTTTTTCTCATGCATAGACACTGCTCAGATCAAATTCCTAGTCAAGATACTGAAGTTGGTGACAGCATGTCTGAATTGATAGCAATCAACTCATGTTCTCAGAGTACTGGTCTTGCAAACTGTAAAATCAGAGCAAACACAGGAACCTTAATAGAGTGTATTGAATATTTAGAATATAAATCAGAAGGAAGTGCTTTAAGAAGAGACTGATAAGTAGCCATTATTGAAAGAGATTAAAGTAGAAATGGAAGAAAAAAGGAGAGGGGAAAAAAAGATGAAAACAAAGGCAAATTAAAGAAAATAGTTATAGGAATTCAAGGTAGAATCTTTCCCTGTAAAAAGCAGGATCACATATAGGAGGAAAGAGCTGAGTTCCCATAGATGGCAGGAGGATGAAGATGGCACTGAAATGTAAGGAAAGGCTGGTCACAATCCTCAAAGGCCAGTATGAGCCATTTCAGGAATGTTTCTTCTTAAAATTGCAACCATTTTTGCTTGCATATACATTTAGGGCCAATTTTAAGGGAAGTCTTTCAGATGTACAAAATGGCAAAGGCATTTTGGATGTTTCTTCTTATGCACCTGGTTGATACAGGCTGAATCTCACAGTGCACATCTTTCCTTACTGCTTGTCTCAGATTCCCAAACTGCAAAGCTATTTAATGAATATGAGGCAAAAAGGTAAAGGAATTGCAACAGCTTGAGATTTATGTAGAGACTGTGTCATCAAGGCTTTTGTTCCCTCTTCCAGCTTCATAAAGGATATAGATTACCAGACAAAGATCTGTGGGGTTTGTAAATCAGCTCAAGCATAATAATGATGTTTGGAACTTGTACTGAGTTTACGGGAGCTACTTCATTCAGTATTAGAGCTTTATGTAACCTTTATTGCATACATTGTGACTGCTTTTATAGACAGATTCATAAATTACTCCTGGTATACAGAATACATGAAAGGCTGACTGTTTGCATTGCATGGGACAAAGACCTGAGTGTTCAAATATCAGAAGACAGCTGGAACACAGTCTGTGCAAAGGCAATTGGAGCCTCCAGGTCCATTCAATACTAACTTGGAACGTGTTGCAAGAATTGGGAAAATCTCAGTGAGTTATACATTTATAAATTTAGTAACCTAGGATCTTCCCCACTGTTTCCTTCTCTTTCATATATTTTAATCTATAATATTGAGCTTACTAGGGCAATTTGTCTTTGATATGCTGAGATGCAGTTCCAGAATATGGTAAGCCAAATTTGACTTTGTAAGAATTGTGTGCATGTGTATTCTATGAAGTGGAGGAAATCTTGGAGAAAATAGTTTTCATTTGGGTTTCTCTCCTGCTAACAGACTTCCCTGGTGGCTCAGTAGTAAAGAATCCACCTGCAATGCAGGACCCTCAGGAGACATGGTTTTGATTTTTGGGTTGGGAAGATCCTTTGGAGGAGGGCATCCACTCCAGTATTTTTGCCTGGAGAATCCCCATGGAGAGAGAAGCCTGGTGGGCTACAGTCCATAGGGTCTCAAGGGTCAGACATGACTGAAATGACTTAGCACACACACCTACTAACAAAGAATAATAAAGACTGATTACTGCAGCATCTAAATTAAACTAATCTTTGTGTTACTCTCTTTGTTTAAAATGTCTCTCCAAAATTATGTGAGGCAGTTCCATAGATTTACATTGCTTGCTTTCATGTTATTAATGATTTCTCTTAGTGTATTAATCACTCTATGTGTAGAGGATAAATGATGATGAAAATTGTAATAATTACTTTGCACTATCAAAGGACTATATATACTAACAGCTTCACAGGGCTGCTTCTTATCCCTGAAGAAGGGCCCAGAGTTTTAGCTTACCACAGACCTGTCTTAGGATTGTTCCAGTGAGCAGTAGTCACAGATTTATTTCCACTGTTTGGTGGTTCTTTGACTTGGCCTAATTGGCTACAGATAGAGCTTATGGTGTTTTAGTTGCTAAATCATGTCCGACTTTTGTGACCCCATGGACTATAGCCTGCCAGGCTCCTCTGTCCGTGGGATTCTCCAGGCGAGGATATGGGAGTGGGTTGCCATTTCTGTCTCCAGGGGCTTATGAAATTGTCCATGTTATTGGGACCTCAGATACAAATTCTTAATGAAGTTGCAGAAGTCCTTCAGTCAGTTCAGTTCAGTTCAGTCGCTCAGTCGTGTCCGACTCTCTGCAACCCCATGAATCGCAGCACGCCAGGCCTCCCTGTCCATCACCATCTCCTGGAGTTCACTCAAACTCATGTCCATCGAGTTGGTGATGCCATCCGGCCATCTCATCCTCTGTCATCCCCTTTTCCTCCTGCCCCCAATCCCTCCCAGCATCAGAGTCTTTTCCAATGAGTCAACTCTTCGCATGAGGTGGCCAAAGTACTGGAGTTTCAGCTTTAGCATCATTCCTTCCAAAGAACACCCAGGACTGATCTCCTTCAGAATGGACTGGTTGGATCTCCTTGCAGTCCAAGGGACTCTCAAGAGTCTTCTCCAACACCAAAGAGCAAAGGCATCAATTCTTCGGTGCTCGGCTTTCTTCACAGTCCAACTCTCACATCCATACATGACCACTGGAAAAATCATAGCCTTGACTAGACTGACTTTTGTTGGCAAAGTAATGTCTCTGCTTTTGAATATGCTATCGAGGTTGGTCATAAATTTTTTTCCAAGGAGTAAGCGTCTTTGTAAATTGCCAGACCAAAGGGGTAAGGTGAAGGAAGGGATAAATTAGGAAGTTGGGATTAATATATACATACTACTATATATAACATAGATAAGCACAAGGACTTACTTCATAGCACAGGGGACTATACTCAATTTTATTTTATAATAACCTATAGGGGAAAAGAACCTGAAAAATAATATATATACTTTATATGGTATGTGTGTGTTAGTCACTCACTTGTTTCCAGCTCTTTGTGATCTCATGGACTGTAGCTCTCAAAGCTCCTCTGTCCATGGAATTCTCCAGGCAAGAATACTGGAGTGGGTTGCCGTTTCCTTCTCCATATATATATATATATATATATATATAATGTATGTATATATGTATGTATGTATATATACATATTATATTATATACACACACACACATATACAAAACTAAATCCATGTGCTATACACCTGAAATTAACAAGACATTGTAAACGAACAAAAGTTCACTAAACTTTTAAAAATAAATAAATTATTTTTTTTAAAATTAGGGTTATGGAAGACTGGGTGTTTCTGTCAGAGTAAAAGCGAATCTGAAATCTAGACAGTTTACCCTTAACCTCTAAACTCCTCATATAATTTTCATCCACAGACCACCCTCATTGAAAATTCTTTTAAACACCAACTATCTAGAAGTAATGAGCCAATAAGATATACCTACACAATTCTGAGGATTCTTGTCTTTTAAAATATATTTGTTTATTTGACTGCATCAGACTGTCATTGCATCATGTGCGATTTTTCACTGTGGCACACAGGATCTCCAGTTAAGGCAGGTAGGCTCAGTAGTTACAGCACGAGGAGTTAGTTGCTTCATGGCCTGTGGGATCTTTGTTCTCTGGCCTGGGATCAGACCCAAGTCCTCTGCATGTTAAGATTATTGTCTTTTGGAGGGAAGTTTGTACTATAGATGTATCTGGTAAACCACCAATAGAACTTAAGATTTAGAGTGTTTAAAAACTTTCATTTTCACTCATTTTCACTCTCTAGTCTATCTTATCTGTTTAACTTCATCAAGATGTGATGTTTCAGAGTCATATGGCCAAGGTAAGCAAACGGAAAGTTTCCAAACACAAGATTACAAAGATTTTCATGGGACTCTTCAAATAAATATATGAGTGGGGAAATACACAAAAATGTGAGTTAATTAGCTGTACTGTTCTCCACAAGCTCATGCTTTTATTTTGCCAAACTTCCATGAATCCCTTAGGATTGTTTCATTCAATCTTTTTCTTTGCTAGATTATGCAAATGGTTCATTTATTGTGTATAAAAGTACAAAAAATTGTTAATGAGTTTGCTGCACATACATACATACATATACATATACATATACATATACACACATATCCTTTCTGTGCTACAGTTTAACCGAGAACTGCAGGTTTTAATACGGTGTAGCTACTAGAATGTGACATCTCTACTGTGAATACTAAATACTATATGCTATGTACAGTCCACATGGGCAAGATCTCAGTGTATGCTAAAACAAATTATACCTGTGAATTGAAGGCCACGTGTAAAATCCATCAGTGCTACATTAGAGAAACAGATTGGAATTTTTTTTGTTTTCTTTGGTCAGGCAGTCATGGAGTCTCTGTTGAAACTCAGTGTTACTCAGCAGTCCTATGGGTTATTTACTTTGTCTTCTCAAGGGTATCAGTCTAGTTACCTCATCTTGCTGAGTTATATATTTGGCAGACATAATATTAGATATACTCTTTGATATTTGCACCAAGACTAGATCGTGGAAAAGGCCCATAAAGCTTAGGCTCAACCTGTTCAATGGCATTCTTTAATGTTTGAATACAATACCTCTGCACTTTCTAGCAATCTGTAGTTAAGTGTGACTTTTATCCTTTATCAGGATGCAAAAAATATTTTCTTCTACTGATTGCTGCTGAGAGGTAAAATCCAGGTTTTTCGGAGCATGATGGTTTTGTCTGGAGGGCTGCATTCATTGGTTAACTTGTCATTATTTACAGATATGCAGGCCTGGAAAGAACTTGAGAGGGCATGTGGTCCACACAACAGCCACGTCAATCCTGTACCTGACTTTGAATAGCACCACAAAACTTCCAACTTCTGAGAAGCTGATCTGTTTTCCTAAAGACCCTTGTTAAAAGAGATGCTTAACTCCTATAAATCATTCATTTATGTAACTAACAATTTTTACTGTCAGGGAATTCTTTAGGTTGAACAGTCTTGTCAAGCTTCTCACAAAATTGGTTCCTTTTAATCTGCTATCGTAGATATGGGGAATTGTGACTTTTCAGGGTAAAACAAAACAACGATCCTGGAAAAAAAAAAATGAAACCACTCCTAATGCTCTTTTCTCTGGGCTAAAGAGTTTCGTTTCCTCTTTAGAACTTATTTAAATACACTTTAGTCACAGTTTTCTATCTTTTCCAGATGCTACTCAAGTTATTTTCAGATGTTAGCAATGTGTGTTTCAACATTGGACAGGGTACCTTGAGATTAATGTACGGGTGGAAATGAATCCCACTTCAAAATTTCACTTCCCCAAAACATTTTTCCACTTAGACCAACACCAAACTGCTGAGCTGGAATCAAGATTGCTGGAAGAAATATAAAAAACCTCAGATATGGTGATGGTATCACCCTAATGGCAGAAAACAAGAAGGAACTAAAGAGCCTCTTGAAGAGGGTGAAAGAGGAAGAGTAAAAAAGCTAGCTTAAAACTCAACATTCAAAACATTAAGACCATAGCATCCAGTTCCATCACTTCATGGCAAATACATGGAGGAAAAGTAGAAGCAGTGGCAGATTTTATTTTCTTGTGCTCCAAAATCACTGTGGATGGTGACTGCAGCCATGAAAGTAAAAGATGCATGCTCCTTGGAAGAAAATCTATGACAGTCCTAGACACTGTATTAAAAAGCAGAGACATCATTTTGCTGACAAATATCCATCTAGTCAAAAGTATGGTTTTCTCAGTAGTCATGTAAGAATATGAGAATTGGACCATAAAGAAGGCTGAGTACCAAAGAATTGATGCTTTCCAACTGTAGTGCTAGAGATAACTCTTGAGAATCCCTTGAACAGCAAGGAGATCAAACCAATCCTAAAGAAAATCAACCCTGAATATTCACTGGATGAACTGATGCTGAAGCTCCAAAACTTTGGCCACCTGATGCAAAGAGCAGACTGACTGGAAAAGACTTTGATCCTGGGAAAGATTGAGGACAAGAGGAGAAGGGGGTGACAGAGGATGAGATGGTTGATTAGTATCAACCACACAATGGACATGAGTTGAGCAAAATCCACGAGATAGTGAAAGACAGGGAAGCCTGGCTTGCTGAAGTTCAAGTCATACACGACTGAGTGACTGAACAACAACTACAAACTGCTGATATCCAATCATACGGAGGAAAAAAATTTTTTTCTGTCAATACCACCTCTTGTTTCAGTCTTCCTCGATACCAAGTCTGTATTTAGGGCATTTTTATTTCCCATTTCCATTTTTAAAAAACTCCTTCAACAGAGAATTTGTTCTACATATTTTTAAAAATTATTCCATTTTGTACAATATTCAAATAATTCTTCTCTGCCAAGTCAATGATTCAAGAAGGATTTTTAAATTCTAAACTATGTATATGTCACTGTGCTCAGCATATCCTTTATTGTATAGTTGCTAAGTCTTGTCCAACTCTTTGCAACCCCATGGACTGTAGTCCGTATGCTGGCTTCAGTTATATAGCTACCTCATGGTTTGAGCTTGGGTTCTAGTCTCGGCAAATTTTTAGGTAAGTTGCTGCTGTGTTCAGATGCCATTCTGGAGGTGTAGAGTTTTTATATATAGGTAGTATTCTGTATCTTTGAATTTCTATATATATCATGTGTGTGTGTGTGTGTGTGTGTGTGTATAGGGTTATTCATTCATTGATTTATTAATTATTATCAACAAATAATCATTAATCATAGACTATATATAATCATAGACTATATATATAATATAGTATATATATATACTATATAGAATCATATACTATATATATAACATAGTACATATATATAGAATCATATACTATATTCTAGGCACTATGTTAGGTGATAATATTCAATAGCTAACAAAAACACACAAAGACTTTTCATCATAGAACTTTTAATTTACTTGAAGAATTAACTATTAATCAAAAAAAATGATAATGTTGTAAATGTTAGGTATGCTGAGAGCATATGATGGTGGGACCTGACTTTTCAGAGAGGGAAGGAAAAGTTTCACTGATGTAGGAATACTTGAGTTGAGGCCTGACAGAAGAGCATAGGTCCACTAGATTCTCATTAAGCTCCATAATGTCCCTGTGAATGCATGTGTGCTAAGTTGCTTCAGCTGCATCTGACTCTTTGCAACCCCATGGACTATAGCCCGGCAGGCCTCTCTGTCCCTGAGATTCTTCAGGCAAGAATACTGGAGTGGGGTGCCATGCCCTCCTCCAGTGTCCTTGTATCTGCCTCTGAAAGTCATTAGAGTTTTGAGGAAGAAGGTGGAGTCAAGTTGGCAGGGTAGAGCCAAGATGGTAGTTGTATGTTATAATGCAGATTTAGTAGAATTGGAAGGCCAGGAAGCAAATAGCAGATACCTAGACTACTTGTTATATTTAAAAAAATAATCAGAGAAAAGAAAAAAAAATTCACCTGCTTCATATTTTCAATCTAAAGGGAAAATAGAAGAAATTAAACACTGGTATATAGGTGTCAAGACCAGTAGTATGCTTGGCAGTGAACTTTGTGATGACTTTTTCTCTTCTTCTTAATTGGAAGAGTAGATATCAGCTATCAACTTTGAGGAATGTGATTTTAATAGTGAAGTGATCTGACGGTTCCTACTAGCTAGAATTCAACAGGATGATTGATGTATAGGTAAAAGTTAAAGCTATTTCAAAATGAATAAAATAATTATATAGTGAAACCTAGAACATTACACGGAGAAGGCGATGGCACCCCACTCCAGTACTCTAGCCTGGAAAATCCCATGGATGGAGGAGCCTGGTAGGCTGCAGTCCATGGGGTTGCGAAGAGTCGGACACGACTGAGCGACTTCACTTTCACTTTTCATTTCCATACATTGGAGAAGGAAATGGCAACCCACTCCAGTGTTCTTGCCTGGAGAATCCCAGGGATGGGGGAGCCTGGAGGGCTGCTGTCTATGGGGTCGCGCAGAGTCAGACATGACTGAAGCAACTTAGCAGCAGCAGCAGCAGCAGTAGCAGCAGAATATTACAAGAGAGTGCTGAAATGATTGATTAAAGAGGACACGGAAGGTTAAGTTTGAAAGTTGTATCATCAGTAGTAAGAAGACAGTGCAGAGAGTTTCATTCACTAAATTGAGCAAATGGTGCAAGAATATAAGCAAGTTGTCACAAAGTTTTATAAAATATTATAAAATGGCAAAACCTAAGGGACGTGACAAATCTAAACAAGGCGGAAAAGTTAGGCCAAATTTGTTTATCAACTTTTGGGACATCTTTAAAGTGTGAGTAAGCAAAACTAAGGACAAGAATAATTGTTTCTTCAGTTTGGACAAAGCACAGATAAAACTAATTATCCAGAAAATATGATATAGAAAATAATTGAAGGTTGCTTTTTAAAAGATTGGGACAAATTTTAGTATTTTTCTTATTTTTACCTGAGCTATGATTAAACTATATTTTCTAGTTTTATATCTAGTTTTACTTTTTAATTTCAAGCTATATCTTTGTTTTTTAAAGTTTGTTTTCTTTGATTTTAAAATCACCTAAACAATATTGTAAGAATATTTAAATCTCTCTTGTTTTAATTTTACTATGTTAAACAATAATATCATTTTCAACAAATGAACTTACTTACAATACAGAAACAGACTCAAAGACTTTGAGAACGAACTTAAGGTTATCAGTGGGGAAATGGTAGTGAGGGGAGGGAGAGGATTGAAGTTTAGGATTGACATGTACATAATGTTGATATACTTAAAATACATAACCAGCAAGGATTTACTGTATAGCACAGAGAACTCTACTCAATATTCTGTAATAATCTAAATGGGAAAATAATTTGAAAAATAGATAAATATTTATGTATATCTGAATAACTTTGCTATACAGCTGAAACTAACACAATATTGTTAATCAGCTATACTCATATATATATATTTATATATATATATAAGTAACATTATTTTCAAGCACTCATTTGTGTATATCATAGTATAGTGTAACAGTTAATAGTATGGATTCTTGAGTCAGGCTTGCCAAGATCTGATTTTTCCCTGTACTATTCACTGGTTATTTGACTCCAGCAAGCTGTTTAATGTATCTGTTCCTCTGTTTCCTTATCTTTAAGATGACGATAAAAATAGTATCTACCTCACAGGGTTGTTTTAAGTCACAAGCTTGTTAAAATATGTAAAACCCAACCCATAGAACATGCGGAGAAGGCAATGGCAACTCACTCCAGTACTCTTGTGTGGAAAATCCCATGGACGGAGGAGCCTGGTAGGCTGCAGTCCATGCGGTCACTAAGAGTCGGACAGGACTGAGCGACTTCACTTTCAATTTTCACTTTCATGCATTGGAGAAGAAAATGGCAACCCACTCCAGTGTTCTTGCCTGGAGAATGCCAAGGATGGGGGAGCCTGGTGGGCTGCCGTATGGGATCACACAGAGTCAGACATGACTGAAATGACTTAGCAGCAGCAGCAGCATAGAACATGCCTAACTGACAATAGATACACTGTGAATATTAAATGCCAAACATTGTTCTAGATTGTTTACATGCAGCTTCTTATTCAGTTCAGTTCAGTCGCTCAGTCATGTCCGACTCTTTGCGACCCCATGAACTGCAGCGCACAAGGCCTCCCTGTCCATCACCAACTCCCAGAGTCCACCCAAACCGATGTCCATCGAGTCGGTGATGCCATCCAGCCATCTCATCCTCTATTATCCCCTTCTCCTCCTACCCTCAATCTTTCCCAGCATCAGGGTCTTTTCAAATGAGTCAGCTCTTCACATCAGGTGGCCAAAGCATTGGAGTTTCAGCTTCAACATCAGTCCTTCCAATGAACACCCAGTATTGATCTCCTTTAGCATGGACTTGGTTGGATCTCCTTGCAGTCCAAGGGACTCTCAAGAGTCTTCTCCAGCACCACAGTTCAAAAGCATCAATTGTTCGGTGCTCAGCTTTCTTCAGAGTCCAACTGTCACATCCATACATGACCACTGGAAAAACCATAGCCTTGACTAGACGGATCTTTGTTGGCAAAGTAATGTCTCTGCTTTTCAATATGCTATCTAGGTTGGTCATAACTTTCCTTCCAAGGAGTAAGCATCTTTTAATTTCATGGCTGCAATCACCATCTGCAGTGATTTTGGAGCCCCCCAAAATAAAGTCTGACACTGTTTCCACTGTTTCCCCATCTATCTGCCATGAAGTGATGGGAACAGATGCCATGATCTTCGTTTTCTGAATGTTGAAGTTTAAGCCAACTTTTTCAGTCTCCTCTTTCACTTTCATCAAGAGGCTCTTTAGTTCTTCTTCACTTTCTGCCATAAGGGTGGTGTCATTTGCATATCTGAGGTTATTGATATTTTCCCTGGCAATCTTGATTCCAGCTTGTGCTTCCTCCAGCCCAGCATTTCTCATGATGTACTCTGCATAGAAATTAAATAAGCATGGTGACAATATACAGGTTTGACATACGTACTCCTTTCCCTATTTGGAACCAGTCTGTTGTTCCATATCCAGTTCTAACTGTTGCTTCCTGACCTGCATACAGATTTCTCAAGAGGCAGGTTAGGTGGTCTGGTATTCCCATCTCTTTCAGAATTTTCCACAGTTTATTGTGATCCATACAGTCAAAGGTTTTGGCATAGTCAATAATGCAGAAATAGATGTTTTTCCGGAACTCTCTTGCTTTTTTGATGATCCAGTGGATTTTGGCTATTTGATCTCTGATTCCTCTGCCTTTTCTAAAAACAGCTTGAACATTTGGAAGTTCATGGTTCACATATTGTTGAAGACTGACTTGGAGAATTTTAAGCATCACTTTACTAGTGTGTGAGATTACTAGCTTCTCATTAAGTTCTTAAATTTATCTCATTTTCTAAGTATAACCCTCATTTTATAGGTTAATAAGCTGATCACAAAGAAGTTAAGTGACTTGTCTAAGGTTATACAACTGGCAATGGTGAATTTGAAAACCAGGCTATTTGACTCAAGAACTCATAGTCTTACTTACTGTAATTGATCCCCTCTAAGTTTCATCCTATATTCTATGCACTCTTAATCAGAGTACATAAGTGAAATCTATTTTTGCATTATTAGTAAGTATTATTTTGTGAGTAATTTTTACGATGCTACATTTTGGTTTTAATATATGAAAAATAATCTATCATGTTGATATGCCCTAATTCATCTCACCATTACATTATTGGACTTTCAGGTTGTTCATAAAATTTTGCTTTTAAAAATAGCATTATTATGGGTATCTTTGTATTTTATCTTTTGCTACTTTTGAATTGTCTCATTAAGATACAGTTTGAGGGATTGAATTACTAGATCATACAGTACAGACATTGCAAAATATTTAGGAAATTGAAAGATACAAAGTACACACACAAAAATAAAGATAACATATAATTTATCCTGCTTTTTTTATTGTACATTAATTAAAAAATTCTGTTTATCTCACTTCTGGACCCATAACACAGAAATCACTAAACATATAATGTACATCCTTTTAAATACAAATACACATTCACACATGTAAACATACATACATATATACAAGTTTTCATTTTTAAAATAAAAATTGGATATTCTAAATGTTAGTGTTTATATATGAATATTTTAGTTTTTAAATGATATATTGCCTAAATTCAAATTGCCTGCAAAAAATG
The DNA here is from genome assembly GCF_014754425.2 of Oryx dammah. Lineage (NCBI taxonomy): Eukaryota > Metazoa > Chordata > Mammalia > Artiodactyla > Bovidae > Oryx > Oryx dammah. Next base: position 7,211,537 of record NW_024070207.1, on the reverse strand, counting down.
ATGTTATTAATTGATGATACCATTAGCAACATGTAGACATATTTACTATTCTAGTATTAGATTTGCTTTTTTTCTTTTTCTTTTATTTTTTATATAAATTTATTTATTTTAATTGGAGGTTAATCATCTTTTAATTTTTATTTTATTTTAAATTTTGTGCAGTTGATTTTTTGAACTTAAGACTGCTTTACATTTTTTTGAATTTGTTTTAATTCACATCATTTGATTCTCTCTTCTCTTGAAGCGGTCTTTGGTCTTGACGTTGACCTCTGTTTTGGGTATGTAAGGCTTTGGTATATGGATTGGACTTTTCCCTCTATTATTAATTAATTAAAAATTGGTGCTTCCCTGGTGGCTCAGAGGTTAAAGCGTCTGCTTGCAATGCAGGAGACCTGAGTTCAGTCCCTGGGTTGGGAAGCTCCCCTGGAGAAGGAAACGGCAACCCACTCCAGTATTCTTGCCTGGAGAATCCCATGGATGGAGGAGCCTGGTGGGCTACAGTCCACGGGGTGGCAAAGAGTCAGACACGGCTGAGCGACTTCACTTTCACTTTTTCTTTCTATTATTAATACTTAATGGGTGACATGAGCAAATAAATGACATATCTTTTTTGAGTCTCAGTTTCCTCATCTGCAAATAAGGATTGAAAGATAATTGGTAATTTATATAACTCAATACCTTGCATAAAATAATTTCTCATTAAAAGTTCACTATCATCCCCACTCCCATTTTGATTATCTGCAAGTTGAGTTAATATATTGGTGTATGATCTCATCCAAATCACTGAAGAAAATGTTGAATGGGATAGGATCAAGATGAAATCCCTTCAGTATTCCCCAAAAACAATGTCCTCTGGGTTGACATCAATTATTGAAGAAAATCTGTGAGTGTATTCATGACTATGTCAGAGGCATTCAACCCTGGTGGTGCATCAGAATGATATATGACATTTTAAAACATACAAATATCTAAGCTCTAAACTGAATGTATTGAATAAGAATATCTGGGTAATGTGGCCAAAGCATCTCTTTTAATTTCAATACATGATTTTCAGTACTCAAGGTTGAGAAACAATTATTTACCTAATAACATTATTTTTTCAGTACTCAAGGTTGAGAACCAATTATTTACCTAATAACATTATTCAGCTTGCATTTCATTACTTTGTCTACAAATATATCATTCATTCAATAATCATGTATTGAACCACATTATATATGTAAGGTTCTAGGTACTGGGACTGTTAGGATGAAAGTAATATATACCCTCTTCTTGGGAATCTCTCATTCAGAAATAGAAGACAGAGATTTAATCAGACAAATCCAAATACAATGTAATGACAAATAAGAGCAAAGTACTCTGGGAATATAGAGACTAGAATAACCATGACTAACAGAAGTGGAGAAGACATAATTGAAAAACTGGCATTTGAGGTGGATCTTGAACATGAGTAGGGCTTTATGAAAAGTAGAATGTCCTAGGCAAGAGGACTAGCCATTCAAAGTATGCTGTTAAGAACAGACTGGGTATACCCAGCAAATGTCAACAGTAAAATGTGAGTAAGATGTAAAGTGTATAAATTCTTGACGTAGACTGAGTCACAAATAAAAAGTGATAAGTATAGAAAGAAAAGCTGATGGCTATTTGTGAAAGGTCATTCATCTAGGTTCCCAAGAAGGACAATCAGACGGATATGTTCAAATGACACTAGCATGTAAAGATGTAGAGTTCATGGGAGAAATTTGAACTTTGGCATCAGTTTGAGCATCAGTGACACGTAGATATTAGTTGAAGATGTGGTATTTGATAGAATCCTTCATGAAAGGTTGTGTAGACAACAAAGGACAGAGGTTAGGAGAACACTTGCTTTTAATGGGCCAAAATGATGAGTCAAATACTAACAGAAAAAGCATGGTTAAGAGAAGAAAGAGGATAATAAAGAGAAGATGTTGCCATGGAATTCAAAGAAGGAGATCATTTTAGGAAAGTCCTTTCTAAAAGAAGTTTTTGTTTTCACAACAGTGACAAAATGAGTATAATTATAGGCACAGGAAAAGAAGCCATTGAGGTGGCAGATATTGAGGACTTTCACAGATGCCTTTTGGAAATCCTGATATACTGTGTCTAAATGTATCAAATGTTTCAATGTATTCTTTTTAATGGCTGAGTAATACTCCATTGTGTATATGTACCACAGCTTTCTTATCCATTCATCTGCTGATGGACATCTAGGTTGCTTCCATGTCCTGGCTATTATAAATAGTGCTGTGATGAACACTGGGGTACACCTGTCTCTTTCAATTCTGGTTTCCTCAGTGTGTATGCCCAGCAGTGGGATTGCTGGATCATAAGGCAGTTCTATTTCCAGTTTTTTAAGGAATCTCCACACTGTTCTCCATAGTGGCTGTACTAGTTTGCATTCCCACCAACCAGCCTAGTAACTCTCTACTTAAAAAGGAAATAAGTATAAAGACAAACATAAAGGTTTTAAAAAGACAAACATAAAGGTTTTTTTCTTAATCTTTGAATAAGAAATTTTAAAGCATAAAGGCAAAGAAAAAAAAGTAAATGAAAAAAATCAATAATTTGGTCACAAAATTTTAAAGCTTCCATATGCCAAAAATATAGAAACAAAATAAAAAGATTAATTGAGGAAACATTTACAACAAATGTGACTGGAAAAATACTTTTTTCATTTTTATTCTTTGAACTTATAGAAATCAATAAGAAAATGTCAAGGCCAAATAAAAATAATCAAAAATATGATCAGACAGATCAAATAAACAATTATATGGAATGATTAAATATTTAAAAGATGTACAATTTCACCAATTTTCAAACAATAGCAAATTTTGAAATGGATATATTATTTGTTTTAACCCAGCAATTTGTTCAAGAAATAAAGCCTCAGTATTGGCAAGGATTCATTGCATTGTACACCCACTTAACACTGATAGAAATTGGTAGTACATTTGTGGGAAGCAATTTGGAAATTTTATAAGGGATATTAGAAAACAATTATCCCTTAACTTTATTATTTAACAGTATTATTGAGATGTAATTGACATACAAAGTTTGTACATATTTAATGTGTAAAATTAATCAATTCGGACATATGCAAACATGTGATAGTATCATCACAATTAAAATCATTGGCATATTTAAAATTTTCTCTTGTCTTCCTTTTATGTGGCAAGAACATTTAACATGAGATCTACTGTCTTAAATTTTGAAGTACACAATATTATTTTGATAACTATAGGTACCACTTTGAACTGCAGATCTCTAGGATGTATTTAACTAGCATAACTGAAATTTTATATTCATTGAAGAAAAGCTGTCTGTTTCCCCATCCCCTACTCCCTAGCAGCCACAATTGTATTCACTGCTTCTATGAGCTTGATTGTTTAAATATCCCATATAAGTGAAAACTGTGGAAAATTCTTAAAGAGATGGGAATACTAGATCACCTTACCTGTCTCTTGAGAAACCTGTGTGCATGTCAAGAAGCAACAGTTAGAACCAGATGTGGAACAATGGGCTGGTTCAAAATAGAGAAAGGAGTTTATCAAGGTTGTATATTGTCACCCTGCTTATTTAACTTATATGTAGAGAGCAGCGGGTAAAATACTATGCTGGATGAATCACAAACTAAAATCAAGATTGCCAGGAGAAATATCAACAATCTCAGATATACAGATTATAATGCTATAATGGCAGAAAGTGAAGAGAAACTAAAGAGCCTCTTGATGAGGATGAAAGAGGAGAGTGAAAAACCTGACTTAAAATTCAACATTAAAGAAATGAAGATTATGGCATCCAGTACTATCACTTCATGGCAAATAGATGGGGGAAAAGTGAAACAGGGACAAATTTTATTTTCTTGGGCTCCAAAAATCACTGCAGATGGTGACTGCAGCCATGAAATTAAAAGATGCTTGCTCCTTGGACAGAAAGCTATGACAAACCTAGACAGTGTATTAAAAAGCAGAGACATCACTTTGCTGACAAAGGTCTGTATAGTCAAAGCTATGGTTTTCTCATTAGTCATGTACAGATGTAAGAGTTGGAACCTAAAGAAGGCTGAGTGCCGAAAAATTGATGCTTTCAAATTGTGGTGCTGGAGAAGACTCTTGAGAGTCTCTTGGACAGCAAAGAGATTAAACCAGTCAATCCTAAAGAGAATCAAACCTTTATATTCATTGGAAGGGCTGATGCAAAGAGCAAACTCATTGGAAAAGACCCTGATGCTGGGAAAGACTGAGGGCAGGAGGAGAAAGGGGCAACAGAGCATGAGATGCTTAGATGGCATCACTGACTCAATGGACATATATTTGCGCAAACTCTGTGAGATAGTGAAGAAAGGGAAAGCCTGGCATCCTGCAGTCCATGGGGTTGCACAGAGGCAAACAAGACTTAGTGCCTGAAAAACAATAAGTGAAATAATGCATTCTTTGTCATTCTGCAACTGGCTTATTTCACCTAGCATCTGTCCACAGTCCATTAAAGTTGTCTTAAGTGCAAGAATTTCCTCTTTAAAGGCTAAGTACTATTTAATTATTCTACATAGAAAATACCACATTTTATTTATCCATTCATGTATTGAAGGACATATGACCTGTTTCCATATCCTGGCTTTTGTGAATAATGCTGCAATGAACATGAGAGGGCAGGTAGGTAGTTATAGTTTCTGATTTCAACTATTTTGAATCTACACCCAGAGGTGGGATTGCTGAATTATATAGTAGTTCTAATCAATTTTTGGAAGAACTTTGATACTATTTTTCATAGCTGATGAAACATTTAACATTACCATCAACAATGTACATGGTCCCATCATATACACACTGCTATTTATTATAAATATTGGACTTCCCAGGTGGGGCTTGTGGTAAGGAAACCACCTGCCAATGCAGGCGATGCAGGTTTGATCCCTGGTTGAGCAAAATCCTCTGCTGTAGAAAACGGCAACCTGCTCCAGTATTCTTCCCTGGAAAAGTCCATGGGCAGAGGAGCCTGGCAGGCTACAGTCCATGAAGCCATGAAGAGTCAAACACGACTGAGTGACTGAACACATTTATAAAATAGATACTAGTAAGATCCTATTATGTAGCACAGGGAACTCTTCTCAATGTTCTGTAATGACCTATCTCAGAAAATAATCCAAGACAAGTGGATATATGTATATGTATAATTGATTCATCTTGCTGTATAGCAGAAACTAGCACAAAGTAAATCAACTATATTGCAATAAAAATTTAGAAAAATAAAAGAAAACAAAATAAAAGAGAGGAACTTAAGAAAACAACCCCTCAAAACCCCACAATATACATGGTTCCGATTCTTCCATATCCTTGCTAACACTTCTGTATTTGTTTGTTTTTGAAAATATCCATTCTAACAGCTTGGAGGTGATACTTCGCTGAGGTTTTGATTTGCATTTCCATCGTAAGTAATGACTTTGAGCATCTTTTTATTTGCCCATTAGTCATCTGTATGCCTTTTTTGGATAAAAGTCTGTTGCCCATTTTTCATTCAGGTTATTTGTTTTTGTAGGGGATGTTTGTTTTTTGCTATTGAATTGTAGAAGTTGCTTATATATATTGAATATTAACATTTTATGATATATAGTTTAGAAACATTTTGCCTTCTCATTCTGTTGATTGTTTCCTTTGTAGAAGCTTTTTAGTTTGATGTACAGGCATACCTCATTTATTTTCCATTGTTTTATTATAATTTGCAGATACTGCGTTTTTCACAAGTTGAAGGTTAATGACATTGAGCAAGTCTATCAGCACCATTTTCCAACAGCATTTTCTCACTTTGTGTCTCTGTGTCATATTTTGATAATTCTTGTAATAGTTCAAACACTTTCATTTTTATTATATTTGTTATGGTTTTCTGTGAACAGTGATCTTTGATGTTACTACTATAACTCACTGAAAGTTCAGGTGATAGTATTAATTTTAGCAGTTACATATTTTTTAATTAATTATGTACATTTTATTGCACACTTAATAGACTACATTCATGCATGCTAAATCAATTTTGTCATATCCGACTCTTTGTGACCCTATGGACTGTGGCCCACCAGGCTTCTCTGTCCATGGGATGGATTCTGCAGGCAAGAATGCTGGAGTGGGTTGCCATGCCCTCCTCCAGGGGAAATTCCCAACCCATACACCAAACCTAGGTCTCTTTTGTCTCCTGAGTTGGGAGGTGGGTTCTTTACCACTAACGCCACCTGGGAAGCCTAATTTATAGTGTAAACATAATTTTTATATGCACTGAGATACCAAAAATTCGTGTGACTCACTTTTTGCAATATTCACTTTATTGCAGTTTTCTGGACCTGGACCTGCAATATCTCTGAGGCTTGCCTGTAGTTCCACTTGTTTATTTTTGATTTTGTTGCCTGTTCTTTTCGTGCTATATCACATAAATCATCACCAAGGCCAATGTCAAGAAGTGTTTCTAGGAGTTTTAGAGTCTCAGATCTTAAGTATATAGTCCATTTTGAGTTGATTATGTGTAGGGTGTAAGATAAGGATCCAATTTTTTTTTTGCATGTAGATATTCATTTTCTCCAGTACTACTTTTTAAAGAGACTATCCTTTGCCTTTTGATATTCTTGGAATCCTTGTCAAAGATTAGTTGGCTTATTGTGTTGATTCATTGTGTTGGTTTATTTCTCATCTCCCTATCCCATTGTTCTATATGCCTGAATTTATGCCAGTACCATCCTGTTTTAATTACTAAAACTTTAATATATTTTGAAATCTGAAAGTATGATGTCTCTTTGTTCTTTTTTTCTGAAGACCACTTTGTTATTCTATTTCCATTAGAATTTTACACATTTTTTTTGTAAAAAAATGCCATTGGAATTCTGTTGCAGATAGCATTGAATCTGTGGATTGCTTTAGATAGTGTGAACATTTTAACAATATTAATTCTTCCATTTCATGAACACAGAATGTTTCCATTTGTTTCTGTTTCTTAATTGTTTTAACTGATGTTTTGTAATTTTCAGTGTACAAACAGTTTGCCTCCTTTGTTAAGTTTATTCCTAAGTATTTTTTTAATGTTGTTGCAAATTGTTTTCTTAATTTCTTTCTTGTATAGCTTATTTTTGAAGTATAAATGCTACTGTTTATCGTATGCTAATTTTGTACTCTGAAACTTTGCTAAGTTTCATTTTTTAGTCCTAATAGTTTTTGGTGGAGTCTTTAGTGTTTTATACATATAGGATCATTTCATCTACAAAAGAGACAATTTTATCCCCGCCCCCACCACCCCCAGTTTAGATGTCTTCTACTTGTTCTTTCTTTGCTAATTGCTCTGGGCATCTAGGACTATGCTAAATAGAAGTGGCAGGAATGGGCATCCTTGCTTTATTCCTCACCTTAGAGTATTTCTTAACTTTATAATTATATTTAGAAACTATCCCAAGGATATGTTCAAAATCAGAAAGGGCCTTATTATCAGGATATTTATTATAAAATTGCTTATGATAGCAAATAAATTGAAATGATTTAATAAATCAGTAAGGGAAGGATTGAATGAATAATTACAGACATACATAATAGACTATCATTCAATTATTAATTTATAATTTTGGATAAATTTAATAAATGGAAGAATAGTGTATAATTGAAAATTTTGTGCTCAGAGTGAACATATTACCCAGCACAAAATAAAAAAATAAATGCCTATTTATTAGAAAAATACTGAGAGAAATAAAGGTTAAATAAAAAAGCATGATACTGAATTGTAAATTTATATCAACTACATAAAAATGTAATTGAAGAGACTTATGTACACCAAAATACTAACAAGTGACTATTTCTAGTTAGTGTTAAGGGTAAATTTTAATTATTTTATTGTCTTTATCTATCATTTTAGTAATTACCAAAATACACATTTTTATTATCAGAAAAATGTTTGTAAAGAGGAAATTAGATTGCGTAGAATTACTATGACCTATACTTGGTGAATCCATGTTTACTCTGAATAATTACAGCTTCCTTTTGTAAGTGCACACAAACTGTTCATTCAATAATCAATTTTAGAGCCTTGCCAGGAATAAACATCAAACTCATAGCTTGTCATATTAGACATATGCCTTTTGGAACATCCTGAAAGTGAAAATTGCTGCCTGTCTTCTGCCTTCCAGAATATATCTATCTGGATCTCCATGATGTCTCAAAATTAACAGCACTAATTGTTTTGTTTGTTTGTTTTTATTTTTTAAATATTTATACCAATTATTTAATATTTTTATTTTACTGAGTAAATAGAAATACCTGAAAGCTTACTGAACCAGTACAAAATGGAAAATACAGATAAAAATTTAACATGACACAGATATATGTTTTAAATAAAATGCTAATATATGGGTCCATAAGAAATAGGAGAAGTGGGGTTTCATCCAGGAATGCATGATTGATTCAACATAAAACAACATTAAAAAATTAAATGAGATAACATATTATTATATTCATTTTTTAAAAAATCAGCAATTATTTCATAAAGAATATTAACTATAAAAGAAGTAGAGGGAAATTACTCAAGTAAACTATTACCAAAAATAGCTAGAGATTATAATAGCTATATGCTTAAATAATTTTTTTACTAAAATTAACAATAAGACAGAGATGATACTCATTTAATTTTTTTTTAATTTTTAATTATTTTTAATTTTAATTTTTACTTTATTTTACTTTAAAATACTGTATTGGTTTTGCCATACATTGACATGAATCCACCACGGGTGTACATGAGTTCCCAATCGTGAACCCCCCTCCCACCTCCCACCCCATATCATCTCTCTGGATCATCCCCGTGCACCAGCCCCAAGCATCCTGTATCCTGTATCGAACATAGACTGGCAATTCATTTCTTACATGATAGTATACATGTTTCAATGCCATTCTCCCAAATCATCCCACCCTCTCCCTCTCCCTCAGAGTCCAAAAGTCTGTTCTCCATATCTGTGTCTCTTTTGCTGTCTCACGACTTCCCTGGTGGCTCAGAGGTTAAAGTGTCTTCCTGGAATGCAGAAGATCAGGGTTTGATCCCTGGGTCGGGAAGATCCCCTGCAGAAGAAAATGGCAACCCACTCCAATACTCTGGCCTGGAGAATCCCATGGAGGGAGGAGCCTGGTAGGCTACAGTCCATGGGGTCGCAAAGAGTCGGACACGACTGAGCGACTTCACTTTCACTTTGCTGTCTCACATACAGGGTCATCATTACCATCTTTCTAAATTCCGTATATATGTGTCAGTATACCGTATTGGTGTTTTTCTTTCTGGCTTACTTCACTCTGTATAATCAGCTGGAGTTTCATCTATCTCATTAGAACTGATTCAAATGTATTCTTTTTAATGGCTGAGTAATACTCCATTGTGTATATGTACCACTGCTTTCTTATCCATTCATCTGCTGATGGACATCTAGGTTGTTTCCATGTCCTGGCTATTATAAACAGTGCTGCAATGAACATTGGGGTACATGTGTCTCATTCAATTCTGGTTTCCTCGGTGTGTATGCCCAGCAGTGGGATTGCTGGGCCATAAGGCAGTTCTATTTGCAATTTTTTAAGGAATCTCCACACTGTTCTCCATAGTGGCTGTACTAGTTTGCATTCCCACCAACAGTGTAAGAGGGTTCCCTTTTCTCCACACCCTCTTCAGCATTTATTGCTTGCAGGCTTTTGGATCACAGCCATTCTGACTGGTGTGAAATGGTACCTCATTGTGGTTTTGATTTGCATTTCTCTGATAATGAGTGATGTTGAGCATCTTTTCATGTCTTTGTTAGCCATCCGTATGTCTTCTTTGGAGAAATGTATATTTAGTTCTTTGGCCCATTTTTTGATTGGGTCATTTATTTTTCTGGAGTTGAGCTGCATAAGTTGCTTATATATTTTTGAGATTAGTTGTTTGTCAGTTGCTTCATTTGCTATTATTTTCTCCCATTTAGAAGACTATCTTTTCACCTTGCTTATAGTTTCCTTTGTTGTGCAGAAGCTTTTAATTTTAATTAGATCCCATTTTTTAATTTTTGCTTTTATTTCCAGTATTCTGGGGAGGTGGATCATAGAGGATCCTGCTGTGATTTATGTCGGAGAGTGTTTTGCCTATGTTCTCCTCTAGGAGTTTTATAGTTTCTGGTCTTACATTTAGATCTTTAACCCATTTTGAGTTTATTTTTGTGTGGTGTTTGTTTGCTTTTAATATAAAAGTTGCATAGTTACTCATGATTTCCCTGGTGGCTCAGATGGTAAAGTCTCTGTCTACAATGCAGGAGACTCAGGTTCAGTCCCTGGGTTGGGAAAATCCTCTGGAGAAGGAAATAGCAACCCACTCCAGTACTCTTGCCTTGAAAAATCCCATGGACGGAGGCGTATGGTAGGCTATAGTCCATGGGGTTGCAAAGAGTTGGATATGACTGAGCGACTTCACTGTAACTTTACATGGTCTCTCAGGTCCCTCAGATGTAACTTTCCTGGCCAGGAGGCTTTAATTCCTTTAGAGCAACTTGGTGTTTTCTTCTAATTTATTATGGACTTCAGTTTTCTCTTAAAGGGTTTTATTGTACTTGTTTCTGTTGCAAAGTCATAATTCTTGATGGGTAAAGCAGGAGTGGCACAGTTCTTTCTAATCTGATCCAGATAGAGGGTCTATCTTATTTCTTCTTGTTTCAGTGAACACAAAAATAAAAAACCAAAAATTCCTCTTCCCAGTCAACATTTACTGTCATCTTTACTTTCCTGACTCCTCTCTCATAGGTCCATATAACTTTCCTTTCTTTCTCCTATTAAAGAAATAGAAAGAAGACTTGAGCTGAAACTTGATTTTGCCATTTGTAAGGAAGTTTCTTTCTCTCTTAATCTGAGTCTTGGTTTTCTTTGACTGTAAAATGTTGATCATAATAATTGCCTTACTTTTTTTTGTCAGGCTTATGATGATCAAATGGAACAATAGATGGGAAGAGCTCTGTAAACCTTGTTTTAGAGCACATGCAGTATCCTCTTCTTGAGATGATTTGCAAATGTTTTGCTGAACTGCTGCCTCTTGTTAGCTTTATTGTTCCCTAATTTTCAAGAAGTGCCATCTCTTTGAAACTTTCCTAATCATTTGCATGTGTCTTGTCCCCTAACTTCTTTCAAGGATCAGTTATTACTTTTCCTCTGTACTCTTAGTACATACTTTGATTAATTATATAGCTAAAACTTATAAATGACAACATTATTTCATTGTGTTATAATTGTTTGTTTCAATATCTCTCAACCTTTTCGAAGCCCAACTCCTAGCCTAAGCTTTGAGTTCCTTGAGACAGATTGTATTCATTTTTGTAACTCTGGCTGAATGCTTCTTATCTACCAATGTTTGCTAAATGAGTAAGTCCGTCAATGAATCAACTAATGAGTGACAATGGCTTGGTGGCTCAATCAGTTAAGAAACTGCCTGTAATGCAGGAGACTGGGATTCAATCCCTGGGTTGGGAAGATCACCTGGAGAAGGGAATGGCAACCCGCTCCAGTATTCTTGCCTGGAGAATTCCATGGACAGAGGAACCTGGTGGGCTACAGTACATGGGGTTGAAAAGAGTCGGACACAACTAAGTGACTAACACTTTCACTTTCAGTACCAGGTATAAGATGCTTTACACACAAAAATCATCATTCTTGATTGGCTCTTTTCCCTTCTATTTTTTCATTCTTCTTTTAAAATTTGATAAGTCATACCATATTATTCAGGCAGTTAACATATTTTCATGTGTCTTGTTCTTTCTTGATTGTACTTTTGAAATAGGAGGGAAGGGGGCAGGGCACAACTTTTGAAAAAATGACATGGCCTGAGGACATAACATAAACAGATTAGAATAAAATGGGCCCAAGATGATACACAGTTCATTTCAGTGGCTCAGTCCTGTCTGACTCTTTGCAACCCCATGGACTGTAGCACACCAGACTTCCCTGTCCATCGCCAACTCCCAGAGCTTGCTCAAACTCATGTCCATCGAGTCGGTGATGCCATCCAACCATCTCATTCTCTGTTGTCCCCTTTTCCTGACTTCAATCTTACCCAGCATCAGGGTCTTTTCCAATGAGTCTATGCTACACATCAGGTGGCCAAAGGATTGGAACTTCAGCATCAGTCCTTCCAATGAATATTCGGGACTCATTTCCTTTAGGATTGACTGGTTTGATCTCATTGCAGTCCAAAGGACTCACAAGAATCTTCTCTAACACCACAGTTCTAAAGCATCAATTCTTTGGCACTCAGCTTTCTTTATGGTTCAACTCTCATATCGATATATGACTAGTGGGAAAACCATTGCTTTGATGAGATGCACTTTTGTTGGCAAAGTAATATCTCTGCCTTTTAATATGCTGTTGGTCATAGCTTTTCTTCCAAGGAGCAAGCGTCTTAATATCATGGCTGCAGTCACCATCTGCAGTGATTTCAGAGCCCAAGAAAATAAAGTCTGTCACTGTTTCCATTGTTTCCTCATCTATTTGCCATAAAGTGATGGGACCAGATGCCGTGATCTTAGTTTTCTGAATCTTGAGTTTTAAGCCAACTTTTTCACTCTCCTCTTTCACCTTCATCATGAAGCTCTTTAGTTCCTCTCTGCTTTCTGCCATAAGGGTGGTGTCATCTGCATATCTGAGGTTATTGATACTTCTCCTGGCAATCTTGACTCCAGCTTGTGCTTCATCCAGTCTGGCATTTTCCATGATGTACTCTACATATACGTTAAATAAGCAGAGTGACAATATACATCCTTGACATACTCCTTTCCCAATTTGGAACCCATCCATTGTTTCATGTCCCATTCTAACTGTTGCTTCTTGACCTGCATATAGATTTCTCAGGAGGCAGGTCAGGTGTTCCGGTATTCCCAACTCTTGAGGAATTTTCTACAGTCTGTTGTGATCCATGCAGTCAAAGGCTTTGGTGTAGTCAATAAAGCATAAGTAGATGTTTCTGGAACTCTCTTGCTTTTTCTATGATCCAGTGGATGTTGGCAATTTGATCTCTGGTTCCTCTGCCTTTTCTAAATCTAGGTTGAGCATCTGGAATTTCTCAATTCAGGTACTGTTGAACCATCACTTGGAGGATTTTGAGCATTACTTTACTAGTGTGTGAGATGAGTGCAGTTGTACAGTAGTTTGAACATTCTTTGGCATTGCCTTTCTTTGGGATCATAATGAAAACTGACCTTTTCCAGTCCTGTGGCCACTGCTGACCCAGATTCCCCAACAGTCAGTCTCTCCTATCAGGAAGCTTCCACAAGCCTCTTATGTTTATCCATCAGAGAGCAGAGAGAATGAAAACCACAATCAGAGAAAACTAACCAAACTGGTCACATGGATCACAGCGTTGTCTAACTCAATGAAACTATGAGCCATGTAGGGCCACTCAAGACAGACAGGTCATGGTGGAGAATTCTGACAAAATGTGGTCCACTGAAGAAAGGAATTGCAAATAACTTCAGTATTCTTGCCTTGAGAACACTGTTAACAGTATGAAAAGGCAAAAAGATATGACACTGAAACATGGTAGGCAAGTCAACTTCAACTGGAAGTTGATCCTCAATCAGCAAACTAAATGACACACTCACAGGGGCCATGGCAGTTCCAAGGCATCATTAAAAGACCAAAAAGTGGGCAATGGCCCAATTCCTAGAAATCTACCTCTTTCCCAAAATAGTTGGAATAATCCTCCCACTCATTAGCCTATGAAAGTACCCAACCCATAACAACTAACCACATTTCCAGGCTGCCATACTTGCCCTCTGCAATGGCCCACACTCTGTCTGTGGTGTGTGTTTCACTCTGAATAAATCCTCTTCTTACTTATCACTTTGTCTCTCACTGAATTCTTTCTGTGATTAGACATCAAGAACCTCAGCTTCATTAGGTCCTGGAAGCAGGTCTGTGATATCAGTTGGAAGAGAGTGGGTTTTGGCTGGGTTCGTGTCCTTGCCACGTGGGTTTGAGTCCCAAACTGGATTTTGTCTGGGTTTGAGTCCCAGCACATGGGTTTAAGTCCCAATCTGAGGAAAATGGTTTCACTTTGATTTTATTTCAGTTATCTTCTCACACGCTGTGCCATATTCCCCCTTAGACTCGCTGATCATGTAATCATACATAATTTGTTAAATATGACCACTTCTTTGGCCATCATAAAACCTTAAAAATGATATGTCACTCTTCCCTTTAGAGATTCATTTCCCTTTCACTGATTCTTGTTAGTAGAATTGGATTTGGAGTAACAAATCCTCTCTTTGATTCTTTAAGCTCTGTAATTTCAGTTGTTTCTTTTAGTAACCAAATAATATTTCATTGTTTGACTACACTAAATTTTGTTTTTTAACTCATCAGTTGATGGACATTTTGGCTATTTCTATCTTTTGGCTATTATAAGTAATGCTGCTATGAACATCATGAGCATATGGTTTCTATTCCTTTGGGTATGTACCTGGTGGTGGAATTCCTGGGTCATATGGTAATTCTATGTCTAAATTTCTTAAGAACTGCTGAATTATTTTCCAAGGTAGATGCACATTTTTACATTTCAAGCAGCAGTGTATAGTGGTTTCAGTTTTTCCACATCTTTCCAGTATGTGTTATTGTCTGTGTATTTCATTGCAGTTGTGACTTTATGTGTTATTTTGGTTTTCTATTTGCATTTCTCTGGTGCCTAATGATGTTAAGCATCTTTTCCTATGGTTATTGAACATGTGTATGTCTTCCTTGGAGAAAGGTCCACTCATATACTCTACCCACTTTCAATTGGGTTATTTTTCTTCTTATAATTGAGTTTTAAATGCTCTTAATATATTCTAGACACTAGTCTTTTATCAGATATATATTTTGCATATATTTTCTCCTATTCTGTTGATTGTCTTTTCTCTTTCACCATGGCACCTTTTAAGCACAGAATGTTAAAATTTTGACTAAAATTATTTAACATATTCTTTCTTTTGTCACTTGTGTTGTACTGTTTTATCTTAAGAAACCATTGCCTAATGCAAGGTCATAAAAACTTATCCTTATGTTTTTTCCTAAGAGTTTTATAGTTTTAGCTCTTACCTTTAGGTGTTTAATTCACTTTGAGTTAATTTTTTATATAGTGTGAGGTAGAAGTCCACCTTCATTCTTTTAAATGTAGATATCCTGCTTTTGTTGAAAAGCACTTTTTATTGAAAGGCATTTCTGTCTTCCATAAAATTGTCTTTGTACTCTGTCCAAAGCAATTGATGAAAATAAATTTAAGAGGTTATTTCTAGTCTCTCCATTCTATTATATTTATCTATATTCTGATCCTAATAGAGTATCACACTGTCTTGATTACTGTTGTGATTTGGTAAGCTTTGAAATTTAAAATGTGACTCTTCCAAATTTGTTAATTTTTTAAGATTGTTTTTGACTATTTGGTCCTCCTTGCATTTCCATTCTAATTTTAGGATTAGGTTATAAATTTCTGTAAAAATCCACCTGAAATTTTGATGACTCTATGGATCAATTTGGATAATATTGTCATCTTAACAATATTAAAGCTTTCAGTCTGTGATCTTGGGATGTATTTTTATTTACTTTTATATTTAATATCTTTAAATGATGTATTATAATTTTCAATATATCAATCTTGAATATTTTTGTTAAATTTATCCCTAAATATTTTATTCTTTTTGTTGCCACTTTAAGTGGATTTGCTTCTTAATTTAGTTTTTAGATTGTTCTTTCTTAATGTAAAACAATTGATTTTTTAAATTGATGTTTTATCCTTCAGTCTAGTTCAACTAGTTTTTCATTCTAATAGTATTTTGTTTGTTTTGTTGTGTGTGAGTGTATGTGTGTGTGTGTGTTTGTGTGTGTATCCATTTGTGTGCGTCCATGCATTCTAAGTTGCTTCAGTCGTGTCCAACTCTTTGTGCGTCTATGGACTATAGCCCTCTAGGCTCTTCTGCCCACGGGATTCTCCTGGCAAGAATAATGGGGTGGGTTGCCATGCCCTACTCCAGGGGATCTTCTTGACGCAGGGACTGAAACTGCGTCTCCTGCACCTCTTGCATTGCAGGCAAATTCTTTACTGCTGAGCTTCTATGGAAGCCCATGGGTCCCTTGAGATTTCTAAATATAAGATTAGGTCATCCTCAAATAGAGATCATTTTACTTTTCCTTTCTAATATGGATATTTTTTATTCCTTTATTTTGCCTACTCGCCCACTACAATGCTGAATAAAAATGGGAAGAGTAAATATTTTTGTCCTGTTCTTAGTATTAGGGGTAGTGCATTCAGCCTTTCATTGCTAAACATGATGTTAGTTGTGAGCTTTTTTGTGGATTATATTTTTATCAGATTGAACAGATTCTCTTGCATTCTTTTAGTGTTTTTATCATAAAAGTATTTTGGATTTTGCAAATTATTTGACTTTTCTACATTTTTAAGGTGATCATATGGCTTTTGTCCCTTTTTTATTAGTATGATGTATTACACTGATAGATTTTCATGCATTGAACTAGTGTTATATTCCTGGGATAAATCCCACATGGTTATTGTGTATACTTTTTGTTATATGTTGTTGAATTTAGTTTGCTAATATTTTGCTGAGGATTTTTTTGTGTGTATCTACACACCTGAGATATGTTCCTATATAGTGTTTTGTTATTATTCTTATTATGTCTTTGAATTGTTATTGGTAGCAGGGTAATATTGGTTTCATAGAATGAGTTGTGAATTGGCCCCTCCTCTTCTATGTTGTGGAAATGTTTGTAAAGTGCTGGTGTTAACTGTTCCTAATATTTGGTTAAATTCATCAATGAAGCAATTTGGGTCTCGGCTTTCCTTTGTGGGAAAGTTATTATCATTATTAATGCAACCACTTTACTTGTTATGGCTTCCCTGGTGGCTCAGCTGGCAAAGAATCTGCCTGCAATGTGAGAGACCTGGGTTCCATCCCTGGGTTGGGAAGTTTCCCTGGAGAAGGGAAACGCTACTCACTGTGGTATTGTGGCCTGCAGAATTCATGGACAGAGGAGCCTGGCAGGTTACACTCCATGGGGTAGCAAAGAGTAAGGCATGACTGAGCAACTTTCACTTTCACTTACTTGTTATAAGTTTACTTGATATTCTGTTTATTCTTGAGTAAGTTTTAGTAGCTTTTACCTTTGTAGGGATTTATCTATTTTGTTAAGGCTGTCTAGTTTATGGGCATAGAGCTGTTCATCATTATAATCCCTTACAACCCTAAAAGTCAGTAGTAGATCTCCTTTGATATTTCTGATTCTCATAATTCAAGTCTCTTCTTTCTTTCTTTTTTTTTTTTTGTCAGTCTAGCTTAAGGTTTTTTTTTTTTTTTTTTTGAGGATCAGTGAAATTAGTTTATTTTTGTTTAACAAGATATTTATGGCTTTTCTTTATTCATTTTATTAAGACAGAACCTCAGACATGGAAATTAGTATTAACCAGGGGCTCAAATACTAAGACCATATGGGTGACCCTGACTGAACATCAAGGATGTTGACTTTATTTCCCCTTAAAATTAGTTTAACATCTCTGTTCTGTTACAGAGAGCTACACAAATAGGGCTTTCTCTACAGCTGTCTATTTTTCCATTAGAGTCTTTTTAAAAAACTAACACCCACCTCTACACATATTTCAACAGACTTTCCACATACCTGCACTTGAACTCAATTCTCCCAGAATACAAAGTACTCTATTTTAGTTAAAGAAAAACCCAACAGTGCACCTCTGGGCAGTTATCAGACTGCAGTTGATCTTTTATTACAAATAATTAAATCTCTCCACCAAGGTCTCAAACAGTATCAAACACCATTTCATATCTCTTAACACAGAGCAGAGCAGGCATTCAGTACTAGAACCAAGTAAGAAGTGTTAAATTTCAAGCTTCTGATCACATCACACGGTGACCAAAGCTTGTGTCATTTTCTCATGTTATCCAACTGTGCATCTCACACTTCTTGTCCTCTCAGTGGAGACAAAAGCTTCTAGTTCATGTTCTAAGCACAGGAAGTCGAGAGAGACAAACTCCAGTGAAAACACATCAATCTCAATTCAACTCAGTTAAAAAAAAAAAGCAAACTTAAATTATTTGTTTCGAGGGGACAAAGGAAAAGGAAGGCATGGGGTTAAGAGTCAAAACTGTGACAAAGACCAGATGCTATACATGGCATGTTGTAGTTCTGGAAACTGTTATATGATATTTTAAAATAAAGTGGCTTTTGTAGATTTTTTTCTTTTTTGGTATTGTAAACATATGCTGTTTAATAGTACCCGAATTTAACACTTTCTTTTTCTGCAAACAAAACAAAATTGAAAGCCTTTAAGGCAAACAAAGCAAAAAAGAAAAGTCATTTGTTATAAAACTGTGAAGATACCCAAGCAAGACCCCACTTAAGATTCGTTAGCATGAACTTGAGAGCTTTTGTCCACTGTTCCTCCGAGTTAAACTGAGTTTTGATGGAATAGGAGCCACCACTGCCTCCTGTGTCTTCAATTTTGCCTTTCTCCACATCCATCCTGTAAGGAAGGCAAAAACGTGTCTCGCCTTTCTCAACTTCTTCTTTGAACTGCTGCACACAGTCCAGGAAAGCCACCATTGCATGGTCAAACTTGTTGTCCCAGAAAAACCGCAGCCCCCCTGAACAGTACAATGGCAGCTCCTTAGATTTGTCTGTCAGAGACTCCAGATATGAATGGTTTCCATAGGGAACAAGTCGATACCTCTGAAATTTCAGACCCATCTTATTGGCCAGGGCGTGGAGCAGCATCACTGTCTGGCCCCATGCAGCATTAATCTCATTCCATTCCACAGGAACACTGGGCAGCCGACCCAGTCTGAAGTTATTGATTGTACCAAACTGTCCACTATGCCAAATGTGGAAGGTTGCATTAAAGACGTTGGTTTTCTTCAGCTTGTCCAGCTGCGTCTGGGCATAACGCATCTGGTTCTCTACACTCTTCAGCTCATCATCCAGTTCTAGCTGCTGTCTTTTAAATTCACTGTATTCCCTTTGATACTGAGCTTCCTCCTGATCCAACCTCTCAGCCTCAGCCTGGACCTTCTCGAGATTTTCTGCCACTATCTTCCGGTTCTTTTCCACATCTTCCAGCTCTTGGATCAGCTTCTCCTCCTCTAATGCCAGCTCCTTTAGCTCTAACCCAAGCTGTTCGCTGTCATCTTCATTCATTTGCTCTAAGATCTCCAAACAGTGTTTGTAGTTCTGACATTCATTTTCAGTGACGTTGAGCTGAGTGTCCAGCTGGTCTAAGAGAGTGTCTGTGCATTCCTCACACAGGGGGTGATCCACATCTGTCTGGCCTGACATGATGTCAAAAAGGTCCCCAGTGACCTTTAGTCTTCGGCTGAGGTTCTCCATGGTGCCGCCATCGGATGCCTCCCCAATCAGAGTGAAGCTGTTGGCACTTTCTGTGGACATCATCCTGGCTGGGGGGATGAATCTGCGAGAGACACCATCCTGGCGAGTTTCAATAAATGGCTCCTCTCCTGAGTTAGCCTCTTCCTCCTGGGTCTCTCCTGGTTTCAGCTGGGCTGTGGCAAGTAATGGAGCTGTGAGCTCCTGGATGGTGACACGGTCCAGGATCTTGAAGCTCGTGTCCAGTTTCAGAGGCTGGCTGCAGCGCTGACACACGAAGCTCACCTGCATGGTGCTGCTGGATGTCTTAGACCCCTCCATCCCTCGGGACCCGGAGCCCGCCACCCTGATCTGGTCTACCGCGGGGGTACCGCGGCTTCGGGTCTGTCTGCCAGCGGGACTTCCAAGACTGCCATCGCCCAGCCTTCAGCTACTTCCCGGTCCGCCGGGGGAGCTAGCTTAAGGTTTTTCAAGTTTGTTGTTCTTTGTATAGAAACAACTTTCACTTCATTAATTTTCCCTAATGTTTTGCTGGTCTCCATTTCACTTATTTCCTCTTTGAACTTTATTATTTACTTCTTTCTGTTGCCTTTGAATGTAGTTGTATCTTTATTTTCAAGTTTATTACTGTGAAAATTTAATGTTATTTTTATTATGTATTTTTAAATATAGGCATTTACATGTATAAATTTCCTCTAAGCAGTGATTCACTGCACACTATAAGTTTGAATATATTGTGTTTTTAGTTTTATTCATATGAAAGTGTTTTCTAAATTATTTGATTTCTTCTAGGACCTAATGCTATTTAGGAATATGTTGCTTAATTCCCACAAAATTTAAAAATTTCCAAATTTTCTTCTGTTGCTTTACAATTTCACTCCATTGTAGTCTAAGAACATACTTTTAAAAATTATTTCAGTTCTGTTAAATTTACTGAAAACTGCTTTATTGCCTTATATACAGTTTATCCTGAAGAATGTTACAAGTACATTTGAGAAGAATGTACACTCTTCTTTGTTGGGTAGAATGTTCTATTGATGTAAAATCTGGTGTTGAGCTAAGTAAATTTTAATTTTTATTTATAATACTTTTCAAATTTAAAATTTCTATTTGATCATTTTATATCTCTTATTGATATTTTTATTTGCTGAGACATCACTCTTATTCTGTAATTCTTTGTTCATGATTTCCATTAACTCTTTGAGCATATTTGCTTACTTACTTTGTCTAGTAAGTCCAATGCCTTAGTGTCCCAGGGACAGTTATATTACCTGCTTTTTTTTAAAAAAAAATTATTTTAATTGGAGGGTAATTACTTTACAATATTGTGGTGGTGTTTGCCATACATTGACATGTATCAGTTATTGTTGCACATGTGCCCCCCATCCTGAACCCTCCCCATCCCATCCCTCTGGGTTGTCCCAGAGCACCAACTTTATTACCTGCTTTTAAAATCTGTGTATGCACCATACTTTCCTGTTTCTGTTGGAAACTAGGCATTTAAAAATATATAATGTGGTAACTCTGGGAATCTCACCCCCACACCATAATTTATGTTGTTTTTATTTGTTGCTGGTGGTGGTCAGTTAGTTTGCTGCTGCTAAATCACTTCAGTCGTGTCCGACTCTGCGACCGCATAGACGGCAGCTCACCAGGCTCCCCGTCCCTGGGATTCTCCAGACCAGAACACTGGAGTGGGTTGCCATTTCCTTTCCAATGCGTGAAAGGGAAAAGTGAAAGTGAAGTCGCTCAGTCGTGTCCGACCCTCAGTGACCCCATGGACTGCAGCCCACCAGGCTCCTCCGTCCATGGGATTTTCCAGGCAAGAGTTCTGGAGTGGGGTGCCATTGCCTTCTCCGGGTCAGTTAGTTTAGTTTCTTTTAAATTAATTATCCAAAGTCATCTTCTTTGTCATACATGACAACTAACATGTTTCTTTGGCAGAGACTTTTTGTCAAGGGACTCTGGATGTGTTTTGCGGCATGCTTCCTCTTGCATAGAACATCAATGGCAGAGAGATTAGGGCCTGTCCATGTCTTTCTGCACATAGTCTTGTGCATGCACATGATGTTCTAGATTCATAGACATATTAGTGACTTATTAAAGCCCCCAGTAATGCTTCATTTCCAGTTTTTCCTTTTTTTTTTCAGGGGTCATATTTTTGTTACCTCCAACTTAATATATTGCCACTTCAGGCAGCATCAATATTCAATTAATTGCTGCTGATTGTTTTTGACAAACACAGAGTGAGCTCTCAGTCTGAGCATGTAAAGATAAGCCTTGATGATGAAGCTTTTCAGGCAGTCCCGAGACAGATCTAATTAAGAAAATCATTATGAGATAGGGCTTTTAGGAGCTCCAAACCAACTTTTCACCCTCCAGTTCTGTTAGGCTGTGAATTTCCATAACTTTGGTCATTGTGAGGCTGTCAGTTTCCAAGGTTACTTCAGAGCTGAAGAACATGGGAACTGAGCAGGTTGAAATAACATAAAATTCACATTCAGCCACTTTTCTTGACTAAATATTCAGATTTTTGCATTTTTAGTTAATTTCTATTGTTCTGAGAAAGTTGACATTTTTGCCAGTGTTCAGGTGCTTTTGCATATTTCCAGGAATTTCCTCACCATCACAAAATTGTTTCTTCAGGAAGGGCATCTCCTTTTTCTAGAACTCAGATAAAATTTCTAAGCTGTCATGGTGGCATAAAAATTACAGGCTTTGAAATCAGGCATGCTGTAGGTTGAATCCTAGCTCAATTCTTTTGGTATGCCACTCTGAGAGTTTATCCATACTGAGTTTTTTTTCCCCCCAAGTCTCTGATCCAGTATCAAGATGCTTGAAGTCATTTCTAGTTCAAAAGAGATAAGTACATTTTACATGTACAGATTTGGGTGAACAGAAAGCACAACTCTTTCTGTTATGCATTCTCTTCTATTGCACAAATCATAGATTTAAATGGTAAATACCATTAGCCTCAGAATCAATTTATTTCTTAAGAGGGGGACAAGCTAATGAAGTGTGAACTGTTAGTAGATAAATTGTATCTTGCATGGACAAGTTTGTTTTATTCCATGTCTCATGACAGTACTAAAAGGAAGAAAGTACTTCATGGACTGTGAGTTATTAAGAGCATCAAACTGATGTAAGGTACAGTGAATTAAGACTATTACTGGGGATGAAGTTGTAAGGAAGAAGAATAATAGTGCCCTTGCTTGTTATCCCTCAGACTTTGGCATACCACAGTATACACTTCCAGTTTACAAATATAAATCCAAATGGGTTTGGTGTTTAGAGTACAGATCTGTATTACGAGGGTATTGAGGAGCATGCATGAGCAAATATTGGCCTACAGCCTCTCACATTGCTTGCCGAGAAATGACCATTTGAAATCACTTACAAGACATTGTTTAATGTCATTGTTTATACACACACACACACCCCCACCCACACCCACACCCACACACACACACTGTCCCCCTAGTGAATGTGTGTGGCTTATGTGATCAGAATTTATTATTCATTTTTGTTATTTTGATTACCATTAATATTTATCCCAGAAGGGCTAAAATTAACTCAGATAACTCATTGGCTTCCTAGCAGATTAGTAGAAGAAACATTTGAAATTAATTTTTCCTGTCTCCTATTACTATGAATGAGGGAAAGTTGACTTTGACTCTTTTCATGATTTGCAGTAGATTGGGTCTCCAGGGTTTTGCCAATTATTTCATTAAACTTCAACTGGGGTGATGCTCTTTTTGTGAATTTCACTTAAAAGTGATGTGTCAGGAGATTGTTCAGAAAACATAGATGAAATTCATTTTCAAAAAACTAAACAGATTATCCACAAGGATTCTGCTGTGGCAAAAGCTCTGGATAAGGATTTTTATCTGGATGGTCTTAGAGCCAGGCCTATTTCTCTATAGTATCCTATTCCTTCAGGAAAATTCACTGGGGTTCTTAGAATTTTGTTACAGTCCCAAAGGGCATCCTGCTCCAAAACAATCATGGTAGCTGTAATTATGTTTCAAAGGCTTGGCTGTTTTCCTTAATTTTAGTTTTGATTCTTTTTTTTTTCCCAAGTAAGTTGAACCATGTCTTTCATAATACTTTAATATTATTGTGACATGTCAACAACATTAAACAGAGTAGACTTATAAAATATTTTGGTTAAACCAAAAAAGTTTATTTCTTCACTTCTTCAAACAACATGCAACTAAATAGCTTTACTTTGAGAAGTACAGGATACAGGGTGCCTGGTATAGGTTAAAACCTGATTGTTTTTACATTCGTGATGAGTAACTATTTTATATTGATCAATTCATGCTGTTGCATATATTTCAAAAGTACATTAATCTGGTCTCAATTCTAATGAAAAATAAAATTAGTGAGTGCTAGTGAGTTTCATTAGTAAACTATAGGTGTATAATGAACCAATATTAGAAATCATTTTACAAAATCTTTCACCTGACAGTTTTTGCTGGTCCAAAGAATTTTTATTCTCTCTCACTCTCTCCCCCTCTCTCTGTCACACACACACACACACACACACACACACAATCTCTCAATCCCTATATTTCTCATCATTGATTTGAAAATGAGTGACAATGTCCTTAGAATGATTTTCCCATATTTTTGATAGCTTTTCCCTTGTCCTAATTGATTTCATTTCAATCTGGCATAATTATGTTAAAGTGTATGATGTTATAGTGTTGTAATAACCCAAGTTGGAAGACTGGGAGTGAGTTGACTGCTACATTCCAAGCTAGAACTACAGTAAACTGTATCCTTTTCTGATTATTGCCCTATTTCTTGGAGTTAAATTATATGCCCTAGGTGCTTTCTAAGTGATCTACAAAGATCAATCTGCTTTTGTAATAAACTTCTAAGAGCCCAGCCTCCTAGACTATGGAGATAGGGACATTGACTATGAAGACAGGGGCATTGTCTTTGCCTTTTCTTTCTCCCAAAGCAGACCCAGAACTGCTATTTGAATGAATCAAGCAGATATAAATGGGAAATGCTTCCTGGTTTGGTAAATGGCAATGTAATTGCAGTTGACACATCCTTGTCCTATCAGCCTAATTAAAAAAAAAAGTAATTCTATTCTTATCTTTTTTATCAGCATATCCACAATTATTTTGTGCCATCTGTCTCACAGAGAAAGAGGATTCTAATAATTGCCATGGAGACTTTGAGTTTAAATGCATCTGGCTAAACAGAACGTGGGCTTTCCAGGTGGAGCTAGTAGTAAAGAACCCGCTTGCTAATGAAGGAGGCGCAAGAGACACGGGTTCGATCTCTGAGTTTTGAAGATCGCCTGGAAGATGGCACAGCAACCCACTCCAATGTTCCTGCTTGGTGAATCCCATGGACAGAGGAGTCTGATAGGCTACAGTCCATAGGGTTGCAAAGAGTTTGATACAACTGAAGTGACTTAGGACGCACATAAGCAGAACTTAAGATGATGCTCACAATTCCTACTAAAATGAAAACTAATAGGAGCTCAAGAAATTTTGGAAAACCAAGACTGATAAATGGTTGCTGGAACTAAAGTGAAATTCTAGTAAGTTTAAGAAGAGTGAAGCTGGTTTGCAGGCTGAAAGTTCCTGAACCACCAGTCTTAGTCACACAGATAAAAGCAGGAAGACATTTTTTCTCTGCCTTTACTGTCTGATACAGTGATCCAGGGTTTGTACCAACTAGATAAGTGGACAATTGCACTGCTGCCTTTAAAAAGTAAAAGAATTGATTTGTAAAATGCTTATTATAATGTTCAAATAATGTAGAACAAATAAAGCCGAGAATAACCACAAATCTCAACTCCAGTTATAAACACCTTATAAGCATCTTCCTATGCAAATATATACATAGATATTAATAGACAATTTTGCTTAAATGATATCATGCTAAATATTTTTTATAACATTGTTTTTTCCACTCATTATAATGTTGTAGAGTAGATACATTTTTATGCCAACAGCATCTATATCAACACTTTAATTACGAATAGGGTTAGATAAGCCCACGTCCAAGGTAAGAGAAACCCAAGTAAGACGGTAGGTATTGAAAGAAGGCATCAGAGGGCAGACACACTGAAACCATACTCACAGAAAACTAGTCAATCTAATCACACTAGGATCACAGCCTTGTCTAACTCAGTGAAACTAAGCCATGCCCTGTGGGGCAACCCAAGACAGGTGGGTCATGGTGGAGAGGTCTGACAGAATGTGGTCCACTGGAGAAGGGAATGGCAAACCACTTCAGTATTCTTGCCTTGAGAACCCCATGAACAGTATGAAAAGGCAAAATGATAGGATACTGAAAGAGGAACTCCCCAGGTCATTAGGTGCCCAATATGCTGCTGGAGATCAGTGGAGAAATAACTCCAGAAAGAATGAAGGGATGGAGCCAAAGCAAAAGCAATACCCAGTTGTGGATGTGACTGATGAGAGAAGCAAGGTCCGATGCTGTAAAGAACAATATTGCATAGGAACCTGGAATGTCAGGTCCACAAATTAAGGCAAATTGGAAGTGGTCAAACAAGAGATGGCAAGAGTGAACGTTGACATTCTAGGAATCAGTGAACTAAAATGGACTGGAAAGGGTGAATTAAACTCAGATGAACATTATATACTACTGTGGGCAGGAATCCCTCAGAAGAAATGGAGTAACCATTATGGTCAACAAAAGAGTCTGAAATGCAGTACTGGGATGCAATCTCAAAAATGACAGAATGATCTCTGTTCATCTCCAAGGCAAACCATTCAATATCACGGTAATCCAAGTCTATGCCCCAACCAGTAACACTGAAAAGCTGAAGTTGAACGGTTTTATGGAGACCTACAAGACCTTTTAGAACTAACACCGAAAAAAGATGTCTTTTTCATTATGCTGCTGCTGCTGCTAAGTCGCTTCAGTCGTGTCTGACTCTTAGCGACCCCACGGACTGCAGCCCACCAGGCTCCTCCGCCCATGGGATTTTCCAGGCAAGAACACTGGAGTGGATTGCCATGTCCTTCTCCAATGCATGAAAGTGAAAAGTTAAAGTGAAGTCGTTCAGTTGTGTCCGACTCTTAGCGACCCCATGGACTGCAGTCTACCAGGCTCCACCGCCCATGGGATTTTCCAGGCAAGAGTACTGGAGTTTCATTATAGGGGACTGGAATGCAAAAGTAGGAAGTCAAGAAACACCTGGAGTAACAGGCAAATTTGGCCTTGGAATGCGGAATGAAGCAGGGCAAAGGCTAATATACAACACAAGAGAAGACTCTACACATGGGCATCACCAGATGGTCTACACCAAAATCAGATTGATTATATTCTTTGCAGCCAAAGATGGAGAAGCTCTATACAGTCAGAAAAAAACAAGACCAGGAGCTGACTGTGACTCAGATCATGAACTCCTTATTGCCAAATTCAGACTTAAGTTGAAGAAAGTAGAGAAAACCACTAGACCACTTAGGTGTGACCTAAATGAAATCCCTTATGATTATACAGTGGAAGAAAGAAATTGATTTAAGGGACTAGATCTGATAGAGTGCCTGATGAACTATGGACGGAGGTTCGTGACATTGTATAGGAGACAGGGATCAAGACCATCCCCATGGAAAAGAAATGCAAATAAGCAAAACGGCTGTCTGGGGAGGCCTTACAAATAGCTGTGACAAGAAGAGAAGTGAAAAGCAAAGGAGAAAAGGAAAGATATAAGCATCTGAATGCAGAGTTCCAAAGAATGGCAAGAAGAGATAAGAAACCTTCTTCAGCAATCAATGCAAAGAAATAGAGGAAAAGAACAGAATGGGAAAGACTAGAGATCTCTTCAATAAAATTAGAGATACCAAGGGAACATTTCATGCAAAGATGGGCTCGATAAAGGACAGAAATGGTCTGGACCTAACAGAAGCAGAAGACATTAAGAAGTGGTGGCAAGAATACATAGAACTGTACAAAAAAGACCAAGATAATCACGATGGTATAATCACTCACCTAGAGCCAGACATCCTGGAATGTGAAGTCAAGTGGGCCTTAGAAAGCATCACTGTGAACAAAGCTAGTGGTGGTGATGGAATTCCAGTTGAGCTATTTCAAATCCTGAAAGAGGATGCTGTGAAAGTGCTGCACTCAATATGCCAGCAAATTTGGAAAACTCAGCAGTGGCCACAGGACTGGAAAAGGTCAGTTTTCATTCCAGTCCTAAAGAAAGGCAATGCCAACATATGCTCAAATACCACAAAATCACAGTCATCTCACACACTAGTAAAGTAATGCTCAAAATTCTCCAAGCCAGGCTTCAGCAATACGTGAACTGTGAACTTCCAGATGTTCTAGTTGGTTTTGGAAAAGGCAGAGGAACCCAAGATCAAATTGCCAACATCTGCTGGATCATGGAAAAAGCAAGAGAGTTCCAGAAAAACATCTCTTCCTGCTTTAGTGACTATGCCAAAGCCTTTGACTGTGTGGATCACAATCAACTGTGGAACATTCTGAGAGAGATAGGAATACCAGACCACCTGTCCTGCCTCTTGAGAAACCTATATGCAGGTGAGGAAGCAACAGTGAGAATGGGACATGGAACAACAGACTGGTGCCAAATAGGAAAAGGAGTACGTCAAGGCTGTGTATTGTCACCCTGCTTATTTAACTTCTATGCAGAGTACATCATGAGAAATGCTGGACTGGAAGAAGCACAAGCTGGAATCAAGATTGCAGGAGAAAATATGAATAACCTCAGGTATACAGAGAACACCACTCTTATGGCAGAAAGTGAAGAGGAACTAAAAAGCCTCTTGATGAAAGTGAAAGAGGAGAGTGAAAAAGTTGGCTTAAACCTCAACATTCAGAAAACGAAGATCATGGCATCCGGTCCCATCACTTCATTGGAAATAGATGGGGAAACAGTGGAAACAGTGTCAGACTTTATTTTTTAGGGCTCCAATCAGATTGATTATATTCTTTGGAGCCAAAGATGGAGAAGCTCTATACAGTCAGCAGAAACAAGACCGGGAGCTGACTGTGGCTCAGATCATGAACTCCTTATTGCCAATTTCAGACTTAAATTGAAGAAAGTAGGGAAATCTGCTAGATCGTTCAGGTATGACCTACCTAAATCAAATCCCTTATGATTATACAGTGCAAGTGAGAAATAGATTTAAGGGCCTAGATCTAATAGAGTGCCTGATGAACTATGGAATGAGGTTCATGACATTGTACAGGAGACAGGGATCGAGACCATCCCCATGGAAAAGAAATGCAAAAAAGCAAAATGGCTGTCTGGGGAGGCCTTACAAATAGCTGTGAGAAGAAGAGAGGTGAAAAGCAAAGGAGAAAAGGAAAGATATAAGCATCTGAATGCAGAGTTCCAAAGAATAGCAAGAAGAGATAAGAAAGCCCTCTTCAGCGATCAATGCAAAGAAATAGAGGAAAAGAACAGAATGGGAAAGACTAGAGATCTCTTTAACAAAATTAAAACTACCAAGGGAACATTTCATGCAAAGATGGGCTCAATAAAGGACAGAAATGGTCTGGACCTAACAGAAGCAGAAGATATTAAGAAGATGTGGCAAGAATACATGGACGAACTGTACAAAAAAGATCTTCATGATCCAGATAATCACGATGATGTGATCACTAATCTAGAGCCAGACATCTTGGAATGTGAAGTCAAGTGGGCCTTAGAAAGCATCACTACGAACAAAGCTAGTGGAGGTGATGGAATTCCAGTTGAGCTACTTCAAATCCTGAAAGATGATGCTGTGAAAGTGCTGCACTCAATATGCCAGCAAGTTTGGAAAACTCAGCAGTGGCCACAGGCCTGGAAAAGGTCAGTTTTCATTCCAATTCCAAAGAAAGGCAATGCCAAAGAATGCTCAAACTACCGCACAATTGCACTTATCTCACGTGCTAGTAAATTAATGCTCAAAATTCTCCAAGCCGGACTTCAGCAATACGTGAACCGTGAACTCCCTGATGTTCAAGCTGGTTTTCGAAAAGGCAAAGGAGCCAGAGATCAAATTGCCAACATCCGCTGGATCATGAAAAAAGCAAGAGAGTTCCAGAAAAACATCTATTTCTGCTTTCTTGACTATGCCAAAGCCTTTGACTGTGTGGATCACAATAAAATATGGAACATTCTGAAAGAGATTGGAATACCAGACCACCTGACCTGCCTCTTGAGAAATCTGTATGTAGGTCAGGAAGCAACAGTTAGAACTGGACATGGAACAACAGACTGGTTCCAAATAGGAAAAGGAGTACGTCAAGGCTGTATATTGTCACCTTGCTTATTTAACTTCTATGCAGAGTACATCATGAGAAATGGTGGACTGGAAGAAACACAAGCTGGAATCAAGATTGTTGGGAGAAATATCAATCACCTCAGATATGCAGATGACACCACTCATATGGCAGAAAGTGAAGAGGAGCTAAAAAGCCTCTTGATGAAAGTGAAAGAGGAGAGTGAAAAGGTTGAGTTAAAGCTCAACATTCAGAAAACGAAGATCATGACATCTGGTCCCATCACTTCATGGGAAATAGATGGGGAAACAGCAGAAACAGTGTCAGACTTTATTTTTTTGGACTCCAGAATCACTGCAGATGGTGACTACAGCCATGAAATTTAAAGACGCCTACTCCTTGGAAGAAAAGTTATGACCAACCTGGGTAGTATATTCAAAAGTAGAGACATTACTTTGCCGACTAAGGTCCGTCTAGTCAAGGCTATGGTTTTTCCTGCGGTCATGTATGGATGTGAGAGTTGGACTGTAAAGAAGCTGAGCGCTGAAGAATTGATGCATTTGAACTGTGGTGTTGGAGAAGACTCTTGAGCATCCCTTGGACTGCAAGGAGATCCAACCAGTCCATTCTCAAGGAGATCAACCCTGGGATTTCTTTGGAGGGAATGATGCTAAAGCTGAAACTCCAGTACTTTGGCCACCTCATGCAAAGAGTTGACTCATTGGAAAAGTCTCTGATGCTGGGAGGATTGGGGGCAGGAGGAAAAGGGGACAACAGAGGATGAGATGGCTGGATGGCATCACTGACTCGATGAACCTGAGTTTGAATTAACTCCAGAAGATGGTGATGGACAAGGTGACCTGGCGTTCTGTGATTTCGTGGGGTTGCAAAGAGTCAGACACGACTGAGCGACTGAACTGAACTGAACTGAACTGAACTGAAGCCTTATCTATGTCAGCCATTGTCTTCCTAGTATTTTCTGTCCCTTGTCCCCTCTTGCCTTCCTCCTACTTCCCAGATTTTAGCTTTTCCTCTCTTTTCCTCTTTTCCTCCCTCCTTCTCTTGTTTTTCCTTCCTCTCCCCTTCGTTCCTTCCTTCCTTCTTTCTTTCGTTTTTCTCTCTCTCTTTCTCTTCAATGAGATTTGACTCTTAGAGCTAACCAGTCTTATCATGGCCAACTCTGGCTTATTTCTTCTCATACATCAAATGGTAGATACTGCGTGGTACTGAGTTCTGATATTAAGTAATGTAGAGACCCTGTAGAAGAGGGAAAATTACAACTGTTTTTTTCAGTAAAATCATGATTTTACTTTTAACAGGTTTTTTAGCTGTTAAATGGACCTTAATGCTTCCAGATGGGGTAGATAATTCAGTTAGCTTTGTGGTGTTTTATTGGCTTGTAAGTAATTTTTAAACTTTTAAATATATTTCCATTGAATTATTTGGAAAGAAAATAAAGCATGAATATAAAAAATAATAGTGCTAAGTCTAAAATTTCACTTCAATATCTGAATTTAGAGGAAAAGATTTTTCCCTTGGTTCTTATTGGCTTGGTGAATGAAATTGGGTAATATAAACATAAATAGAAAGCAAGTAGTTAATGAACATAAGTATAGTAGACCTGGTGTTGGGGAAACAATAGAATGCTGGAAATTGCAGAAACCTTCAAAATATATGTCTATCTAAAGAGAGTCACTGTTGTTCTCCCATAGATATCCCTAAGTGGGAATTTGCATCCACTGTTGCTAGATTTTCTTATTTTCAAGAAGTTAGAAATATAGATTCTCCCGTATACTCTGATTTGCAAATGTTGGCAAACAAAAAGTCACATCAAAATAGGTGTATGTTAAGGGTGGTGCCTGTGGAAATTTTGCTACCTAAGTCCTTTAAATTTGTGACATCTATATAGTTATTCTGTCCATAGTGTGTGAAATTTAATTTTTGTACAGCTTTTAAAATTTGCCATTGTAAATTTATTTTTATTAATCAAAGACCATTGCTTGAATGCACTAGGTATTGTGGTGAGAATATAAAAGAAGAAGAGACAGAAGGAAAGTAACTATGGATAATACAGATTGCTAACGTTATCTCATTTTTCTGCAAGCCAATTGTGTGAAATAAATGATATTAATTGTATTTTACAGATTGAAAAAAACCCTGAAGTTTGGAGGGTTTAAATAATCTGTCAATATCACACAGCTAGGAAGGGACTAATCTAGGATACAAATCCAATCCAGGTGTGTACTTGGGTCCAAAGCCACCTAAATATTTTTGTTATAAAAATAATAGAAAGTTTTCTGTAGAAAGTTTGCAAAATGTAAAAGAAACTGTAGAAAACTACCTTACATGAATAAGCCAGAAAGAGAAATAGCAATACAGTATATTAATGCATATATATGGAATTTAGAACGATGATCCTATATACAAGACAGCAAAAGAGACACAGATGTAAAGAACAGGCTTTTGAACCATGTGGGAAAAAGTGAGGGTGGGATGATATAAGAGAATAACATTGAAATATGTATATTACCATATGTAAAATAGATGACCAGTGCAAGTTTGATGCATGAAGCAGGGCACTCAAAGTTGGTGCTCTGGGACAACCCAGAGGGCTGGAATGGGGAGGGAGGTGGGGAGGGTTCAGGATGATGGAACACGTGTACACTCATGGCTGATACATGTCGATGTATGGTAAACACCACCAAAATATTGTAATTAACCTCCAATTAAAATAAATACATTAATTAGAAAAAGAAAAGTACCTTACACAGTTAACTTACCATACACAGATAATTACTGTTAATATTTTAATGTATATATTTACACCTAGTCTTACCCATGCACAACATATATCAAACTCAGTATCACACTGCTTATATAATTGTATCTTGATTATTTTCTTTAACATCATATAAAAACATATTTCACTACCAATCCTTTAAAAATAATATATATTAGTGACTGGATAATAATTCTTTAAATAGATATGCCATTGTTTATTTAACTAAATGTTTAATTGTCTCCAGTTTTTCTCTATTATAAATAATGCCTTAAAAACATTTTATTACACATTTTTGTTTCTGATTTTTTCATATAATGTTTCTAAGAATAAAATTAGTAGGGCAAAGGATCCAAACAGTTTTAAAGCTTTTAACACCATATGCTTAACTTTCACAAATTTTTTATCGATTTATATTCCCATCTTTATGTCTGTTTTCTTATCTCTTTGCCAGCCTTAACTATTTTTCTTGTTGCTGTTCTAATTTATGTATGTATGTATTTTTAATGGAAGGATGATTGCTTTACAATATTGTGTTGGTTTCCACCATACATTGGCATGAATCAGTCATAGGTATACATATATCCCCTCTTTCTTATTATTGTCATAGTTTTTCTTCTAACTACAAACAATCACACAATCAGTGATGGGTAATTTGGGTGAAAGAGCTCAAAAAAAAAAATCAGATAATTTCACCAACCAAAAATGATCTTTGCAAATATTTTGGGATATTTTTTCTGGATATGTATTTGTCCCTATTTTTTCCTTATCAGCTGTGATTTCACACCTAATTTCACAAATACTTTATCAGCATCTATCTAAATTAGTTATCATTTTTATCTTCCAAATTATTAAATCTTAACTATTATCATAAAACATCACTTGTAAACATGATAGACAATAATGTTATTTTTCTTCTGTGCATAATCTTTCCCTTATTTCTGCCCTCAGAATTTCTTATAATGACGAATCAGTCCATCTTTTCTATATTATTATTTTCTTTTTTTAAATTTTCATTTTATGTTATAGTGGATTAACAGGCTTCTCAGGTGGTGCTAGAGTTGAAAAATCCACCTGCCAATTCAGATAGATATAAGAGACATGGATTCGATCCCTGGGTCTGGAAGATCCCCTGGAGGAGGGCATGGCAACCCACTCCAGTATTCTTGCCTGGAGAATCCCATGGACAGTGTAGCCTGGCAGGCTACGGTCCATAGGATCGCGAAGAGTCAGATACAACTGAAGCAGCTTAGCGTGCATGTACACATAGTAGATTAACAATGCTCTGTTAGTTTCAGGTGTACAGCAAATTGATGCAATTATACATGTATCTATTCTGTTTCAAACCTTTTCCTATTTAGGTTATTACATAATACTGAGAAGCATTCCCTGTGCTGCACAGTACCTCCTTGTTGGTTATTTATTTTAAATATAATAGTGTGTACATGTTAATCCCAAACTCCCAATCTATATTTCCTTCCCACCCTTCCTCCTTGGTAAACATTAGTTTCTTCTCTAAGTCTGTGAGTCTCTGTTTTGTAAATATGTTTATTTGTATCATTTTTTTAGAGTCTACATACAAGTGATATCATATGATATTTGTCTTTCCCTGTCTAACTTATGATAATCTCCAGTCCAATCATGTTACTGCAAATGGCATTACTTTATTTTTTAATGGCTAAGTAATGTTCCATTGTGTATGCACTGTGCTGAGCTTTGTTACTCAGTCATGTCCAGCTCTTTGTGAACCCATGGACTGTAGCCCACCAGGCTCCTTTGTCCATGGGGATTCTCCAGGCAGGAATTCTGGAATGGTTTGCTATGCCCTCCTCTAGGAGATCTTCCCAACCCACGAATTGAACCCAGGACTCCCACATTGCAGGTGGATTCTTTACCATGTGACTCACCAAGGAAGCCCAAGAATACTGGAGTGTGTAGCCTATCCCTTCTCCAGGGGATCTTCCCAACCCAGGAATCAACCCGGGGTTTCTTACATTGCAGGCGGATTCTCTACCAGCTGAGCTACCAGGGACGCCTATATATAAGCCACATCTTCTTTATTCTTTCATCTGTTGATGGACACTTAGGTTTCTTCCACCTCTTGGACATTGTAAATGGCACTGTAATTAGCATAGGGATGCATGTTTTCTTTCAAACCCTGTTTTTCTCTGGATATTATGCCCCTGTGGGATTGCTGGATCATATTGTAGCTCTATTTTTAGTTTCTTAAGGAACCTCCATTCTGTTCTCCACAGTGGCTGTACCAATTTACATTCCCACCAATAGTGTAGGAGGGTTCCACACCCTCTCCATCATTTATTGTTTGTAGACATTTTGAAGATGGCCATTCTGAGTGATATGAGATGATAGCTCATTGTAGTTTCAATTTACATTTCTCTAATAATAAGTGATGTTGAGCATCTTTTCATGTGCTTTTTAACCGTCCTACATATTCTTTGAAGAAATGTCTATTTAGGTCTTCTGCCCAGTTTTGGATTGGGTTGTTTGCTTCTTCTTTTAAAATTAGTTTTTATTGAAGTATAGTTGCTTTACAATATCATGTTAGTTTCTGCTCTACAGAAAAGTGAATAAGCTATACATATACATATATCCCTTCTTCCTTGGATTTCCTTCCCATTTAGGTCACCACAGTGCACTGAGTAGAGCTCCCTGTGCTATACAGTAGGTTCTCATTAGTTATCTATTTTATACACACACACATGTGTATGTGCTAAATTGCTTCAATCGTGTCTGACTCTTTGAAGTCTATGAAGTGTAGCCCACAAGGCTCCTCTGTCCAAGGGATTCTCCATGCAAGGATACTAGAGTGGGTTGCCATGCCCTGTTCCAGGGGATCACCCTGACCCAGGGATCGATTCTGCATTTCTATATCTTCTGCAATGGCAGGGAGGTTCTTATCCACTTGTGCCACCTGGGATGTCCCATTTTATACACAGTGTATATATGTCAATCCCCATCTGCTAATTCATCCTATTCCTTCACCCTGAGAAGAATTAATATTTGTAATGTATCCAAAGATTGGGCTCTGCTAAAGGAATGTTTGAACTTTCATTGCACAAAGAGATCATGGTGATTTGTGGCATGTGTTCACATCAGTGTTCATATGTGTAAACTACATGTATGTGTGTGTGTCTGTGTGTTTGTTTGCATTGGGTAATTATGACATAGTGATTCTATGGATCACCATGACTTCACTTCAGCAGAGTTATTATGGAAACTCTCTAATTCATAATTGGGGATCCTTCTATATGCCATCCTTTAACAAGAAGAAAACATTGCCTTTTTCTATCAGCCTATTTCTCCACACTAGGAACAATCTGTATCTGAAGAGGAATTTAGGAACTTAAGATACTAACAAGCTCAATGTGCAGATTAGGGTAAGGGGAACTGCAGTGACAGTGTGTCCACCAGAGTTAGAAAAATAAAGTGAAAAGAGACAAATCTTTAAGTGGTGTTTTATCTGTGCTTATTGGACAATGGCTGTGTAACCTGATAGATGAATTTGAACGTTGTACTTCCATGGATTCACTTAGGAAATGCAGTGCCTTTCTTAGAATCTAGAAGCCTAGATACTACTCCTAAGTGTTAGGAAGTGTTCTGTTGTTGAGAAGATGGCTCATGTGAATTGCTTTAGACAATAATAGCCTTAGTGTGATATTTTGGGCTTTAACAATAAACCACATATCCCAATCAAACTCCATTTACCTGATTTTTATTTTATAGGAGATCAAAAAATTGGACAAAGCAAGCAGAACATCAAATGATTTTGCTGAAGGAGGTCAGACCTGACTGGCCCTGTATGTGTGTGTGGCAATGTGTTTTATAAAAGTCTCTCACACCTTCAGCATGTTTAATGTTTTTGCTCTGTTTTGGCTTTCAAATCTGTAGCTCTTGTGTTAATTTCACAAAGGCTTTCTGATAATTCTTTTCCAACAGTTCATGTCCAAGTAAATTTATCTCTTTTTTATTTCAGCTGGTTGGGGGAAGCAGTGAAGTGAATTTTTTTTTCCAGGAGGGGACACTCAGTAACTCCAGAAAGGAAGCAGGCATTCAGGGACAGTTGGTTTGAAAAGAAGTATGTTTTTCCTGTAGATCTGTAGCCAGGGCAATCAATTTTGGACTGACATTATATGGAATTGAAAAGAGGCTTATTTTTACATTACTGAAGTGTCTGTTTTTCCCCTATGGATAGATCAAAAGGAAATGGGAGTTGTAGCATTGCTGCATATATTCAAACAATCTGCCTTTAGCTAGGGGTGTGACTATGTGCCTAGCAAAGGCTGCAGAATACCTTCTGCTTATTTTGATCTACTTAAAGAAATTGCTTTGTGCTGCTAGAGAATAGCTAATCCCATCATCCTTATCACATTTTATCTTTAAATAATGAGGAGAAAATCTCCTTGTAGTAAATGTTCAGTTAAGAGCAATATTGCATAGGAATCTGGAATGTCAGGTCTATGAATCAAGGCAAATTGGAAGTGGTCAAACAAGAGATGGCAAGGGTGAATGTCAATATTCTAGGAATCAGCGAACTAAAATGGACTGGAATGGGTGAATTTAACTCAGATGACCATTATATCTACTACTGTGGGCAGGAATCCCTCAGAAGAAATGGAGTAGCCATCATGGTCAACAAAAGAATCCAAAATGCAGTACATGGATGCAATCTAAAAAACGACAGAATGATCTCTGTTCATCTCCAAGGCAAACCATTCAATATCACAGTTATCCAAGTCTATGCCCCAACCAGTAATGCTGAAGAAGCTGAAGTTAAATGGTTTTATGAAGATCTACAAGACCTTTTAAAACTAACATCGAAAAAAGATGTCCTTTTCATTATAGGGGACTGGAATGCAAAAGTAGGAAGTCAAGAAACACCTGGAGTAACAGGCAAATTTGGCCTTGGAATGTGGAATGAAGCAGGGCAAAGACTAATAGGGTTTTGCCAAGAAAACGCACTGGTCATAGCAAACACCATCTTCCAACAACACAAGAGAAGACTCTACACATGGACATCACCAGATGGTCAACATTGAAGTCAGATTGATTATATTCTCTGCAGCCAAAGATGGAGAAGCTCTATACAGTCAACAAAAACAAGACCAGGAGCTGACTGTGGCTCAGATCATGAACTCCTTATTAGCAAATTCAGACTTAAATTGAAGAAAGTAGGGAAAACCGCTAGACCATTCAGGTATGACCTAAATCAAATCCCTTATGATTATACAGTGGAAGTGAGAAATAGATTTAAGGGCCTAGATCTGATAGACAGAGTGCCTGATGAACTATGGACTGAGGTTCGTGACATTGTATAGGAGACAGGGATCAAGACCATCCCCATGGAAAAGAAATGCAAAAAAAGCAAAATGGCTGTCTGGGGAGGCCTTACAAATAGCTGTGAAAAGGAGAGAGGCAAAAAAGCAAAGGAGAAAAGGAAAGATATAAGCATCTGAATGCAGAGTTCCAAAGAATAGCAAGAAGAGATAAGAAAGCCTTCTTCAGCGATCAATGCAAAGAAATCAAGGAAAAATCAGAATGGGAAAGACTAGAGATCTCTTCAAGAAAATTAGAGATACCAAGGGAACATTTCATGCAAAGATGGGCTCGATAAAGGACAGAAATGGTACGGACCTAACAGAAGTAGAAGATATTAAGAAGAGGTGGCAAGAATACACAGAAGAACTGTACAAAAAAGATCTTCACAACACAGATAACCATAATGGTGTGATCATCCACCTAGAGCCAGACATCCTGGAATGTGAAGTCAAGTGGGCCTTAGAAAGCATCACTACGAACAAAGCTAGTGGAGGTGACGGAATTCCAGTTGAGCTACTTCAAATCCTGAAAGATGATGCTGTGAAAGTGCTGCACTCAATATGCCAGCAAATTTGGAAAACTCAGCAGTGGCCACAGGACTGGAAAAGGTCAGTTTTCATTCCAATCCCAAAGAAAGGCAATGCCAAAGAATGCTCAAACTACCACAAATTTGCACTCATCTCACATACTAGTAAAGTAATGCTCAAAATTCTCCAAGCCAGGCTTCAGCAATATGTGAACCGTGAACTCCCTGATGTTCAAGCTGGTTTTAGAAAAGGCCGAGGAACCAGAGATCAAATTGCCAACATCTGCTGGATCATAGAAAAAGCAAGAGAGTTCCAGAAAAACATCTATTTCTGCTTTATTGACTATGCCAACACCTTTGACTGTGTGGATCACAATAAACTTCTGAAAGAGATGGGAATAGCAGACCACCTAACCTGCCTCTTGAGAAATCTGTATGCAGGTCAGGAAGCAACAGTTAGAACTGGACATGGAACAACAGACTGGTTCCAAACAGGAAAAGGAGTACGTCAAGGCTGTATATTGTCACCCTGCTTATTTAACTTCTATGCAGAGTACATCATGAGGAATGCTGGACTGGAAGAAACACAAGCTGGCATCAAGATTGCTGGGAGAAATATCAATCACCTCAGATATGCAGATGACACCACCCTTATGGCAGAAAGTGAAGAGGAGCTAAAAAGCCTCTTGATGAAAGAGGAGGGTGAAAAAGTTGGCTTAAAGCTCAACATTCAGAAAATGAAGATCATGGCATCCAGTCCCATCACTTCATTGGAAATAGATGGGGAAACAGCAGAAACAGTGTCAGACTTTATTTTGGGGGGCTCCAAAATCACTGCAGATGGTGACTGCAGCCATGAAATTAAAAGACGCTTACTCCTTGGAAGAAAAGTTATGACTAACCTAGACAGCATATTCAAAAGCAGGGACATTACTTTGCCAACTAAGGTCCATCTAGTCAAGGCTATGGTTTTTCCTGTGGTCATGTATGGATGTGAGAGGTGGACTGTGAAGAAGCTGAGTGCCGAAGAATTGATGCTTTTGAACTGTGGTGTTGGAGAAAACTCTTGAGAGTCCCTTGGACTGCAAGGAGATCCAACCAGTCCATTCTGAAGGAGATCAACTCTGGGATTTCTTTGGAAGGAATGATGCTAAAGCTGAAACTCCAGTACTTTGGCCACCTCATGCAAAGAGTTGCCTCATTGGAAAAGACTCTGGTGCTGGGAGGGATTGAGGGCAGTAGGAGAAGGGGACGACCGAGGATGGGATGGCTGGATGGCATCACGGACTCGATGGACATGTGTCTGGGTGAACTCCGGGTGATGGTGATGGACAGGGAGGCCTGGTGTGCTGCAATTCATGGGGTCGCAAAGAGTTGGACACGACTGAGCAACTGAACTGAACTTCCTCACATCAAAAATAAAAAAAAAGGAAGCCTTATGAAATAATGATGCTATACTCAGCTGAACATAAGGGTTGTCCTTAATATTTTAATCAATAGGTAGAGTTAGGAAGGTAAGATCATCTCTAAAGTGAAGCTGGAATAGGCTGTTCACCACAGGAATAAAGTATAGCAAAGAACGCTGAAAGCTTATCTTGCAGCTCAGGTCTGCATCTCACATGCAAGATTTTAATAGTCAGTTTTTGATATTATCCTTCACATCTTGACTAAAGGTCTTCAGAACTTGCATAGCCTACCTATAGATTCCTCTAAATCCTTGTTAATGTTTTCATTTCAATTATTCTGCTCAAATCTGTGAATGTTTGAACTATGTCCCTGTAAAGAAACTAGATATCAGTGTTTAAAAATCACTATGACATTTATTAGTGTATTTGTGCAATCAAGCATTCTTTTAACAAATGTGTTTTGAGCACCTGTTATGTTCCAGTCACTAGAATAGATACTGGGTATACAAATCAACTTAACAGTCCAGGTTAATAGAAGTCCCCTGGGCAACTTAACTTCCATGCAAAAATCAATTGGTCTCAATATATTTTTTACCATTTTAAATTGACCTAGAAGGCTAAACTCAAGTTCTCTCCTCATCCTAAACATATTTATTCCTTTCTTTTCTTTATTTTGAGATGTTTGGATTTGAGTTTAAATTTAGTTATGATATCTATTAGCCGTGTGATCTTGAATATATCATTTAACCTTCTTTATTTTCTTATTTATTTTCATTATCTACATTTTCCTATCTATAAAACATGGATAATAATAGTACTTGCCTTATGGGGTTGTTGTAAAGGTTAACTTTACATCTGGCATACAATTACAAGTTAATCAATATTAGATTATACTAGTTTTTTTTTACTTTGAAAGAAAATCTTTTTCTTCTCTATTATCTGTGGGAAGTGTGGAAAGGGAAAAAAGAGCACATTTGGAAACTTGTGATTTCTTGTCTCCTCTCCTTTTAAGAAAGTCAAAGACAATGTACATCAGCATTGAGGCCAGTAAAAATTCTGTTTATTTATTTTTAATTGGAGGATAATTGCTTTGCACTGTCGCATTGGTTTCAGTCGTACAACAGCATGAATCAGCCATAAGTATACATCAGTTCAGTTCAGTCGCTCAGTCGTGTCCGACTCTTTGCGACCCCATGAATCGCAGCAGGCCAGGCCTCCCTGTCCATCACCATCTCCCGGAGTTCACCCAGACTCACGTCCATCGAGTCCGTGATGCCATCCAGCCATGTCATCCTGGGTCGTCCCCTTCTCCTCCTGCCCCCAATCCCTCCCAGCACCAGAGTCTTTTCCAATGAGTCAACTCTTCGCATAAGGTGTCCAAAGTACTGGAGCTTCAACTTTAGCATCATTCCTTCCAAAGAAATCCCAGGGATATATATATATATATATATATATATATATATATATATATATACACCCTATTTTGAGCCTCCCTTCCACCCCACACGATTCCACCCCTCTAGGTTGTCACAGAATGCCAGATGAGTTCCCTGTTATCTACTTTAAAATAAGTAAGCCTATGTCATCTAGTTCAATAACAGACCCACTCAGGTTTGCTTAGAGGTTCAGTACTTGTTATGTTTTTACTCTTGGTATGTTGAAGCCAATTTCATAATGATTTCTATTTCAAAAACAGGTGGCTTGACCAATTTACTTAATTTTCACTAGTGCACAACTTACATGTACCCTATAAGCCCTGAGATGTACATGGGTAATATGTTTTGTTAAGATGAGAGCTGCTAGAACTTTGAAAATAGTTTTCTTTCTCCTCCCTCTCACAAAAGGATTTTTCCCTTAACCAGATAACTTTGTGAACCATGATATCTAGGGATAAAAAAGGAGACTATTATTATTTCATTTTAAAAGAAGATATACTTGCCATTATTTCATATTGAAGCAATGACATTTGGCTGATGTCAACATAATTATCTAGGTAGCAATCTTCCCACTCCTTATTAACTGCATCACAAGTATTCCCACAAGCCACAATCGAGTAGAGTCATCTATGGAATATCAATGTGGGATTGGTTCCAGGACACATCCTCCCTCCTCTGGATACCCAAATCCAAGATGCACAGGTCACATATATTAAATGGAGAAGAACAGTCAGCCCTCCATATCTGAAGAGTCTGCATCCTCAGATACTGTGGGTCTACTGTTCTGGAAAATAATAGGTATTTTGAATGAAGTTGTTGGTTTTATATGAATGAATGGCTATTAGATGCTAATTTCCCCTAAAAATCAACACGTCCTCAGAGCTGATATATGACCTTGATGTCTTAAGATATTAATGAGCTCCCTGAAGGTAATAGTGGTAACAAAAATTATGTATTTTTTTCGTTTTGAAAATTTTACCATAAGATTCAACAATCACTCATGCACAATGTTCAATGTAATCTCTTTGGTTCACTCTAAGTAATTATTCTTGTATAGCTGGCTTTAGGTACATGTGAACACATATGCATGGCTGTTATTGTCTATATTCAGAAACTGGGCTACTTGAAGACCAGTATGTCTTATCTGCAAATGAAGCCAGGGGCTTTATCCTAATATAAGGAAAAATCAAAGACTATTTAAAGCTTTCAGCACAGTTGGTTCTAATTTCAGATAAGAAGACCAAACAAGCTCTTACTTAAGAGAAAATCATCTGCTGTTCTTGGCTTCTCTAGTTGACTTGGGAGAGTTGTCAAATCTTAGTTATCTCAGGTACCATTTTATGTGTTTCATTGTATTGTTCACCATTCTTGATAACTTCAACTTTGCATCATTAGTAGATCCCTTTAATAAATGTAGACATTTAAGTTGCTATTGGGTTAACAATTTCCCATATTTCAGCAGGAATTTCTTAAAATAGGCTAGTTTCTGCACCGGGGCCATGGGTAGTGACTGCAGATGTGAATGTCACCTTTGCAACAGATGACTCTAATATTTTTTTCCTGCTCCTTACATATTTTTCTTATATGTGTGTGTGTGTGAATATTTTAGTTATACTCTTGGCAAATTTCAATTTTATAATATAGGGTTATCAACTATAGTCACCATGTTTTACAGTAGATCCTCAGAACTTACTCATCTTATAGCTGAAAGTTTTAGCCTTTTTAAAATCAAACTCTCTGTATTTCCCCCACCCCTCACACTGGCAGCCAGTATCTTAGAAAAGAAGCATAAATCTATTTGAGCTTACCCACCTCATTGAGCTCTTTAGGTGATTAACACAGGAATTTTCTGTAAAGGACCTAGAACAGTGCATGGCAAGTAA
Organism: Oryx dammah; assembly: GCF_014754425.2. Taxonomy (NCBI): domain Eukaryota; kingdom Metazoa; phylum Chordata; class Mammalia; order Artiodactyla; family Bovidae; genus Oryx; species Oryx dammah. The sequence goes on along the minus strand of NW_024070207.1, from coordinate 7,168,522 downwards.
TAGGTACTCACTAATTAGTGGGCACTATTATTATTATTATACATTCAAACTGGCCTCTGACAAAATATTTAGTATTAGCTCTATCACATGAAAGATGAAAGTAGGCAATTTCTATTCCTGGAGAACTAGAAAAGTCTAAGGTGTTCAGGATATAGAGTTGATATAGATCTGCACCAATGTGCATACCATGGAAGGGGACACTGGTTCCTTAGGAAGACATACACCTCCATCCTGGGCTCACCAACAGAAAGCAATGAGGCACAGACATCCAGGGACCAACTTCAAATGCTTTGAACACACTTTGAGGAGCTCAGTTACCTGGTTAAAATTTACAATAAACAGCTGGCTTTGTAAACTTGGCTATCCTGTGATAAACAGGTTTTAAAATTCCAGAAAAGGTGTAGTATAAAATAAATGAGTTTTATAGGATAGTGTGACTATGAGTTGAGCACGTCAACTCAATCATGTTTCTCACTCATTGTTAATTTCAAACCCTTGAAACATTTTGCTTTGTAGCTTGCAAAGTTGTGGCTCAGAAAGAAAAGATATATATACATGAAAGTGAAAGTGAATGTGAAGTTGTTCAGTCATGTCCAACTCCGTGACCCCATGGATTGTAGCCTACCAGGCTCCTCTGTCCATGGAATTTTCCAGGCAGGAGTCCTGGAGTGGGTTGCCATTTTCTTCTCCAGGGGATCTTCCTGACCCAGGGATCTTCCTGACCCATGGATCAAATACAATCTCCCACATTATAGCCAGATGCTTTACTGTCTGAGCCACCAGGGAAGCCTACATATCTATATCTATAATATCTATATCTATATCTATATGAGAAATGAAAGCAAAGTCTTTACCAATCTATTAAAATGCTGTAAGCAGTGGAGATGGGTAGTTTCTAATAATCCATCATGGTGCCCTACCTATATGCCCTAAAACCGTCACTCCTAAAAGGTTTTTATTAGAGTACAAATGTGGTTGATCACACCAGTGTGTTAAGGTGCTGTTGGGACTGAAGTATTGTGAGGGCATCAGTTCAGTTCAGTTCAGTCTCTCAGTCATGTCTGACTCTTTGCGACCCCGTGAACTACAGCACACCAGGCCTCCCTGTCCATCACTAACTCCCAGAGTCCACCCAAACCCATGTCCATTGAGTCGGTGATGCCATCCAACCATCTCATCCTCTGTCGTCCCCTTCTCCTCCTGCCCTCAATCCTTCCCAGCATCAGGATCTTTTCAAATGAGTCAGCTCTTCGCATCAGGTGGCCAAAGTATTGGAGTTTCAGCTTCAACATCAGTCCTTCCAATGAACACCCAGGACTGATCTCCTTTAGGATGGACTGGTTGGATCTCCTTGCAGTCCAAGGGTCAAGTCAAGAGTCTTCTCCAACACTACAGTTCAAAAGCACCAATTCTTCGGCACTCAGCTTTCTTTATAGTCCAACTCTCACATCCATACATGACCACTTGAAAAACCACAGCCTTGACTAGACGGACCTTTGTTGGCAAAGTAATGTCTCTGCTTTTGAATATAATGTCTAGGTTGGTCATAACTTTCCTTCCAAGGAGTAAGAGCGTCTTTTAATTTCATGGCTGCAGTCACCATCTGCAGTGATTTTGGAGCCCAGAAAAATAAAGTCAACCACTGTTTCCCCATCTGTTTGCTATGAAGTGATGGGACTGGATGCCATGATCTTCATTTTCGGAATGTTGAGCTCTAAGCCAACTTTTTCACTCTCCTCTTTCACTTTCATCAAGAGGCTTTTTAGCTCCTCTTCACTTTCTGCCATAAGAGTGGTGTCATCTGCGTATCTGAGGTTATTGATATTTCTCTCATCAATCTTGATTCCAGCTTGTGCTTCATCCAGCCCAGTGTTTCTCATGATGTACTCTGCATAGAAGTTAAATAAGCAGGGTGACAATATACAGCCTTGACGTACTCCTTTTCCTATTTGGAGCTAGTCTGTTGTTCCATGTCCAGTTCTACCTTTTGCTACCTGACCTGCATACAGGTTTCTCAAGAGGCAGGTCAGGTGGTCTGGTATTCCCATTTCTTTCAGAATTTTCCACCGTTTATTGCATTCCACACCATCAAAGGCTTTGGCATAGTCAATAAAGCAGAAATGGATGTTTTCTGAAACTCTGTTGCTTTTTCGACAACACAGCGGATGTTGGCAATTTTATATCTCATTCCTCTTCCTTTTCTAAAACGAGCTTGAACAGCTGGAATTTAATGGTCCCTGTATTGCTGAAGCCTGGCTTGGAGAATTTTGAGCATTACTTCACTGGCGTGTGCGATGAGTGCAGTTGTGCGGCAGTTTGAGCATTCTTTAGTGTTGCCTTTATTTGGAAGTGGAATGAAAACTGTCCTTTTCCAGTCCTATGGGAACTGCTGAGTTTTCCTACTTTTCTAACATTTTGAGTGTAGCACTTTCACAGCATTATATTTTAGGATCTGAAATAGCTCAGCTGGAATTCCATCATCTCCACTAGCTTTGTTCATAGTGATGCTTCCTAAGGCTCGCTTGACTTCACGTTCTGGGATGTCTGGCTCTAGGTGAGTGTGAATGATCACACTGTCATGATTATCTCTGGGTCATGAAGATTTTTTTGTACAGTTCTTCTGTGTATTCTTGTCACCTCTTCTTAATATCTTCTACTTCTGTTTGGTCCATACCATTTCTGTCCTTTATTGAGCCCATCTTTGCATGAAATGTTCCCTTGGTATCTCTAATTTTCTTGAGATGATCTCTAGTCTTTCCCATTCTATTGTTTTCCTCTATTTCTTTCCATTGACGCTGAGGAAGGCTTTCTTATCCCTTCTTATTATTTGGAACTCTGCATTCAAATGAGTATATCTTTCCTTTTCTCCTTTGCTTTTTGTTTGTCTTCTTTTTACAGCTATTTGTAAGGGCTCCTCAAATAGCCATTTTTCTTTCTTTCTTTTTTTTTAGGCACTGCCTTATGTTAGAGAATTTTTTTAATATAAATTTATTTATTCTAATTGGAGGTTAATTACTTTAAAATATTGTATTGGTTTTGCCATACATCAACATGAATCAACCACAGGTATACACGTGTTCCCCATTTTGAACCCCCCTCCCTCCCTCCTCCCCGTACCATCCCTCTGGGTCATCTCAGTGTACCATCCCCAAGCATCCAGTATCATGCATCGAACCTGGACTGGCAATTCATTTCTTAAATGATATTATACATGTTTAAATTCCATTCTCCCAAATCATCCCACCCTCTCCCTCTCCCACAGAGTCCAAAAGACTGTTCTATACATCTGTGTCTCTTTTGCTGTCTCTCATACAGGGTTATAATTACCATCTTTCTGAATTATATATATATGCGTTCAGTTCAGTTCAGTTTAGTAGCTCAGTCGTGTCTGACTCTTTGTGACCACATGAATCACAGCACGCCAGGCTTCCCTGTCCATCACCAACTCCCGGATTCACTCAGACTCACGTCCATCGAGTCCGTGATGCCATCCAGCCATCTCATCCTCGGTCGTCCCCTTCTCCTCCTGCCCCCAATCCCTCTCAGCATCAGTCTTTTCCAATGTGTCAACTCTTCGCATGAGGTGGCCAAAGTACTGGAGTTTCAGCTTTAGCATCATTCCTTCCAAAGAAATCCCAGAGTTGATCTCTTTCAGAATGGACTGGTTGGATCTCCTTGCAGTCCAAGGGACTCTCAAGAGTCTTCTCCAACACCACAGTTCAAAAGCATCAATTCTTCGGTGCTCAGCCTTCTTCACAGTCCAACTCTCACATCCATACATGACCACAGGAAAAACCATAGCCTTGACAGGATGGACCTTAGTCGGCAAAGTAATGTCTCTGCTTTTGAATATGCTATCTAGGTTGCTCATAACTTTCCTTCCAAGGAGTAAGCGTCTTTCAATTTCACGGCTGCAGTCACCATCTGCAGTGATTTTGGAGCCCCCTAAAATAAAGTCTGACACTGTTTCCCCATCTAAGAACCACACTAGCCATGAGTTTGCCCCATCCTTTGGGGTTCTTGCAAGAGTGTTAAATCTATGTTCCCAGAAAATACCACTAAGTCAATGAGTTCTTGCTTATCTCATTTTATATTCTGGTAAACTAGGCACCTTCAAAATCCAATCCCGGGAGTATTACCCTGATTCCTGATGGTATAAGCTAGCTAATTTTCCAGCTCCTTCAGAGTATAAACTGTTTTCTTTCTCTCTCTCGTATTTGGCCCAGCACATACCTACACAGGTTATCTTGAAATTTAACCCTAGTTATATACCTCACAGCCAGAAGAGAAGGTAAGAACAACTCCTGAGGGATGGGAAGATGGAGGCTGTAATCTTGCAGGAGAGAGGTCTCTACAACATTTTCTAACTCAGTAGAAGTGATAGCTCTTCTAGAATAGAGTGGGATATATAGAAAAGGGTACAAGTTTGGGGGATTTGGGAGTCTGGAGAGTAAATATTTTCAAGGGAATTCATATAGATATCCCTCTGCATTTTAATTTCCTAGGTTTCTCTACCTAGGGTCCTAACCTAAATATAAAAGACATGCCTTTGCTGAGCTTTTAAATGTCTCTGGAACTCTGTGACTCTATCATCATGTGTCTGCTTCTCAGTACTGTTTGCTCTTCCACTTCAGGAGATAAACACCTCTATTAATCTACCAGAGGTTCTGTGATTTTAACCCTGGGCTTTTAACTCTTTGTTAACAACTTTCAAGTTTCTCATTAACCTTTTTCAGGTCATTCATGCAGATTACTAAACAGCAGATCTACTACATTGTTCTTACAAATATATTCTTTGCATGTCTTTAGAAGTGCTTGAATCATTGTTCCTGCAGAAATATTCCCCTTCACTGGAACATTTTGCCATGTCATTGCCAGTGAAATTTATCAGTTTGGCTTGTGCCAGGGGAGTATTTTTATCCCATATAGCACTCGAGTTAGCATTCTTTTCCCACTGGGTTTTGAGTGAGCCAGTCTCTAAATCCCATATATTTCCTGGTTTATTAGACCTCTCTTGGATCTACTTGTGTTAGGGTCCTCTGAGAAGATACCAAGATGGAATTGGATATACGATAGTTTTATTGGGAGAAATGCCTTTGAGGTGTCAAGGGGAAAAAGCTGGATACAAAAAATGAGAGCACTTTCAGATCCTGATGTAGATCAGGCACTCATAAAGGAGAGAAGTGAAGAAAGAGATAGGGTAAAAAGACTGCAGCAGAGTCCTTGAGTTAAAGTTGCCCAGTGGAAAAGTCCTGTATCTCTCAGTAACAGATCTCTGTTTATACCCCTGTCATGCTTTCATTGGTTGGTACTAGCTCATGAGAAGTGTTACTTCCATGTAAACACAACAATGGATCCAGAGGGTCAAGGCCTGGAGCCATCAGTTAGTTTGGCTATATAAAGCAGGAGATTTGTGGCAGAGGTAAAAGCTTCACCATTTGGATTAGCATATATAGTTTGAGTTTTCTAAACGTTTTACATATTATTGTGTCAATAAGCAGTTTATGCTTGATGGGCTTTTCGTTTGTTTGTCTTTTGAACCAGTCCTCCCTAAGCTTTAGAATTTCCTCTTTAATTTCATTTGTATTGACATCTGTCTTTTTTCAGTTCAGGACTGTTAATACAGAATTACCCTAATTTGAAAGTTTCATTTAGTGTTTTTCAAGGAAAGATTTAGGTAATAAAATGTTTGGAAGATTTAGGCAGTTTCTGCCCTTATCCTGGACAATCTCTTATAAAATTGATAGATTTTTTGGTAACTAAGCAGCCTGAATGAGGCAGTAGAGTTGACTCAATTTACTTCTTTACTATAATTCAGAAAAAGAGAAAAAACAACCCAGAGTTCATGTCCAGTTGCTAGTGGGTCATTTTTGTCATTTTCACATCGTATAGGTGTCCACCTACACTTGCTTAGATGAGTAGATAAGTGCTGATGATGCAACTCTGATTGTGTTTCCTTTATGAAAGGCAAGAAATACCAGCATATGGTTCCCATGGGAACCTCACCTCTGTCCCTTTGTGCTACTCTAATGATGAGAAAATAGCAGGTAAATCAGCAATAATTGCTACTTTAGTTGGATAATACTGAAGGGTGTAGGCACAGTGGATGACACAAATATGATAGGATCCATATTTGGAAATGGTTTCTAAAAGTCTTGCTTCGGATCCATGTATGACTTGAACAGAGCTCTGAGGGTATATATACACTGCAGGATAATTTGTAGGCTTTGGGCTTTGATGCTTTGCATGCTGTTATGGTACAATGGAGCACATGCTGTGTTACCTGATTGCTCAAATCATTCTCAGTGATTATATCAGCACTTCCCCAACCCTAGTCACCAAATAATATTATTCTCAGATCTTTTAGTGCCTTTTATTACAACTTGGCTAAATAGAGCATAAACCAAATAAGATAGGGTGAATTTTTCAAGAGCGGATGTTTCTAGTCAAGCTGGCCCTCTCTCTGACTCTGGATCCTGAGTTTTTATTTTGGGTAGTCAGTCTCAATTTTTATTTGCAGAGCTAATAACTATTTCACATATTGATAATCTCTAGTAAAGTGAGTAAACTCAACTTTGACCAGGTCTAAATGTGAATGCACAGTACACAATTACGAGATGATGTTATCCGAGGGGTACTTAAATAAAGTTTCCTGGAGTTAAACAGCTGCTTACTTTTTTTTTCTTCTTTTACTGCAAACCCGAATTCTATCACATTAGAGTTACTTCTCAGGCCTCAGCAAAAATGGTATGGTATAGAGATACTGTGAAAATGAAAACGTTATTTGGAAGACATACCCCTTGACACTGAGTGAATATTCTTGTAAGCATTAGCGTCTGAAAGCTTACTTGTCTTGAGGTTATTTAACAGTATCATGTACAATCTGATCATTGTTTACTGGGCTTAAATCTTTAGTTCTTGAATCTTTAGCTCTGGGAGAAGAGATATGGCACATCTGAGGGAGGGGGTAGTTTAAATGCACTGCCATTATGGAGATATTATTTAATGTATTATCATTAGCATACACTAAGTGAGCACTAATGAGTTATCATGTGCCATTACTATTACAATCATATATTAAATTAAAAATTTTCAGCTCTGAACAGCTAATGTATCTTTAAGTTATTACCAGCAGAGAATACTCCAGTAGGAAGAAAGCAGTTTATCACTTATTATCATAAGTTCACGGTGATACTATATTTGTGTGTGTTTGTTTCTTTAAGTATGTTGTACATGTACAATACATATTATCTGACTGTGTAGGGCACAGTCAAGCCTCTGAGAGATTACAGTCAAGAACCTTCATGAAAATAAGCCATTACTGTCTTCTGCATAATATCTCTGGGTTTTCAAAGTGCATTCATACTGATTACCTCATTTAATGCTATCCACAAATTTTTGATGTAAGAAAGACTATTAACTTTGAATAATTGAAAATACTGAGGTTTAGAAAGGGTAAATAATTAATATAAGGTGATACAGTTTGTAAGATGTAGATCTGGCACTATAAACTTGGTCATCTGAATCTCTGATATTCCACTGGATATAGGTAAAATGATCAAGTGAGATTTTACAGGGAAAAATGCCACTGCATGTGTTGCTATGTACACCAATAATTGTGGGATGGCTGTGGTAGAAAGAAACACTGTTTACCTGAGATTAAAACCTAATGAAAATTATGCTTGTTATATGTCACCATTCAATACCAAGATTTTTTTAGTTCCTTTTTTCTTGTATTTTCAAAATAATTGTTTTTAATGTATCAATATCTCTCTCTGGCTTAAGTTCTTTTGGATCAAAAGAATACAGTAATGATTATATTTAGTTCTGAAATTCTTCATTTCTTTAATTTTTATCATCCACCTCACTTGTTTATGATTAAAGGTTCAGGTTCAAACTCCCATAGAGAAATTAGTTTGGAGAGAAGCCATAAATCTAGTCTATACAATTCATCTTTGTTAGGACTTATAGAAGTTTAACTAGCACTAGTAAAGCAAATTTAGTGACCAAACTAAGAGGAATTAAAAAAAAAATTAAGCAGAAGTATGTGTTTACTATTTTTCCTTTATTATGTTTTGTTTCTCTTAGAACCAAAGGTTCTTGAAAGTTGTTAGATTATCAGTTTCGTTAGCATTTCTTGACTACAGATAGTAAGATAGTAAGGCTACATGTAGCAAGACAATGAAAGAGGTGAAGCAGGTGACAGGTGAGTATTTTATCTACAATTACTTGCAATCTAAACCTCTAACTCTACCCAACTTCACTACCAAATATTCACTCTATGCAAGTCCTTTTAATTTAGTACTGTTCAGGGCAGCAAGGATTTATGCGATCATCTAATTTGGAACTAGCACTGCAATGAGTTTGGAACATTTCCAAGTATGCTTTTTTTGCAACTCTAGACTCAGTCTTTCATGAAACTTCCTATAAAGCTGCCTCTCCTCTTTTCTCTCTACAATAGACTGTATTATTTCTCTTTCCATTTTGTGACATAATTATTGATGTAACTGTCATTTGTCTTATTAAATTCTGAGTTTTTTGCAAATAGAGACTGTATTTTACTCACCTTTGTGAGCTATGATGTAGAAGTATACTGGAGTAATAATAAGAAGAACTTAATTTAATTCAATTTTTTAAAAATTTATTTATTTTAATTGGAGGTTAATTACTTTACAATATTGTGTTGGTTTTGCCATACACCAACATGAATCCACCACAGGTATAAACGTGTTCCCCATCCTGAACCCCCCCCTCCTCCCTCCCCGTACCATCCCTCTGGGTCATCTCAGTACACCAGCACCAAGCATCCAGTATCATGCATTGAACCTGGATTGGCAATTCATTTCATATATGGTATTATACATGTTTCAATGCCATTATCCCAAATCATCCCACCCTCACCCTCTCCTACAGAGTCCAAAAGACTGTTCTATACATCTGTGTCTCTTTTGCTCTCTCACATATAGGGTTATCATTATCATCTTTCTAAATTCCATATATATGCATTAGTATACTGTATTGATGTTTTTCTTTCTGGCTTACTTCACTCTGTTTAATAGGCTCCAGTTTCATCCACCTCTTTAGAACTGATTCAAATGTATTCTTTTTAATGGCTGAGTAATATTCCATGTGTATATGTACCACACCTTTCTTATCCATTCATCTGCTGGTGGACATCTAGGTTGCTTCCATGTCCTGGCCATTATAAACAGTTCTGTGATGAACATTGGGGTACACATGTCTCTTTCAATTCTGCTTTCCTCGGTGTGTATTTTAAAAAATTAATTTATTTTTGAGGGATAATTGCTTCACGATGTTGTGTTGGTTTCTGCCATACACCAACATTACTCAGCTATAGGTATACATATATCCTCTCCCTCTTGAACCTCCCTCCTACATCTTAACCCATCCCACCCTTCTAGGTTGTCACAGAACACTGGTCTGAGTTCCTTGAGTCATACAGCAAATTCCCATTGGATATCTATTTTGTATATGGTAGTGCATATGTTATCATGGTACTCTCTTCATTCGTCTCACCCCCTCCTCCCTCCCATGTCCATAAGTCTGAAGAACTTATATTTTTTAATGAATAAATTAATAGTGGGAAAGTTGGCACTAGATATCTGTGAACTGAATTGAAAGCACTTAGTTTTTGTTTAAATCTTTCATAATTATCAACTTATGCTAGGACAGATGATATCCTTTCAGAACAGATTCTTATCAAGTTTTGTTTTCTAGGTGTATTCAATCTAACTGTTTATATTTATGGGTCTTATTTCTATACTTTGTTTCAGTTACAGTTTTAATGTATCATTAATATAGTTTATGCAACAGCATACTACTCATTTTTTAAATTCTGTGAGTTTTAAAATTCCATTTGTGATGGGTTACATATAAAGGTTAATCTGGGAATGCATCAATGAAAATTTGGCTTTGTTCCTCTTTCCCAAATTTGGGGGAAGTCTGATGCTGTAAAGAACAACACTGCTTAGGAACCTGGAATGTTAGCTCCATGAATCAAGGTAAATTGAACATGGTTAAGCAGAGATGGCAAGATTTAACATTAACATCTTAGGAATCAGTGAAATAAAATGGTCAGGAATGGATGAAGTTAATAAAGATGACCATTATATCTATTATTGTGGGAAAGAATATGTTAGAAGAAATAGAGTAGACAAGAAAATAGTCAACAAAATAGTCTGAAATATGGTATTTGGGTTCAACCTCAAAAATAACAGAATGATCTCAATTCATTTCCAAGGCAAACAATTCAACATCACAGTAATCCAAGTCTATGCCCCAACCACTGATACTGAAGAAGCTGAAGTGGACCTGTTCTATTAAGACCTACAACACCTGCTAGAACTAACACCAAAAAAAAAAAAAAAAAAAAAGATGTCCGTTTCAACATAGGGGTTGGAATGCAAAAGTAGGAAGTCAAGAAATACCTGGAATAACAGGCAAGTTTGGACTTGGAGTACAAAATGAAGCAGGACAAAAGCTAACAGAGTTTAGTCAAGAGAACATGCTAGTCATAGCAAACACCCTCTTCTAACAACACAAGAGATAACTCTGCACGTGAGCATCACCAGATGGTCAATATCAAAATGAGATTGATTATGTTCTTTGAGTCCAAAGACGGAGAAGCTCTATACAGTCAGCAAAAACAAGACCAGGAGCTGACTGTGGCTCAGATCATGAGCCCCTTATTGCAAAATTCAGGCTTAAATTGAAGAAAGTAGGGAAAACCACTAGGCCATTCAGGAATGACCTAAATAAAACCCCATATGATTATTCAGTAGAGGTGATAAATAGATTCAAGGGACTAGATCTAGTACACAGAATGCCTAAAGATCTATGGATGAAGGTTCATAATGTTATACAGGAGACAGTGCCCAAAACCATCATTCTAAAAAAGAAATGCAAGAATGCAAACTGGTTGTTTGAGAAGGCTTTTCAAATAACTGAGGAAAAAAGAGAAGTGAAAAAGGAGGGAAAAAAACGAAAGATATACAAACTGAATGCAGAGTTCCAGAGAATAGCAAGGAGAGATAAGAAGGCCCTCTTCAATGAACAATGCAAAGAAATATAGGAAAACAATAGAATGTGAAAGACTAGAGATCTCTTCAAGAGAATTGGAGCTATCAAGGGAATATTTCATGCAAGAATGGGCATGATAAATAAGAAAAATGGTAAGGACTTAATAGAAGGAGAGGTGACAAGAACACACAGAAGAACTGTACAAAAAATCCTAATGACCCAGATAACCATGATGGTATGATCACTCACCTAGAGCTTGACATCCTGGAGTGTAAAGTCAAGTGGGCCTTAGGAAGCATTTTAAAAACAAAACTAGAGAGGTTGAGAAAATTCCAGTTGAGCTATTCAAAATCCAAAAAGATGCTGCTGCTAAAGTGATTCACTCATTATGTCAACAAATTTGGAAAACTCTATAGGGCCACAGGAATAAAAAAGGTCAGTTTTCATTCCAATCTCAAAGAAAAGAAAGACAATGCTGAAGAATGTTCAAACTAGTGTACAATTGCACTCATTTTACATGCTAGCTAGCAACATTATGATCAGAATCCTTCAAATTAGGCTTCAGTGGTATCTGAACTGAGAACTTCCAGATGTACAAGATAGGTTTTGAAGAGGCAGAGGAACCAGAAATCAAATTGCCAACATTCATTTGTTCATGGAGAAAGCAAAGGGATTCAAGTAAAACTTCTTTTTTAAAATATTAATTTATATTTATTTTAATTTGAGGCTAATTACTTTACAACATTGTAGTGGTTTTTGCCATATATTGACAGGAATCATAGGGGTACATGTGTCCCCCATTCTGAAGCCCCCTCCTACCTCTCTCCCCATACAATCCTTAAGGGTTGTCCCAGGGTACCAGCTTTGAATGCCCTGTTCCATGCATTGAACTTGGACTGGTGATATATTTCACATATGTTCATATACATGTTTCAATGCTATTCTCTCAAATCATCCCACCATTGCCTTCTTCCACAGAGTCCCAAAGTCTGTTCTTTATATCTGTGTCTTTTCTGCTGTCTCCCATATAGGGTCATCATTACCATGTATATATATATATATATACTGTACTGGTGTTTTTCTTTCTGACTTACTTCACTCTGTATAATAGGCTCCAGTTTCATCCACCTCATTAGAACCGATTCAAATGCATTCTTTTTAATAGCTGAGTAATATTACATTGTGTATGTATACTTATACAACAGATTTCTTATCTATTTATCTGCTTATGGATATCTAGGTTGGTACCATGTCCTAGCTATTGTAAACAGTGCTGCGATGAACATTGGGGTACAGGTGTCTCTTTCAATTTTTGTTTCCTGAGTGTGTATGCCCAACAGTGGTATTGCTGGGTCATATGGCAGTTATATTTCCAGGTTTTTAGCGGAGACATTACTTTGCCAACTAAGGTCCATCTAGTCAAGGCTATGGTTTTTCCAGTAGTCATGTATGAATGTGAGAGTTGGATTGTGAAGAAGGCTGAGCACTGAAGAATTGATGCTTTTGAACTGTGGTGTTGGAGAAGACTCTTGAGAGTTCCTTGGACTGCAAGGAGATCCAACCAGTCCATTCTGAAGGAGATCAGCCCTGGGTGTTCTTTGGAAGAAATGATGCTAAAGCTGAAACTCCAGTACTTTGGCCACCTCATGCAAAGAGTTGACACATTGGAAAAGACTTTGATGCTGGGAGGGATTGGGGGCAAGAGGAGAAGGGGACGACAGAGCATGAGATGGCTGGATGACATCACCAACTCAATGGACATGAGTTTAAGTGAATTCCGGGTGTTGGTGATGAACAGGGAGGCCTGGCGTGCTGCGATTCATGGGGTCGCAAAGAGTCGGACACGATTGAGTGACTGAACAGAACTTAACTGAACCCTGTTCTCCATAGTGGCTGAAGTAGTTTGCATTCACACAAACAGTTTAAGATGGTTCCCTTTTCTCTGCATCCTCTCCAGCATTTATTGTTTGTAGACTTTTTCATAGCAGCCATTCTGACAGTGTGAGATGGTACCTCATTGAGGTTTTGATTTGATGAGTGATGTTGACCATCTTCTCATGTGTTTGTTAGTCATCTATATGTCTTTTTTGGAGAAGTGTCTGTTTAGTTCTTTGGCCCATTTTTTGATTGGGTCATTTATTTTCCTGGAATTGATCTGTGTGGGCTGTTTGTATATTTTTGAGATTAATTCTTTGTCAGTTGCTTCATTTGCTATTAGTTTCTCCCATTCTGAAGGCTGTCTTTTCACCTTACTTATAGTTTCCTTCGTTGTACAAAAGCTTTTAAGTTTACTTAGGTTCCATTTGTTTATTTTTGATTTTGTTTCCATTAATCTGGGAGGTGGGTCATAGAGGATCCTGCTGTGATTTATGTAAGAGAGTGTTTTGCCTATGTTTTCCTCCAAGAGGTTTATAGTTTCTGGTCTTACATTTAGATCTTTAATCCATTTTGAGTTTATGTTTGTGTATGGTGTTAGAAAGTATTCTAGTTTCATGCTTTTACAAGTGGTTGACCAGTTCTCCCAGCACCACGTGTTAAAGACATTGTCTTTTATCCATTGTATATTCTTGCCTCCTTTGTCAAAGAGAAGGTGTCCATAGGTGTGTGGACTTATCTCTGGGCTTTCTATTTTGCCACATTGATCTATATTCCTATCTTTGTGCCAGTACCATACTGTCTTAATGACTGTAGCTTTGTAGTATAGTCTGAAGTCAAGCAGGTTGTTCCTCCAGTTCCATTCTTCTTTCTTGATTGCTTTGGCTTCAAGGTTTTTTATTTTTATTTTTTTGTATTTCCATACAAGTTGTGAAATTATTTGTTCTAGTTCTGTGGGAAATGCCATTGGTAGCTTGATAGGGTTTGCACTGAATCTAAAGATTGCTTTCGGTAGTATATTCATTTTCACTATGTTGATTCTTCCAATTCATGAACATGGTATACTTCTCCATCTATTTGTGTCATCTTTGATTACTTTCATCAGTGTTTTAAATTTTCTATATATAGGTCTATTGTTTCTTTAGGTAGATTTATTTCTAAGTATTTTATTCTTTTTGTTGCAATGGTGAATGGAATTGTTTCCTTAATTTCTCTTTCTGTTTTCTCACTGTTAGTGTATAGGAATGCAAGTGATTTCTCTGTATTAATTTTATATCCTGCCACTTTACTATATTCAGTGATTAGCTCTAGTAATTTTCTGGTGGAGTCTTTAGGATTTTCTATGTAGAGGATCATTTCATCTGCAAATAGTGAGAGTTTTATTTCTTCTTTTCCAATCTGGATTCCTTTCATTTCTTTTTCTGCTCTGATTGCTGTGGCTAAAACTTCCCAAACTTTGTTAAATATTAGCGGTGAGAGTGGGCACGCTTATCTTATTCCTGACTTTACGGGAAATGCTTTCAATTTTTCACCATTGAGGATAATGTTTGCTGTGGGTTTAGCATATATGGGTTTATTATGATGAGGTGTATTAAAAAGCAGAGATATTACTTTGCCAATAAAGGTCCGTCTAGTCAAGGCTATGGTTTTTCCACTGGTCATATATGGATGTGAGAGTTGGACTGTGAAGAAAGCTGAGTGCTGAAGAATTGATGCTTTTGAACTGTGGTGCTGGAGAAGACTCTTGCAAGTCCCTTAGACTGCAAGGAGATTCAACCAGTCCATTCTAAAGGAGATCAGTCCTGGGTGTTCATTGGAAGGACTGATGCTGAGGCTGAAACTCCAATACTTTGGCCACCTCATGTGAAGAGTTGACTCATTGGAAAAGACCCTGATGCTGGTAGGGATTGGGAGTAGGAGGAGAAGGGGATGACAGAAGGTGAGATGGCTGGAAGGCATCAGTGACTCGAAGGATATGAGTTTAAGTGAACTCCTGGAGTTGGTGATGGACAGGGAGGCCTGGTGTGCTGCGATTCATGGGGTCACAAAGAGTTGGACACGACTGAGTGACTGAATTAAACTGAACTGATGATGAGGTATGTTACTTCTATGCCAGCTTTCTGGAGGATTTTTATATAAATGGGTGTTGAATTTTCTCAAAAAGGCTTTCTCTGCATCTATTGAGATAATCATATAGCTTTTATCTTTCAATTTGTTAAAGTGGTATATCACATTGATTGACTTGCAAATATTGAAGAATCCTTGCATCCCTGGGATAAAGCCAACTTGGTCATGATGTATGATCTTTTTAATATGTTGTTGGATTCTGTTTGCTATGTTCATTAATGATATTGGCCTGTAGTTTTCTTTTTTGGTGGCATCTTTGTCTGGCTTTGGTATTAGGGTGATGGTGGCCTCATAGAATGAGTCTGGCAGTTTACCTTCCTCAGCAATTTTCTGGAAGATTTTGAGTAGGATCGATGTTAGTTCTTGTCTCAATTTTTGGCAGAATTCACCTGTGAAACCATGTAGTCATGGGCTTTTGTTTGCTGGAAGATTTTTTATTACAGTTTCGATTTCCATGCTTGTGATGGGTCTGTTAAGATCTTCTACTTCTCTCTTGTTCAGTTTTGGACCATTATACTTTTCTAATAATTTGTCCATTTCTTCCAAGTTGTCCATTTTATTGGCATACAGTTGCAGATAGTAGTCTCTTATAATCCTTTGTATTTCTATGCTGTCTGTTGTGGTTTCTCCATTTTCAGTTATAGTTTAGTTGATTTGATTCTTCTCTCTTTTCTTTCTTGATGACTCTGGCTAATGGTTTGTCAATTATATTTATCTTCTCAAAGAACCAGCTTTAACTTTTTTGATTTTTGCTATAGTCTCCTTTATTTCTTTTTTACTTATTTTTGCCCTATTTTTTATGATTTCTTTCCTTCTACTAACCCTGAGGTTCTTCATTTGTTCTTTTTCTAGTTGCTTTAGGTGTAAAGTTAGGTTATTTATTTGATTTTTCTCTTGTATATATATAGAGGTAAGCTTGTATTGCTATGAATCTTTCCCTTAGCACTGCTTTTTACTGAATCTCATAGGTTTGGGGTTGTTTTCATTTTGATACATTTCTATGCATAGTTTGATTTATTTTTTGATTTCTTCTGTGATGTGTTGGTTATTCAAAAGCATGTTGTTTAGCCTCCATTTGTTTGTATATTTGACAGTTTTCTTCCTGTAGTTGACATCTAATCTTATCATATTTTGATCAGAAAAGATGCTGGAAATGATTTCAGTGTTTTTTTTTTTTTTGTATTTACCAAGTCTAGATTTATGGCCCAGGATGTGATCTATCCTGAAGAATGTTCCATGTGCACTTGAGAAAAAGGTGAAGTTCATTGTTTTGGGGTGAAATGTCTTATAGATATCAATTAAGTCTAACTGGTCCATTGCATCATTTAAAGTTTTTCTTTCCTTGCTAATTTTCTGTTTTGTTAATCTATCCATAGGTGTGAGTGGGGTATTAAAGTCTCCCAGTATTATTGTGTTAATTTTAGTTTCCCTTTCATACTTGTTAGCATTTGGTTTACATATTACCGTGTTCCTATATTGGGTGCAAATGTATTTATAATTGTTATATTTTCTTCTTGGATTGACCCTTTGATCATTAGTAGTGTCCTTCTTTGTCTCTTTTCACAGCCTTTATTTCAAAGTCTATTTTATCTGATATGAGTATTGCTATTCTTTCTTTCTTTTGGTCTCCATTTGCGTGAAATATCTGTTTTCAGCCCTTCACTTTCCATCTCTATACGTCCCTTGGTTTGAGGTGGGTCTCTTGTAGACAGCATATATAGGCGTCTTGTTTTTGTATCCATTCAGCCAGTCTTTGTCTTTTGGTTGGGGCATTCAACCCATCTACATTCAAGGAAATTATTGATAAGCGTGATCCAGTTGCCAGTTATTTTGTTCTTTTGAGTTTGAGTTTATAAACCTTGTCTGTGTTTCCTGTTTAGAGAAGATCCTTTAGCATTTGCTGAAGAGCTGGTTTGGTGTTGCTGAATCCTCTCAGCTTTTGCTTGCCTGTAAAGCTTTTGATTTCTCCTTCATATTTGCATGCGATCCTCGCTGGCTATAGTAATCTGGGTTGTAGGTTTTTCTCTTTCATGACTTTAAGTCTGTCCTGCCATTCCCTTCTGGCCTGAATAACTTTTATTGAAAGATCAGCTATTATCCTTATGGGGATCCCATTATGTGTTATTTGTTGCTTTTCCCTTGCTACTTTTAATATTTGTTCCTTTTATTTGATCTTCATTAATTTTATTAATATGTGTCTTGGAATGTTTCACCTTGGGTTTATCCTGTTTGGGATTCTCTGTGTTTCTTGGACTTGGGTGGCTATTTCCTTCACCATTTTAGGGAAGTTTTCAACTCTTATCTCCTCAAGGATTTTATCATTGCCTTTCTTTTTGTCTTCTTCTTCTGGGACTCCTATGCTTCAAATGTTGGAGCATTTAACATTTTCCCAGAGGTTTCTGAGATTGTCCTCATGTCTTTTAATTCTTTTTTCCTCTCTGCTTCATTTATTTCCACCATTATATCTTCCACCTCACTAATCCTATCTTTTGCCTCAGTTATTCTACTGTTGGTTGCCTCCAGAGTGCTTTTGATCTCAGTTATTGCATTATTTGTTATTGATTGGCTCTTTTTAAAATTTCTTCCTGGTCCTTGTTAAACATTTTTTGCATCTTCTGAATCCTTGTCTCTAGTCTATTTATTTTGTTTTCATTTGTTTTCAAGATTTTGGATCATCTTTATTATCAATTCTCAAAATTTTTTTTTCACATAGACTCCTTATCTCCTCCTCTTTTCTTTGGTTGTGGGCATTTATCATGTTTCTTTACCTGTTGAATATTTCTCTGCCTTTCCATCTTGTTTAGATTTCCTTGGATTGTCAAGGTTTCCTGGTTAAGGCAGCTTGTGTCTGTGTTCTGGTGGGTGGAGCTGGATCTCTTCTCTCTGGAGTGCAATGAAGTGTCCAATAGTGAGTTTTTGGGTGTCTATGGGTTTGGCATGGCTTTGGCAGCCTTTATTTTAATGCTCAGGGCTGTGTTCCTTCATTGCTGGAGAATTAGCATGGTATGTCTTGCCCTGGAACTTTTTGGCTCTTGGGTGGTGCTTGATTTCAGTGTAGTTGTGTAGGCTTTTCAGTGAGCTCTTGTTGATTACTGTTCCCTGGAATCAGGAGTTTTCTGGTGTTCTCAATTTTTTGATTTAAGCCTCCTGCTTCTGGCTTTCAGTCTTATTCTTACAGTAGCCTCAAGACTTCTCCATTCATACAGCACAGATTATAAAACATCTTTGTTAATGGTGAAAAGATTCTCCACAGTGAGGTACACCCAGAGAGGTTCACAGAGTTACATAGAGATGAGAAGAGGGAGGAGGGAGATAGAAGAGGAGAAGAGGGGGTGTCAAAAGAGTAGAGACCAATCTAGCCTGTAATCAATTCCCTAAGGATTCTCCACAGCCCAGATCACTCAGAGAGATTCAAAGAGTTAAGTAGTTAAAATAAGGGGGAGGGAGGAGATAGAGGTGACCTGGCACAGAAATGGGAGGTCAAGTCAGTAATCAAGTCAGTAATCACACCCCTAAGTGAAAATGGATACTGAAGATTAGATTCTTAAAGGTACAAAATTGAGAAGAAATCAGTAATCACACCCCTAAGTGAAAATGGATACTGAAGATTAGATTCTTAAGGTACAAAATTGAGAAGAAACACAAAAAAGCAACGATTAAAAATCTAGAGTAGAGGTTAGACTCTCAAAAATGCAATATTAAAAATACAAAACAAAATCAACCACAAAATTATAAATATATATATGAAATTTGCTTTAAAAATAGGGTCTTTTTTGCAATGTAATAGTAGGTTATAAAAATGAAAATTAAAGGAGTAATAAAGAACTTAAAAAATAAAAAAAATGATTATAGTAAAAATATATCTTGCAATTTCTCTGGAGCTGTTTGTTGTGGGCAGTGTGGGGTCAGTTCAGTTTCAGATGTTCCTTGTTCCAGCTTGACTTCTTCTCAAGGTCTATAAGCCCCTTCCCATGCTTAGTCAACGTTAAGGACGGGGTTTAATGTGTTGCACCTGTCACTCGCAGAGTGGTTCCCTCTTCTTTGTTTTGGCTTCCTCTGTTTGCAAGCCTCTTCAGTGTGTAATTTCTCCCCTGACACAAGGAGCCGGAGGTGGTCACTTATTTAGGCTCACTTGTTCAGTTGTGTTGTGGGGAGGGAGGGACTCTGCAAACAAATATCACTGACATGTGTGGAGAGTGCTCACAGTGTTTGGACCACACTGGGTTTGCCCTAGCTCACGGCAGCATTTGCTTTCTGGACCTACACTGGTCAGGCTCCAGGTTGCTCTGCAGGGGTTCTATCTGAAGTGGTCCCTGCATTTTGTGCATTTCTCAGGTCTAAGCTCCTTAGGTTCAGGCTCTTGTGTACTCCACAAGGGCACAGACTCGGGTGTGCATTTTGTCCCCTTCCCAGGTCCAAGCAGATCAGGCGACCAGGTGCTGTGTGAGCACACTGTTCCAGGTGCCCTGCATTTTAACCAAGTCCCTAGTTCCTGGCTGCTCAGTTTCCCGGGCACACCACAAAAGCACCATCTCTGGTGTGCTATGTGTCTCCTCTGGGGAGCTGATCTCGGGTTTTGACCCTCCTGGCAGATGTCAACCATCCAGGTTCCCAGGAAGACTTGGTTAACAACTGGGAGCCTGCTCATAGTTTGGTGGAGGATGCCAGTCTTTGGGCTGAGATGTCCCCTTACCTTCTGGCTCTGGCAGTTGCATGCCTGCCTCCCTGCCTCTGGTGGCAGGGGAGGGGCCTGTATGCAGCCAGATAGCTTTCCTTTGGTATTCACTCAATCCTTTTTTCTGTGGGCAGGCCAGACTGTGAGTTAGATTAGAGCCTTTCACAAGAAAGTTCTCTCTCTGACATTTTTTTTTCCTCTCTCTATCTATCCGAAAATTTGGGTTGCTATCTCACATTAGCTCATTCAGATTGTCCTCAGGGCATTCAGGCCTGGTCCTTACCCTAAGCATGCAACCTGTGCCTCCCTGTCCAGCCCCTGCTCACTGTTGGTGGATGAGAGCATTTGGGCTATTTTTTCTCTGGGAGTTGTGCTTAGGTGCGTTTTCTCTGGGATATTGCTTTTTTTCTCTTCCAATTATGTTGCCCTCTGAGATTCCAAAACTCCCCACAGATCTGAAAGTGAGAGCCTTTCCTGCTGTTTGTAAACTTCTCCTCCTTCATTACTCCCTTCCCAGAATGGGTCTCCATCCCTAAGTCTTTTGTCTCTCTTTTTGTCTTTTATATTTTGTTCTACCTCCTTTTGAAGAGAATGTGCTGCCTTTCTGGGTGTGTGGTGTCCTCCACCAGGGTTCAGAAGTTGTTTTGTGGAAGTTGCTCAGCATTCAAATGATCTTTTGATAAATTGTTGGGGGAGAAAGTGATCTCCTGGTCCTATTCCTCCACCATCTTGGGACCTAAATCCCCAGAAAAATATCTGTTACATTGACTGTACTAAAATCTTTGTGTGGATCACAACAAACTGTGGAAAATTCTTAAAGAGATGGGAGTGTCAGACCACCTTACTTGTCTCCTGAGAAACCTGTATGCATATCAAGAAGCACCAGTTAGTACTGGACATGGAACAACTGACTTGTTCAAAACTGGGAACAGAGTAAGAGAAGGATGTATATTGTCACTCTTATTTAACTTACATGCAGAGTAGATCATGTGAAATATCAACCTGGAGGAATCACAAACTGGAATCAAGATTGCTAGGAGAAATATCAACAACTTCAGGTATTCAGATGAAACCTCTCTAATGGCAGAGAGCAGAGAGGAACTAAAGAACTTCTCCATGAGGGTGAAAGAGGAGAGTGAAAAAGCTGGCTTGAAGCTCAACATTCAAAAAACTAAGATCATGGTATCCAGTTACATCACTTCATATCAAATAGAAAGGGAAAAAGTGGAACTGATGGCAGATTTTATTTCTTGGGCTTCAAAATCACTGCAGATGGTGACTTTAGCCATGAAATTAAAAGACACTTGCTTGTTGTAAAGAAGGCTATGACAAACCTAGGCAGCATATTGAAAAGCAGAGACATCACTTTGTCAGCAAAGGTCCATATAGTCAAAGCTATCTTTTTTCCAGTAGTCATGTATGGATGTGAGAGTTGGACCATAAAGAAGGCTGAATGGTGAAGAATTGATGCTTTAGAACTGTGGTGCTGGAGAAGACTCTTGAGAGTCCCTTGAACTCAAGATCAAATCAGTCAATCCTAAAGGAAATCAACCTTGAATATTCATTGAAAGCACTGTTGCTGAAGCTGAAACTACAATACATTGGCCACCTGATGTGAGGAAGTGACTCACTGGAAAAGACCCTGATGCTGGGAAAGATTGACAGCAGGAGGAGAAGGGGGAAATGGAGGATGAGATGGTTAAATAGTATCACTGACACAAGGGACATGAACTTAAGCAAACTGCAAGAGATAGTGGTGGACAGAGGAGTCTGGCATGCTGAAGTCCACTGTGATTCAGAGTTGGACAAAACTTGCGACTGAACGAGAAAAATAACAATCATGAGGGAGAACTGTAGAACCAGAGAGTTTCTGCTTTGTTGACTTTTTTATTGATCATCTCTCCATTACACTAAGCATTTGGATACCAGAAACTTGTTTTTGATTGAAATTTTAAAATTTAATTTATTTTTAATGGAAGGATAATTCCGTTACAATATTGTGTTGGTTTCTGCCATACATCAACATGAATCAGCCATAGGTATACATATGTCCCCTCCCTCTTGAACCTCCCTCCTACCTCCCACCTCATCCCACTCCTTTAGAGTGGTGTCACAGAGCACCAGTTTGAGCTCCCTTAGTCATATAGCAAATTCCCAATGGTTATCTATTTTACATATTGTAGTGTATATGTTTCCATGCTACTCTCTCCATTCATTCCACCTTTTCCTTCCCCGTGTCTGTCCAAAAATCTGTTATCTATGTCTGTGTCTCCATTCTGCCTTGCAAATAGCTTCATCAGTACCATCTTCCCAGATTCCATGCTGCTGCTGCTAAGTCACATCAGTCGTGTCCAACTCTGTGCGACCCCATAGACAGCAGCCCACCAGGCTCCTCTGTCCCTGGGATTCCCCAGGCAAGAACACTGGAGTGGGTTGCCATTTCCTTCTCCAATGCATGAAAGTAAAAAGTGAAAGTGAAGTCACTCAGTCGTGTCCGACTCTTAGTGACCCCATGGACTGCAGCCTACCAGGCTCCTCTGTCCGTGGGGTTCTCCAGGCAAGAGTACTGGAGTGGGTTGCCATTGCCTTCTCCACCCAGATTCCATATATATGCATTAATATATGATATCTGTTTTTCTCTTTCTGACTTACTTCACTCTGTATAAATAGGCTCTAGGTCCATCTACCTCATTGTAATGGACTCAAATGCAGTCCTTTTTATGGCTGAGTAATATTCCATCATGTATACATACCACAGCTTCTTTATACTCCATCTGTTGATGGACATCTAAGTTGCTTCCATGTCCTAATTACTGTAAATAGTGCTTCAATGATCATTGGGGTACCTGTGTCTTTTTCAGTTATAGTTTTCTCAGGGTGCCTGCCCAGTAGTGGGATTGCTGGCTCTTGTGGTAATTTTAGCCCTAGTATTTTAGGGAATCTCCATAATGTCCCCCACAGTGCCTGTAGCAATTTACATTCACACCAACAATTCAAGAATACTAGAAAAACTGAAGTATCAGAAATTCTTCTGCGGTTCCCTTTTCTCCACATCCTCTCCAGCATTTATTGTTTGTAGATTTTTTTGATGATGACCATTCTGACCGATATGAAGTGATATCTCATTGTAGTTTTCATTTGCATTCTGTAATAATGAGTGATGTTGAGCATCTTTTCATGTGTTTATTAGTCAACTGTATGTCTTCTTTGGAGAAATGTTTGTTGAATTCTTCTGCCTACCTTTTGATATTGAGTTGCATGAGCTGCTTGTATATTTTGGAAATTAATCCTTCATCAGTTGTTTCATTTGCTATTATTTTCTCCAATTCTGAGCTTTATCTTTGAACCTTGTTTAGAGTTTCCCTTCCCGTGCAAAAACTCTTAAGTTTAGTTAGGTCTCACTCGTTTATTTTTGTTTCTACTTTTGATACTCTAGAAGGTGGGTCATAGGGGATCTTGCTGTGATTTAATTCATGGAGTGTTCTGCCTATGTTTTCTTCTGAGAGTTTTATAGTTTCTGATCTTACATTTAGATCTTTAATCCAATTTGAGTTTATCTTTGTGTATGGTATGATTGAAAATTTTTAAATGAAGCATCTATGAACTGATTTCCTGATTCTTCTGGTTAATCTGGTATTCTGAAGATGTTAATAAGGCAAAACTTTTTTCTTAGGAAAAAAAGAAACTACTTACCTGGAACTCAAATTACTGAAGGGAGATACCAGGAATACAATCATACCTACGATATCACACCTTTTTATGCATTTGTTGTGTGCTCAGTGATGAAAATTGAGATGTGACCAGTCATAGATTCACTTGCCATAGCTTAGTTCCAAGAATAAAATATAAAATTCAACTACTACCCCTAAAGGTAGATCTTTCCTTGTTCAACAAACAAAATGTTATTCAGTAAAGGCATAACCACTGCTGAGCTGAATGCAACACAAAGAGGATTTAAAATAGATCCAAAAAGGGTATGTAGAGAGAGATATAAAGTTAAAGGACTCCCAGAGAATGTAACTTTTATTAAACACTTTACTTAAAAGTAATAA
Organism: Oryx dammah; assembly: GCF_014754425.2. NCBI lineage: Eukaryota > Metazoa > Chordata > Mammalia > Artiodactyla > Bovidae > Oryx > Oryx dammah. The sequence continues at coordinate 7,144,753 of NW_024070207.1, read as the reverse complement.
ACATATAAATTATGAATATAAGGTTTTTCTTTTTTTAAGTTTGGGGAAGATTTTGTTGTTCATGACTAGCTCTCTGAAAGTGAGTGAAGTCGCTCAATCGTGTCCGATTCTTTGTGACCCCATGAACTGTAATGCCCCAGGCTCTTCCATTCATGAGAGCTTCCCGACCTAAGGTTTGAACTTGGGTCTCCCACATTGCAGGTAAACTCTTTACCATTTGAGCCACCAGAAAATACTTATCTTAAAGCTTCAGCTCTTCCATTTATGAAATATCTACCACATGAAATATAAAGAATTACATAAGATAGTACAGTTCAGTTCAGTTCAGTCACTCAGTCGTGTCCGACTCTTTGTGACTCCGCAGCACACCAGGACTCCCTGTCCATCACCAACTCCCAAAGTTCACTCAAACTCACGTCCATCAAGTCGGTGATGCAATCTAGCCATCTCATCCTTTGTCGTCCCCTTCTCCTCCTGCCCCCAATCCCTCCCAGCATCAGAGTCTTTTCCAATGAGTCAACTCTTTGCATGAGGTGGCCAAAGTACTGGAGTTTCAGCTTTAGCATCATTCCTTCCAAAGAACACCCAGGACTGATCTTCAGAATGGACTGGTTGGATCTCCTTGCAGTCCAAGGGACTCTCAAGAGTCTTCTCCAACATCACAGTTCAAAAGCATCAATTCTTTGGCGCTCAGCCTTCTTCACAGTCCAACTCTCACATCCATACAGGACTACTGGAAAAACCATAGCCTTGACTAGACAGACCTTTGTTGGCAAAGTAATGTCTCTGCTTTTGAATATGCTATCTAGGTTGTATATAAGATAGTATATAAGATAGTACAAAGTTCATTATATACCATTATATTCTACAAAATATAATTAATTACTTATTAATATTAATTAAAATCCTCACTTTTCAATATATTAAAGATAGCTTTCATAAAGGAAAGCAAGCAGATAAAAGAAAATACACAAAGATATAATAGCTAATCATAGCTGAAGTGACCATATAAGTTGCATGTGAATTACCAAAGCAGTATATATGGTATATAATGAACTTTGTATTATCTTATTTAATTCTTGATATTTCATGTGGTAGATATTTCATAAATGGAAGAGCTGAAGCTTTAATATAGGTATTCCCTGGTGGCTCAGATGGTAAAGGGTCTGCTTTCAACATGGGAGGCCCGAGTTCGAACCCTGGGTCAGGAAGATCCCCTGGAGAAGGAAATGGCAACCCATTCCAGTATTCTTGACTAGAAAATCCCATGAACAGAGGAGCCTGAGGGGCTACAGTCCATGGGGTCACAAAGATTCGGACATGATTGAGTGAATGACTTCACTCACTTCCAGAGAGCTTTCAGAGAGTTTCAGCAACAACAAAATCTTCCTCAAAGTTAAAAAAAATACTTATATTCATAAACTGTTTATTACTTTTAATCAAAATATTTTTAAAAAGTTATATTGCTGGAGATTCAGGTACATATATATAAGCAATGAAAGGGGCACGGTGTAAGATATTTTTACGTAGAGTCTTTCTGGACATCTGAAATCATAGATCAGTATTGGATATCTATTTTCCCTATGAATGAGATTTTTTAAAGGACCTGAAATATTTATAGATATCTGTAGGCACATCTATGTTTTTCTCACATGGGTTGCAGATGAAGAAATGGGGAGTTGTGTAGCTGGAAAGTTAGGTAGGATCTTTTATCAGGGATGGCCTATTGAATGCTAAGAAGCTTAAAATTTTACCCTGAAAATAAGTGGTGAGCTCCTAAAGAAACTTAATAATATGACATAATGAAATATGTGTGTTTTAGAGAATGTCTTAAGAGGCCTAACAATAAGTCAGTTAGGATGGGAGTAACTATGGCTGCAGTCTGGAGAATGAATTGGAATGGGAAAAAATAGAGAGGTAAGAATTAAGTGAAGGTTCATTGAACAAATCCAAGCAGAGATGATGTGGATTTAAGCTATTTACTAGAGAGAAACAGAAGCATCTGAGAAATCAGGATAAGGATTATAGCAATTTGGGGGAACTTAAAGAAATCCAGTAGAGTTGGATAGTTGAGTGCCAAGTGAGTTGTGCTTAGAGAGCAGAGAATTACTTAGTTACAAGATCATATGTGCATGCCATCCAGTCATCTCATTATCTGTTGTCTGCTTCTCCCCCTGCCTTCAATCTTTCCCAGCATCAGGGTCTTTCCCAAAGAGTCGGCTCTTTACATCAGGTGGCCAAAGTATTGGAGCTTCAACTTCAGCAACAGACCTTCGAATGAATATTCAAGATAGATTTCCTTTAGGATTGACTGGTTTGCTCTTTTTGCAATACTCTCAAAAGTCTTCTCCAACACCACAGTTCAAAAGCATCAATTCTTTGGCCCTCAGCTTTCTTTATAGTACAACTCTCACATCCATACATGACTACTGGAAAAACCATAGCTTTGACAAGACTGACCTTTGTTGGCAAAGTAATGTCTCTGCTTTTTAATATGCTAAGTTTGTTGTAGCTTTTCTTCCAAGGAACAAGTGTCTTTTAATTTTAATGGCTGCAATCACCATCTGCTGTGATCTTGGAGCCCCCCAAAATAAAGTCTGTCACTGTTTCCATTGTTTCCCCATCTATTTGCCATGAAGTGATGGGACCAGATGCCATGATCTTAGTTTTTTGAATGTTGAGTTTTAAGCCAACTTTTTCACTCTCCTCTTTCACGTTCATCAAGAGGCTCTTTAGTTATTCTTCATTTTCTGCCATAAGGGTGGTGTCATCTGCATATCTGAGTTATTGACATTTCTCCCAGCAATCTTGATTTCAGCTGGTACTTCATCCAGCCCAGCATTTCTCATGATGTACTCTGCATATAAGTTAAATAAGTAGGGTGACAATATACAGCCTTAACATATTCCATTCCCAATTGTGAACCAGTCTGTTGTTCCATGTCCAATTTTAACTGTTGCTTCTTGACCTGCATACAGGTTTCTCAAGAGACAAGTAAGATGGTCTGGTACTCCCATCTCTTTCAGAATTTTCCACAGTGTTGTTATCCACACAGTCAAAGGCTTTAGCAGAGACAATGAAGTGGAAGTACATGTTTTTCTGGAATTCTGTTGCTTTTTCTATGATCTAATGTATGTTGACAATTTGATCTCTGGTTTCTCTGCCTTCCCTAAATTCAGCTTGAACATCTGTTCTCAGTTCATATACTGTTGAAGCCTAGCTTTTACCATGTGATAACATAGCAAAAAGACATGCATGAATGAAAAAAAAAAGAGGGCCCTCCCTAGACACCGAATTTGCAGGTCTTTGATGTAGGACTTCCCACCTCAAGTACTGTCAGAAATAAATGTATATTATGTTTATAAGTCATCAAGTCTGTGGTATTTTGTAGTAGCAACTCAAATGGACTAAGACATCTTATTAAGGAATTTCATTTTTTTTCTGAGGTCCATGGAAAGCCCCTGAAGGGTTTTAAGCAATGGCGTAAAGTGATAGAGCAGAATATGGAATGAGTTGAGTAAATGGGCTATAAGTAAAAATAGATACAGAAGTGCCAAGAAGTTCTTTATTTAAAAGAATCACTTTGCTATGGCCCCCAAATTTTCTAGCAGAGTTGTTTTTTTCCACTTTCCACGTCTAAATTGATCAGACCCAACATTCCAGTCATGTTCAGGTTGTCACAAAAGGGGAAGGTAAGTACATAATTAATTATTGATTTTACTCTTTGCAGAGAAAACAAGAGACATTAGATATGTTTGTCTATAATTTTTTAAATTTTATCTCAAATAACAAAAAATGTGCTAGCTTGTATTATTGGTATAAAGAGGATAAAATCCACATAGAGTAATTTTTAATGGTTTAAATTTCCACTGTCTTTTTAACCTTCATTCATTTCTTTTAATTTTTTTATTTCCAAAGGAGCTAGAGTGGATACAAAGCAAAGGAAGATATCTGGTGTATTCAACCTATTCTTTCCAATAAAGGAAAAAAGCTTTAAGACAGATATTGCTCATGTAAACGGAGGTATTATAGACAGACTTTCTTCAGTCTGGATGAAAGTATAGTCAGACTTTTTCCCTCTATGCTACTGCTGCTGCTGCTAAGTCGCTTCAGTCGTGTCCAACTCTGTGCGACCCTAGAGACGGCAGCCTACCAGGCTCCCCCGTCCCTGGGATTCTCCAGGCAAGAACACTGGAGTGGGTTGCCATTTCCTTCTCCAATGCATGAAAGTGAAAAGTGAAAAGTGAAAGTGAAGTCGCTCAGTTGTGTCCGACTCTTAGCAACTCCATGGACTGCAGCCTACCAGGCTCCTCCATCCATGGGATTTGCCAGGCAAGAGTACTGGAGTGGGTTGCCATTGCCTTCTCCATTTTCCCTCTATGCCAAGGAGTAAATTGCTAATCAACGTTTCTTTGGGGTTAGCTTTTTCCATGCTCCAGCTGAGGCTGATAAGACAGCTGTTATAATGAGCTAGCATCTTTGCCTCCATGTAGCACCAGTCTGGCTTTAAATATAATATCATCAAAGTTTCCTGTTTCTTACATGATGTGATTCAAATGGCTTACTAGCAATGATCTCTAATTAGAGTATCTACTTCACTAGCTCTATCTGGAGCTTGTAATTTTACCAGTAATAACTTATTGAGGTTCTAATGCCAATGTGATCTCAAAGTGTTAAGCTCTTAAATCATTACTGATATTTTATCACAAAATTAATGTATCCTTTTAATTTCTAGTCTCTAAGGAAATGCAACAAAATGTAAATAAGTTTAAAGACAAAGAGGAAAAAATTAGAGAAGGTATTATGGACAGAAAAAACAAAGAGGTAGGACATGACAGTGCAGGGCCAGAGGCAGCAGAAGAGACAGCACATATATTTATGCATCCCCAAAGGGGGTGAGTTACTATAGATGCGGATTGGAGAGTCAGAACCATTAAGCTTCCACTTTTTAAGCAGTTTTATAGATCATGGTTATGCTACAGATGCAAGTAACTTTTAATACAGAAAGAAGTACATCAAAGGAAAGAAATTCCTCCTGGTTAACACTTTTGTATATAATCAGATATTTTCTGGGGCTGCTTGGGAGTTCTCATTGACTGTTTCCACAAATCAGTAACACTGTTCAGTGTCACCTAACTTAGTTTATTTCTACCATTAACCTTTTGTTCTCCCCCCACAGTTTGGTAAAATTGGCTAAGGAGGGAAAGGAAAGGATTATTTAGTTATTCTTTAGTAAATAACATAGCAGTTATTGCTGCTATGTTTTGTTTGGTTTTCATCTTCCTCTCAGAACTCCCACTACAACTATACTGTCATCCATTCCCAAGTCTGCAGTCACATTGGAATGCATTTACAGTTATATAACAGAGCATCCAAAGCCCCTTTTAGTGTTTTATAGAGAAAGATACAATATAGCAGGGATTGAAAGTAAAGGTTTTGGAATCAGATAGGCCTAGGTTAGTATCTTGGCTCTGTAACTTACTAACTTCATAATATTGAAAAATTATGTAAGCTTTCAGAATCTGCATTTCACCCATTGTTATGTGAAAATATTAATAGTACCTACCTTGTAAGGTTACTGTGAGAATTAAATGAGATTATGTATGTAAAAGTTTTTCAGTGCTTGGTACATTGTCATCACTCAATAAGTGTTATTTATAAAAATGATATTTGCATTACTTATATTTTTAATATCCCCATTGTAAACCAGGCAGCTCTTTTTCTTTTCCTCTCTCTCTCTCATTCTTTCCACAAAGATAGAATGTAAAGGAAGAGCTTTGAGTATGTTTGGAAAGAGGTAGCCTATACTTCTACATCAATGTTTTCCACTCTCCCTGGGCCTGAATATTTAAGAGGAAGCAAGAGCTGGTTTAGTCATCACTATAAATTGATACATTTGGTCCCATCCTTTTGATTTGTTCTAAATCTACCTCCCTCAATCTTGCTTCTTCTGCACTGACCCACACAGATATGCACATTCCTGACACTATTATCTTATACCTCATGGTAGAGACTTGCCAATAGTAGAAATTGATCCATTGCCATCTTCCTTTCTTCAAGAGGAATTTTGAAGAAAATTCCTCTTCAAGGTCATTTTCTCTATCTTCCAGTGCCCAGGGAAAAGTTGCCACTGACAATCACATCTGAGCATTGAAAACCTTATCATCTCTGAGAAACTATCTCCTATAGTTCTTTTCTCCAGAGATTTTCTATGAGAGAGAAATACAAAGTAATTTATTTATAACTTCTGAGTGCCCACGCTTGTTTCCAGTTCTAGTGGAGATGTTTTTCCCAGGTTGCATTTTCAAGGGTTGTTTCTTTAAGCTGAATAGTTCCAAGACTAGTCTTTCTCTACTGCATTGGACAGGGGAATTTTTTTGAATACTCTATAGATGGATTTTCCTCCTATCCCTGTTTCCTCTTTATACTTCCAGGGGGGCTGAGGGTTAGTTTATATTTCGAATAACTCTCTGAGCACCTTGGATGAAAGACATCATAGAGAATAAAATACAGGTAATAAATAAATCATGCTAATTGCTTGCAGCAAATCTCCAAAGATGCCTCAAGACTCTCTTTCTCCAATTCAGTATAGTGCAATGTTTATCATATATACAAATTCAAGAAATCTCTTTGGAGAGCAGCAAACATAATTTAGAGTTCTAAAAATCTTAGTACAAAGTCAAAGAGAAATGCCACAGGATTCAACAATAGCCAAGCAAACAACCGTCTTGACACACACACACACACACACACACACTCTCACACACACAATTGAATTGTAGTTCAGAGGGAGCCAAGTGAGTTTTGTTATTGAGTATATTGTGAAAACAAAAGGAAATACAAGTTTGCATTATTTCTAAGCATAATGTGCCAAATACAGGCTAAGTATGGTAGCTTCAGGTATCTCTATTTGACTATTAGGATGATTAATAGATGATATGTGAAAGACTTGTAATAGATGTGAGATAAAATAAAGAGGGTCAAGTGGTTTTGGTCACAGTAAATGTTTGAAAGCTTTATTTATGAACTAATCTTTTGGCATTTGAGCTAAAGAGTAGAGCACATGTCATTCTTCCATGTCCAAGACTCATAATTTTACAGTGATGATGTCTTTGAGCTATAGTGTTCATGTAAAAATTGAAATTGCAGATATGTGAGCAAAGTTTGTATTCAACACTTTTTAATTCTTGGTTTCCCACAATACCTTTCCCACACACTTAATTGCCCTTATTTTATTCTTTAGTTACCTTGAACATCCTGAGTAGCCTTCCAAACTCTAAAACTTTCTTGCCTGCTCCAACCCCTTACACCCATCAAAACTTAGCAATCCACTGCCATACTAACTTAAGGTCATTATCTTTACTAAGTAGACTAATTGATTATTTTCTCCAGAGCATACATTAACATTTGATTTGGCCTTTCAGTTACTTAATCTGGGAAAGAGAGAGAGAGAGTTGAAATTGTACTAGAATCAGTAGAGGAGATCTTATTGGTGAAGTGAAGTAGAAGAGGAGGTTTTTAATACCCTGAAGTTTCCTGGTGACTCTACATATTATTTACAATTAGGGCAGCTGTAACTATATGCAAATAATATTGTACTAGGATGATAGGAAATGGCAGCCCACTCCAGTGTTCTTGCCTGGAGAATCCCAGGGACAGGGGAGCCTGGTGGGCTGCCGTCTATGGGGTTGCACAGAATCGGACACGACTGAAGTGATTTAGCAGCAGTAGCAGCAGGATGATAGAACAATGAGAAAAATCTTGCTGGTTCTTTGGAGAGTGGTGGCTATGTCACAGCTGTACACTGCCACCAACCCATTCCTACCCTTGAAAGTGAAAGTTGCTCAGTCATGTCTGACCTCTTTGTGACCCATTCTCAGGCCAGAATACTGGACTGGGTAGCCTTTCCCTTCTCCAGAGGGTCTTCCCAACCCAGTGATTGAGCCCAGATCTCCCACATTGTAGGTGGATTATTTACCAGCTGAGTCACACAATGGAAGCCCAAGGGTACTGGAGTGTAGTCTATCCATTCTCCAGCAGATCTTCCCGACCCAGGAATCGAACCGGGGTCTCCTGCATTGCAGTCAGATTCATTACCAAGTGAGCTATCAGGGAAGCACACCCTAGAAAAAAGAAAGGTCTATGTAAAATCTTATCTTCAAAATTTGAGTAATACAATAGGCTTAATATCAGATAGAAGAAATACAGGAAAGAAGGAGAAACAAATACTTCTTAGGGAGGTAATAGAGTGGAACAATGATTTTCCTTACATTGCATAATAGTCAACATTCTTTTACTGTGGTAACAGAAAGAGAAAACACACACAAACACATGTGTTTATATTTCAAGGGAAAAGGGAAAGATATTGGAAGGTGATAATGACTGAGGTTTTGAAGAGATAAGTGGATGAGAAAGATTTTAAAGGAATTTTGTAGTGTAAAAACTTTGGAATCTCTTTTTGGCATTTACTGATGCCTAAGTATTTTAATAATTTTGATTTATGTTTTGTGTGATGATTTTTAAATTCTTTATGTGAGACACAATAGAAATTGATTCACATGGTGGGTAAGCTTTATATGGGTTATGCCAAGATATGAATTTGTCTCATAGAAGCAAAGGGCAGTGGATTGGGCTGCACTGTGTCCTCGACAAGATTCATAAGTTGAAGTTACAACACTCAGTATATCAGAATGTGACCACATTTGCAGATAGAGGTTTTAAAAAGTTAATTAAGATTAAATGGGGTAATAAATGTTGGCCTTAATACAGTATGACTGGTGTCATTATTAGAAGAGGAAATTTGGACACAGACACACACAGAGGGAATATCATCTGAAGACACAGTGGGAAAATGACTATCTACAAGCCAGTGACAGAGCCTCAATAGAAACCAATCTATTGACACTTTAATCTCAGACTTCTAGCCTCCAGAGCTCTAATAAAATACATTTTTGTTCCTAAAAACACTATGGTACTTTGTTATAATAGCTATATCAGACTAACATATGTATAAACACATCTGGACTTCAGAAAGGGACTAGAATCAGGAAATAGAAAGCTGTCAGAAACCCAGGGGGTACTGTCTACTGCTTCATTCTCTTTTTCCACTTCATTTTTCTCTTATACTGAAGACTAACTTTCCTTGCTTCTATGCCCTTATGGAAGTATATGGTTGTCTTAAAACTCTCAAATTTAGAACCATATTCAAAAACTGACTTGCAATTTCTGAATCCTAGATTTAAATTTCCAGAAAAAAAAAAAAAAAGATGAGCTCAGCTTGGCTCATGTGTCTGCTCCTTGCCAAATAGCAGTAACCCAGTGCAAGGAAAGCAATGGCACATGATGAAAACATGATTGCCAAAGGCTCCCTCTGTTATTTTTTATTTTCTTGTCACTTCTAGCTCCTTCATTGATTCTCTTATTTTATGACAGTGCTTTAAAAAGGATATCTAAAGATATTTTATGTAGCACTTTGAGGTATTCTGTATGAAGAGGTATTTTTCTGCTCCTCTAGTCTACTCTATTGCCAGAAATATGTAGATTATATGTTTGAAATATGTTAGACAAATACAGTGTTCTGTCCTGGAAGCATTTCTCTGCACATATAGCCTGCCAAATTGCCAGAAACATAAAATATAGAGTAGATAAGATTGTAACAAATTAGGATGACTATATAATATACATAGTAAAGATGACACAGATCCTTAGGTTGAGTTAATGAAGTGAAGGAGGAAATAGGAGGAGGACAAAAAACTCAAGAGTACTATCAATGAACGCATGTACACCTGTGGTGGATTCATGTCAATCTATGCCAAAACCAATACAGAATTGTAAAGCAAAAATTAAAATTAAATAAATTAAAAAAAAAAACATGAAAAGCAAAAAAAAAAAAAATAAAGAATAGAATGATTCCATTGTTAAGTTATATCTATACCCTTCATACAGTCTGGGATAAAAAGATGGGAAGGTAAATAATTTTATCCACTCAGCAAATGGTTAAACAGATAGCATTCTTGATGAGGGGGAGACGTTGTATTTTTTTCTCTAAATGGAAAACAAAGTAAACATTTATTTTTAAAATTTCAATTTCAAGTCAGACATTTGCACAGCACCACCAACATTTTAGTCTTTTGAAAGTTTTTTTTTATAAGTCATTTCAAGGACTCTAAAATCACGTTCCTTTTTATAGATTGACTGCTTGGCATTTAAAGAGCTGAATGTTGCCCTTCATGGTGCTATATGGATTCTCTTTCTTTATGTACTCACAGTAGTTCTGTTTTTACACTCTCTTTAAGTAGGAACTATCTGAAGCTCAGACTGTGTAGTTGTGTTTGGCTGTCTTGTTTGACAAATCTTTTCCCCATTTTTATCATTTGATTTCAAAACACATGGAAGTTAGATTTTCAGAACTTAATCTTTCTGTGGGAAGAACCAAACTCCATATTTAATGAGGTTTGTTCCTAAAAGATTTGATTGTTCCTAAAAGTTAAGAGTTTTAAATCAAACAAAACCAAAATAAAACATCAAACAAACACATCAACTCTGATTATTATTTACTTAATATATTTCCATTTCTTTTCAAGTAAAAGAGTGGCATGGATCATATATTGACATGATACATATGCTTATGTATATCATGTAAATAATGTATATGTGTGTTTGTGTACAAATTACATGAAAATATATTGATATCTGATGGCAGTACATACTGTAATATATGGCGGCACATATAAAAATACTTTGGGTCATCATTTTGTGTGTAATGGAATAAAACACTGAGTAAAAATGGTTTCAGTTACAGTCAGTTTTATGAGGTTAAAATTAAATTTCTGACCTCTCCAACTACACAGATTATGGGTGTATTTCTCAATTTCTTTTCTTCTGGATTCATCAAAACAAGTTAAAGATCCTATTGGAATTTTCCAGGTTTATTTCTACCTCAGTTTTCATGTGCTAAGTTACCAAAAAAGAGTCAGGAAATGTTTAATAGGTGTGGCTCACTGAGGGGTGGTTGACAGTCTTGGGGTCCAAAAAGAAGCAAGTACAAATACACTTTGAAATGGATTTTGAAGGCACTGATTTGGAATTGGTCATTAATTTTTATTGAAATTAATTGGCCTCAACTACATCTATTAGGGCAAGTGACATTTTGACCTCATGTGCAGGAAAATCTGGAGATAACTGATGTTAAAGTACCTTTATGCCTTGAGCACATTATAAAAGATTAAATGGAGGCTGAAAGCAAGAACTAACCTTCTTTGTTGGAATAAGTGATGACTAGTGAAGTTTTTGTTCAGTGATTGTAATTTCATTTGCCAATGTCTTTCCATTTACTCATTTATTTTGTCATTTATTCATGTCATTCATTCCTACAACAAATAGTTACTGAGGGCCCACTGTGCCAGGCATTGCAGATACCAAGAATCCAGTGGTCAGCAAGACATATATAGCTACTGCCTTTCTTCTCCTTTCTTCCTGACACAATAGCTTCTTGGTATAAAACTTAGTTACTATCAATATCTTTTTTTGTGGTAGAGGCTAAGTCTCTTATAAAACAAAAACACATGGAAAGTTTTAAACTTAAAATCTCTTCTCTCGTCCTCTCACTCTAGCTCTCTAACAATATGGTCTAGGTGCCTCTTACTTTCTCATATAACAGTAGGAGCCAATCAAAGGGCATCTCTGGTTGGAACCATCTCTGAGGTTATCAATTCTCAAGACCAATTCATCAACACTGAAAGGTCCTACTAAAATGTGACAATTATTTCATAGGCACAAGAAGAAAGAAGGATGTGGGTAGAAACGTATAATATATAAGAAAAGGATTTTAAGATCATTGACAGAGGCTCATTCCTTTCCATTGGAAAATGCAGCCACAAACTCTTAGGAAATAGGGTATTCAACCAAAGATAGGCACAGTACATGTGTCAGAATGCATTCTTCTCTGCAGCTCAAAGTGCTGAATGGTTTTGACAAGAAATAAGCTTTTTTCTTATTGACTTCAAATCCATTGGTGACACAGAGTAGTGCACATTGATAAACCAGGTCTAGAAACAATTTGATCTTCATTGATCTTCATTGTCTCCAGTAAGTATGTCTACCATCTCCACTTCTTTGGTGGTACTGTAACAATAACATAAATAGTGTACTAGTTTCATGAGTTTTATTCATTCACTTCACAGGTCTGAATATATTGAAATTTCAAAAAATAAATCATTGCATCTTCTCAATGATTATATCTTACTTGGCCAATAGAAACAACTCTCTGATATAGAGATTATTGCTTTTAAAGATGAGAAGATTGAATAATAAAGAGATTATACTCCTTGAAATATCAAAGATCACAGAGCAAAATAGACACCTAGAACTATGATCCAGGCCACTTGACTCAAGAACTCATTATGTGCCACACACTATGTTTATGTGTGGGAAGGCAGTAGTGACCTGTTCTTTTTGAGTAGTGTGGAAGACATACACTTATCAAATGCCCTAAGAAATAGATCTGAAATTACAAATGAGAAAAGTGTTATGAAGGAGAAGCATAAAGTCAATGAGTTTCTATAATATGGAAATTTGAATTATTTAATTGGTTAGGGGAGGCTTCCTTGAGCAAGTGATGTTTAAGATGAATTCATAGTTTGAGTCAACATTAATTGAATTTGCGGGAAGGGACAGGTGGTCCATGAACACAATAATGTGTGCAAAGATATTAAGGTGGGAGGAAGACTGGTGAGCATGAAAAACTCAAATAATATCAGTGTGGCTAGAGTATAGAGTGTTACAAGGGAACACTGGATGCACTGATAGAGAGAAGATGATCCTAGAATAAGAGATAGTACAATAAGTATAATAAGAGGTCTTAGAATGAAGAAGTAGTTCCAGGCTGGCCCATCAAAGGTTAATAAACAGGCTACATCAGTGAATTAGTTTGTATCCCAATGAAAATGTAAAACAAATGGAGAATTATAAGCACAAATGGGTTGGGACAACATGGTTACAATTGAATTAAAAAAAAAAAAAGAGAGATAACCCTGACTGTAGTATTGAAGGTATGGGATGAAGGTAGATTAATGTGCAATAATGAGGAAGTAGATGTATTTGTTTAGACAAAAAACAATGGTTGTTTGGACCAGGCTAGAAGAAAGTTAGTGCACATCTTTGAAAGATATTTAGGTAGTAAAACTGCCAAGTCTTAGACAGTCTTAGTGAATTGGATATGAAGAGTAAGGGAAATGAATATATTAAGGGTCAAAGGACATGATCAGAAGATTAGATCTTAAAAAGGTGATTTCTGACAAGTGGTCTTTCTTCTTCATCATGATGACTATATTGTGCTTTCAAAAGTCTTAAAACTGGAAAGCTGAAGTAAACATTAGAAAGTCATATGTCTTCCTTTTCTTTCACCCCTTTATAAGAAGACAGAGAGGTCATGGTTTTCAGGTCAGATAGCTGATAAGTGGTAGAACCAAATCTGGGTCCAGATTCCATGGCCTCAGTACACGATGGTGGCTCACTCCAGAATTGGATGTTCTTGTGTTCGTAGTTTATACCTACTGGCATGAAGAGTTTGAGATCGGAAGGAGAACCTGGGTTTGGAGATAGGCAGGACAGTTATGAAAGAATCTGAGGCAGAAGAAACAAATGGTGGAAAATTCTATAAAACATTAGATTTTATGGATCAGAGTAAAGATAAATATGTTTGAAATATATCCTATTGTTGATGCAGCTGATGATGCATTGTATCTACCCCCTATAGGTGTGAGAGAGTCAATTCTTAGGTAGGTTGATAAGGAGTTCAATCCCTTGAGGAGGAGAAAGGGGTCCAGGGTCCTTGAGGAGGAGAAAAGGGCAATCTTTTTTTCTACCTCCCTTCATCTTAATCACATAAGACATTATTTTTTAAGCCCAGAGCTAACAATTACACAATAAAACAACTCATCTTGATCAAGGATATGTTTTTCCTTAAACTCTGTACTAATGATTATATAACATCAATATATCTTGCTCGAGGACACATTTCTCCCTTTTAACAGGAACATTATGACTAATCTGGTTATCTTAAGACATATAGGGGAAAAAAAAGACATATGGGTCTGGTAAGACCTGTAAAATCTTGAGATATTCTTTTAATCTATTGTTAATAACCAATTGAAAAAGTATATAAAACCCCATCCAAACTAGTGACTGGGGCACTTTCTGCTCCCTTCTGATGTCTATGTCAAAAATTTTCTCTATCCCTTTCCACTTTAATAAAACTTTTGCCACATGAAGCTCTGGGTGACTGAAGCTGTGTCTTTGGTCCCAAAGCAAAATTCTCTCCTTCGGAGATCATGAATCTGACACCATTCACTGTAAGCTATCAGCTGGCTATTTCTCCTTGCTGGAGACAATGAAGATCGAATTGTTTCTAGACTTGGTGTATCAGTACACATCACTCTGCAGTGATTATCACCAATGGATTTTAAGTCATAGGAAAAAAAACTTATTTTTTATTAAAGCCATCTCAGCACCTTGGACTGAAGAGAAGAATGCATTCTAACACATGTAATGTGCTTCTTCTTCTTTTTTTTAAGTAACTCAACCACTTTATTGCTCCATTTTCCAAGGACAGATTTAGAGACAAGCAATAAACCATTCAGTACATTGCTGTTGTTGACAGACTTTTTGGTGATCTACATAGAAGTCTTAACTTTTACATTAATGATTCTAATGAAATGAAAATGTGTTTGTGTGGGGCATTTTGGTATGTTGGGCTGAGAAGAGTATCCATTCAGAGGGACAACAAAGTGGGATAGCATAGGCTGATTGGAGTAAAATTGAAGTCCACACATGATTGTTGGCTTAGCACATAGTGTCAAAGCACGGCTGGAATGAGGAAATTGTACATATATGGAATAGCAATGGCAGCCCAGCAAAGAGTTCAAATGGGGTGATACTGGAATTCTTCTAGGGTGAGAACAACTGAATATAGAAAGGTGTAGTAATGGTAATTGGAATTGGTCACATATAGGGATACTGAGCAAATAATTTATTATGTTAAGGATAAAGGGAATCAAGTTTTTCATCTTGGAAAAAGGAATTACAAATATAGAAAGGGAGAAAGTTAGGATGAACACTGTGTAATGTAATTGGGGTTAGAGTTCTTAGTGTAAATTCATGGTTTTAATATACACAGATACATATGAAATGCAGATATGTGTTTGTGTGTTTTGATGCTTACATATGTGTGTGTGTGTGTGTGTGCGTGTGCACGTGCACACACTTGTGTTTATGTTCTGTCCACTGAAGGGTCTGGGAACAGTGACAACAGTCTGGGCTGTAATGAGTACAACCATTGCCCAGAACATCATTTCTTCTAAATAAAATCCTTCCTTAAAAGGATTCAGAACTTTTGGGGGAAATGGCTGATTCCACGACTGGGGCAAAGAAAGTATAAGATAAAGCTGGAACAATTTGTTCATCAGAAAGCAAAAAAAAAATTTATCAGATAGTGATGGGGATTAATGAGGACATGTCAAAAAGATACTGGAAGTGACTTCAGTAGTATTCTCACTGGTTAAATTAGGAACAATTTCAGTGTAAGAATAAATAATGATAATAATGGGTTATAGTTCATTGAATAAACTAAGAAACCATGAATCTATACTAATAAATATTGATGAAATAAATGCATTGAAAGTATGATGAAGACCCTGATATTTACATATATTCCAAGTGTCTCTCCACAAAATAATTATTAATTACAGAAGATAATAAAGAGTAACTTTACAGCAGAGAAGCCCCATAGGCACCACCCTAATTGAACGGTCAATGTGAACACTATCTCTAGTGACACAGATTGAAATTGTGTATCACCTGATAAGATGCAATGAGAAGAATACAGTTTCACTTCTGCAATAGTCCAGTCAAAGATCCATAACCTGAATTTTTCATGAGACCACATCAGAAAAAAAAAAGATGTATAACCTACAAAATGACTGGCCTTTATCTTTAAAATTATAAACGTCAAAATCAAAGGAAAGTTTGAGGAACTTCCAGTGAAGGAAATTAAAGTGTTATGACAATCAAATGCAATGTATGGTTGTGAATTGGATTCTTTTTTACAAAAAAAACATTATTGGGACAATTGTGGAGACTTAACTGGTGGTCTAAAAAATAGATGGTAGTGAAGTAGCAGTGCAAATTTTCTGATTTTGATGGCTGTATTGTGGTTATGTGGGAGAATGTCTTATATGGTAGAAAATACACAATGACATATTCATGGTTGCTGGGGCATTATGTTGGCAACTTACTCTCCAGTGTTTTAGGGGGAAAAAAGTTCTTTGTTCTTTGGCCTGTACTTCCATAATTACAAATTTTCTGTAAGTTTGGCATTACTCACTGTGTATAAAGGGAAGGCAATATAGTGATAATGACTGAGAGAATAGGCTTTGAAAATCAGACATATTTTTGGCTTCATCACTTACTATTTAATGTCACGCTGAACCAGTTATTTAACTTCCTAGAATCTGAGTTTTCCTATCTGAAATATGAGGATAATGATGACTAAATTTTCCCTGTTAGTTAAATGAGAGATGACATCATGACCATCATTATCATTTTTCCTATTACTGAGAATTTGCTATTATGCTTCGGATTTAGTGGAGTACAGTACTAGTCAAACTCTCTTTGACACAGGATCAGATATTTTAAAAATTAATTTCTTTATTGACTAATACTTTTTTATTTTTTTATTTTATTTATTTATTTATTTATTTTTAGAAAATAAAATAAAATGAATTCAATACAAAATGCAAACTTGGATTTTTATTGGATTCAACAAACATGAAATACATGCTAATAAATAATAACAGACATAAGAAAAAATTAATTATAAAACTAGGTTATTCAATGAAAATGTTAATATAGACAATGGTCAAATGAATGAAATAGGGCTTACCCATATTTGATGTCTATATGCACACTTTGGAAGACACCACATGTATCAACAAGTAAAGTTTTTAATGGGACAAATGAGTATGCCTCTTGAAAATTAATTTACATAATCTAGACTGGATAGATGACAATGCTACTTATAAGAAATGATATATGTGTGACTTTTTCTACTTTGTTTTAATAACACTTAAAATGAGAAATATATCTCACATAAGCACATTAAAAGGAATAAAGAGATTTTAAAGCAACTTCAGAAACCTCAAGTTATTCATTTTTACTTTTTACTCAAAATGAAATAAATGATGCTGTTACTTCAAATTAAAAAAAAAACTTTTATTGGAATATAGTTGATTTACAATATAGTGTTAGTTTTAAGTGTATAGAAAAACTAATCCATGATACATACATTAAAACATATATCAGCTCTCTTTTTTTACATCATTTTCCTGTATATGCTCTCTTCAATGTTCATTGATAGCCAGTTCTAACATTTTAACCTGAAAAATTATAGTAAAATTATCTTTTGATGAAAGAAATGGATGTCATATTTTATACATATGTGGGTCTTACTTTATAAACTGATCTTAAAATATCACACATGATCCTACTGAGCATGACTACCACACAGCTTGCATCAAATGCAACTCCATGTGAGTTCAAAAAACCTAACTTTATCAATACCCTTCATCTCAGTGAGATAAGCACTTTCTTCAATATTGTGACAATGTCATTGTGGTTATAGAAGTTTCTAAACTCAGTTTCTATGCTTATCTCATCATGGACTGATAACAAACAGTTCATTTACTGCAACTGGTTCAAATACTTCATTTTGATTAGCACTGGTTTAAGAGCTTCTGACGGATTAACTCAAGAAATAATATATGTAGAACATTCAGCACAGTGAGAGATACATAGTAAGTACTCAATAAAGATAACTTTTGTTAGTGTTAATGTTATTCAGTTCAGTTCAGTTCAGTCGCTCAGTCATGTCTGACTCTTTGCGACCCCATGAATTGCAGCATGCCAGGCCTCCCTGTCCATCACCAACTCCCGGAATTCACCCAAACTCATGTCCATCGAGTTGGTGATGCCATCCAGCCATCTCATCCTCTGTCGTCCCCTTTTCCTCCTGCCCCCAATCCCTCCCACCAACAGAGTCTTTTCCAATGAATCAACTCTTCACATGAGGTGGCCAAAGTATTGTTATTTCAGCTTTAGCATCAGTCCTTCCAAAGAAATCCAAGGACTGATCTCTTTAGAATGGACTGGTTGGATCTTCTTGCAGTCCAAGGGACTCTCAAGAGTCTTCTCCAACATCACAGTTCAAAAGCATCAGTTCTTCAGTGCTCAGCTTTCTTCACAGTCCAACTTTAACATCCATACATGACCACAGGAAAAACCAGAGCCTTGACTAGATGGACCTTTGTTGGCAAAGTAATGTCTCTGCTTTTGAATATGCTATCTAGATTGGTCATAAATTTCCTTCCAAGGAGTAAGCATCTTTTAATTTCATGGCTGCAATCAATATCTGCAGTGATTTTGGAGCCCCCCAAAATAAAGTCTGACACTGTTTCCACTGTTTCCCCATCTATTTCCCATGAAGTGATGGGACCAGATGCCATGATCTTAGTTTTCTGAATGTTGAGCTTTAAGGCAACTTTTTCACTCTCATCAAGAGGCTTTTTAGTTCCTCTTCACTTTCTGCCATAAGGGTGGTGTCATCTGCATATTTGAGGTTATTGATATTTCTCCTGGAAATCTTGATTCCAGCTTGTGCTTCTTCCAGTCCAGCGTTTCTCATGATGTACTCTGCATAGAAGTTAAATAAGTAGGGTGACAATATACAGCCTTGACGTACTCCTTTTCCTATTTGGAACCAGTCTGTTGTTCCATGTCCAGTTCTAAGTGTTGCTTCCTGACCTGCATACAGGTTTCTCAAGAGGCAGGTCAGGTGGTCTGGTATTCCCAGCTCTTTCAGAATTTTCCACAGTTTATTGTGATCCACACAGTCAAAGGATTTGGCATAGTCGATAAAGCAGAAATAGATGTTTTTCTGGAACTCTCTTGCTTTTTCCATGATCCAGCAGATGTTGGCAGTTTGATCTCTCATTCCTCTGCCTTTTCTAAAACCAACTTGAACATCTGGAAGTTCACGGTTCACGTATCGCTGAAGCCTGGCTTGGAGAATTTTGAGCATTACTTTACTAGCGTGTGAGATGAGTGCAATCATTTGGTAGTTTGAGCATTCTTTGGCATTGCCTTTCTTTTAACGTTATTAGTGTTTTTTAAAATGTTGTCCACCAAGCTTGAAGAGCTTTACTCAGTGGCAAAAGCAGCTATCAATAGTTAAGTCATACACAGCTTTAAGTTAAAACATTGCTCACAGACCATGTAAATAGGAGGTGTCCACTTTGTCATGCATTCAAAAACAGATGTTATCCATGCAAAAAGAGGAGTAAAAGCTTGCTTCACTAGTAACACTTGTCTGGCCACATAGCCTTTACCTAGTTTTGATTCAGACACCCTTCAGAAAATACCTGGACATGCCCTATCACAGACCCTTCCAATTTTAGCTGAAGGGCCAGCAAAAAGAAGCATGTGGTTTAAGTAGTCTCTTCAGAATATTGACTACCGAGTCTCATCATTTCCAGGAAACATGGAAAACTTCAGCTAAGTCAGGGAATTCTTGATGTTCACCCTTATGCTTTTTTCCCTTACTGGGGATATTTAAATGCAGCAGTTGATATTTTGAAATTGCCTAATGGCTGCATGGAGATCTAATGAGCTTACAAAACTGACTGAGTTCATTGCCCAGAGAGCAGATGGGGCAAATTTACTCACTTCTATGTCATTAGCCAACATTTTGAGGACCATTGACAACTACTTCTCCATTTATCTTTGCCACACTTTACCCTTGATAAGTGGCCTTAATAAATCATATCACTTCATTGGTCATAGTAGAAATGTACTGTTTCTTTATGAATATTTACCCTTGGCTATGAACCACCAATTTGGTCCCATAATCATCAAAAGAGTATAATTCAGGTAGAATAATTCAGTAGTGAATGACATCACAACAAAAGTATATTAGTAACCAGTAGACCAGTAGAGAATTCCTTGGGTGAGAAATGTCCAAAGATATCTGAACTTTCCTGTCATATTACAAAATGATCTCAGACTGCATTTATGGTCTTAAGATACCTAGAGAGTATTTATTTTTTGTTTTATATGGCAAATTTATTATTATTTTTGTGGAGTTGTTTATGGCATTGTTTTGTTACTGTCTGGAATCAAAATACATACTTTCTGTGTCTCTTTACTTTTTTGTGGGTCAGTAGTTTTAATTGTATATTTTACTTTATTTATTTTTTGGCTTTCCCTACTTTTATTTTAATATAAATTTATTTATTTTAATTGGAGGTTAAATACTTTACAATATTGTATTGGTTTTGCGATACATCTACATGAATCCGCCATAAGTATACACGTGTTCCCCATCCTGAACCCCCTTCTCTCCTCCCTCCCTGTACCATCCCTCTGGGTCGTCTCAGTGCACCAGCCCCAAGCATCCAGTATCATGCATTGAACCTGGACTGGCGATTCTTTTCATATATGATATTATACATGTTTCAGTGACATTCTCCTAAATCATCCCACCCTCTCCCTCTCCCATAGAGTCCAAAAGACTGTTCTATACATCTGTGTCTCTTTTGCTGTCTTGCATATAGGGTTATCATTACCATCTTTCTAAATTCCATATATATGTGTTAGTATACTGTCTTGGTGTTTTTCTTTCTGGCTTACTTCACTCTGTATAATAGGCTCCAGTTTCATCCACCTCATTAGAACTGATTCAAATGTATTATTTTTAATGGCTGAGTAATACTTCATTGTGTATATGTACCACAGCTTTCTTATCCATTCATCTGCTGATGGACATCTAGGTTGCTTTCATGTCCTGGCTATTATAAACACTGCTGTGATGAACATTGGGGTACACGTGTCTCTTTCAATTCTGGTTTCCTTGGTGTGTATTCCCAGCAGTGGGATTGCTGGGTCATAAGGCAGTTCTATTTCCAGTTTTTTAAGGAATCTCCACACTGTTCTCCATAGTGGCTGTACTAGTTTGCATTCCCACCAACAGTGTAAGAGGGTTCCCATTTCTCCACACCCTCTCCAGCATTTATTGCTTGTAGACTTCTGGATCGCAGCCATTCTGACTGGCATGAAATGATACCTCATTGTGGTTTTGATTTGCATTTCTCTGATAATGAGTGATGTTGAGCATCTTTTCATGTGTTTGTTAGCCATTATAATGGTTCTTATTAGTTGTTCAATTATCACTCCATTCCTACTTTTATATGTATGGTACAGTAGTCTTGGGCTTCCCAGGTGGTGCTAGTAGTGAAGAGGGAGTGAGTGAGTAAAGTTGCTCAATTGTATCCGACTCTTTGCGACCACATGAACTGTAGCCTACCAGGCTTCTCTGTCTATGGGATTCTCCAGGCAAGAGTACTGGAGTGGGGTGCCATTTCCTTCTCCAGGGGATCTTCCCAACCCAGGGATCAAACCCAAGTCTCCTCATTGCAGGCAGATGCTTTAACCTCTGAGCCACCTTACCTGCATGTGCAGGAGACTTTAAGAGACATGAATTTGATCCTTGGGTGGGTAAGATCCCCTGGAGGAAGGCACAACAACCATTCCAGTATTGTCTGGAGAATCCCATGGATGGAGGAGCCTGGTGGGCTACAGTCCATAGGATTGCAAAGCTTCAAACATGACTGAAGTGATTTAACCCGCATGCACAGTAACCTTGAAACATTAAAGACAGGCCTAGCCTCCCAACCCAAGAAGGCACTGCTTCATAGTTTTCTCACTGAAACATCTTTAAGAAACAACCAAAATGGGTGAAAAATGGAGAGTGGCAAAAGCCTTCCTAATACTGTTTCTTGGTTAACTTAAACTATTTCCTGACCGAATTCCAATAAGATATTTCTAATAATAAATCCCATAGCTACATTTCATTAGGAAAAAAAGAGTACTTTGAGAAATTCATAGTTCAATTTTCACTTCTAAAAATTAAACAGTTGGAAAATGACCATCTCAAAATTTGAGAAAATTTTGTTTTTAGAGATAGGAATAATTTCTGTCTTTTCCAATATTTTTGGTAAAAAGTTATAGAGATAAACTTCTAGCACTTAAGACATCAATTGAAATTTGGTTGGATTTTATAAGACTTATCTTTCTATTTTCTTATATTTGAAGAGCATCTCCTGGGTAATATAGAAAAAAATATATTAACCTGGACTTTGTTGAAATTAATTGAAAATCACAGTTTCCATATGAGCACTACAAAAAAGCCTACTGTATTATAATTGCATTATTGTTTTCCCAAAATCTATGATATTGTGATGTTTCCAAAGTGTATGACATCATGGCTTAATTAATGATCATGTTGACTTAGCTATTCTCTATTCAGAAAGTAATATATGTGTGTAGTGTAAATGCACATACATCTATGGATTTCATATATGTTCTTATTAAATGTTATTACATGGGCTTCCCAGGTGGCACTAGTGGTAAAGAAGCCACCTGCCAATGCAGGAGACATAAGAGATGCAGGTTTGATCCCTGGGTTGAGAAGATACCCTGGAGAAGGGAATAGCAATCCACTCCAGTATTCTTGCCTGGAGAATTCCACGGACAGAGGAGCCTGGTGGGCTACAGTTCATGGGGCCACAAAGTCCGACACGACTGAAGCAACTTAGCATGCACACACACACTGTTTATTACTTCTTGATAAACGTAGTTGTTTTTGTGGTCTGTTGTACATAATTTCCAGGTTTCATTACATTAAGCTTCTGAAGGAAATATCATTCTTGCTCTAATTGTATGCTCTACAGACAATTAATATGTAAGCCACTTAAGTATAAAATATGTGCTTTAATAGACCTTAAAGAGTTCTTCATTAACTCTCTAAGTAGAGTAAGTCCTATTCCTTCCTGCCATTCTTTTTTTTAAAAATATTTTCTAATTTAAATTTATTTTAATTGGAGGCTAATTACTTTACAATATGGTATTGGTTCTGCTGCACATCAACATGAATCTGCCATGGGCATACACGTGTTCCCCATCCTGAAACCCCCCCCCCACCTCCCTCCCTGTGTCATCCCTCCGGGTCATCCCAGTGCCCCAGCCCCCTGCATCCCGTAAAGAACCTGGATCTGGGAATTGGTTCTTATATGTTATTATACATGTTTCAGTGCCATTCCCCCAAATCTTCCCAACCTCTCCCTCTCCCACAGAGTCCAAAAGACTGTTCTATACATCTGTGTCTCTTTTGCTGTCTCACATACAGGGATATCATTACCATCTTTCTAAATTCTGTATATATGCGTTAGTATACTGTATTGGTATTTTATTTTCTGGCTTACTTCACTCTACATTATAGGCTCCAGTTTCATCCACCTCATTAGAACTGACTCAAATGTATTCTTTTTAATGGCTGAGTAATACTCCACTGTGTATATGTACCACAGCTTTCTTATCCATTTGTCTGTTGATGGACATCTAGGTTGCTTCCATGTCCTGGCTATTATAAACAGTATGGCGATGAACATTGGGGTACACATGTCTCTTTCAATTCTGGTTTCCTTGCTGTGTATGCCCAGCAGTGGGATTGCTGGGTCATAAGGAAGTTATATTTCCAGTTTTTTATATGGGATGCCTGTTTGTTTATTTCACAGTACTTACTGTAATGTTCAATAATTTTAATTTATATTTACTTGATTTGTTCTTTGCTTTGCCCCCACCAGAACATAAGCTTCTGTGGCAGACATGTTCATTTTTATATTCCTAGTACCTGAAACTTTCCTTGGTGCATAGTAGAAGCCTAATAAATTTCAACAGAATGAATGAAGATTTTTATATTATTTATAATAAACTGTGTACCTAGGACCATAGTAGGTATTCAGTACATTTTTGTTGATTACTAGATTTTTGAACATGACATAAGCATGTTAGAACTATCTCCTCTGTGCAGTAATTATAATATTGAACTTATTCATTAGGATGATACTGCATTCATTTCTTATTGCTGTCTAAACAATGGCTGAATTTCTTTCTCCAGAGTGCCAATTCTAATAATGTTCTCTCACTATTCCTCTGAGTCTCTGAAACATATGTAGCCCATTTTTCAATTTGTTCATTAATGTGTAATATTCAGAAGAGCCAAGTACCATATGTGACCAGTAAATAAATGCTGCTAATGGCAATAAAGCAAAGTAATACCTAATGGTGGAGCAGAGCAAGGAAGAGTGAAGCAAAAAAGAGGAGAGGAAGAGAAATAGAGTCATTAAACAGGCTGGGTAGTAGAGAGGAATGACACGGGTAAAATGCTGCTTGTTTACCTTGTCTCTATGAGTTAAGTGGGAAGGACACCAGTTTGAAAATCTGATGATCTTGGTTTGCAAACTAGCTCTCAGTTCAGTTCAGTTCAGTTGCTCAGTTGTGTCTGACTCTTTGTGACCCCATGAACCGTAGGAAGCCAGGCCTCCCTGTCCATCACCAACTCCCAGTGTTTACCCAAACTCATGTCCATTGAGTCGGTGATACCATCTAACCATCTCATCCTCTGTCATTCCCTTCTCCTCCTGCCTTCAATCTTTCCTAACATCAGGGTCTTTTCAAATGAATCAGCTCTTCATATCAGGTGGCCAAAGTATTGGAATTTCAGGTTCAACATCAGTCCTTCCAATGAAGACCCAGGACTGATCTCTTTTAGGATGGACTGGTTGGATCTCCTTGCAGTCCAAGAGACTCTCAAGAGTCTTCTCCAACACCACAGTTCAAAAGCAGCAATTCTTCAGCGCTCAGCTCTCTTTATAGTCCAACTCTCACATCCATACATGACTATTGGAAAAACAATAGCCTTGACCAGACTGACCTTTGTGGAGAAAGTAATGTCTCTGCTTTTTAATATGCTGCCTAGGTTGGTTCTAACTTTCCTTCCAAGGAGCAAGTATCTTTTAATTTCATGGGTGCAATCACCATCTGCAGTGGCTTTGGAGCCCCCCAAAATAAAGTCAGCCACTGTTTCCACTGTTTCCCTGTCTATTTTCCATGAAGTGATGGGACCAGATGCCATGATCTTCGTTTTCTGAATGTTGAGCTTTAAGCCAACTTTTTCACTCTCCTCTTTCACTTTCATCAAGAGGCTCTTTAGTTCTTCTTCACTTTGTGCCGTAAGGGTGGTGTCTTTTGCATATCTGAGGTTATTGATATTTCTCCTAGCAATCTTAATTCCAGCTCTGCTACTTACTAATTGTGTAACCTTAAGTAAATGGCTTAATTTCTTGGATCTTTTTTCCACCACTTTCAAAAAGGCATAGTAATAGTCTCATGGACTATATGAGTATTAAATGAGATCATGTATATTCAGCTCCATGGACAGCTACATTTTATGTTAACCATAAAAGTTAATTTCAGAGAATTAAGCTTTAGTTTCTTTATTATTTTATCATTATGCTTTGCCACTTACTTTGGTAAATTATTTACCTTTTGTGGGCCTCAATTTCTTCTTCTGAAAAATGGGTATAAATTTTTACAATATCACATGTACCTTATGATATTACCTTGAAGTGTGCCTCAAGACATAGTAGGTTATTAGTACATTGAAAGTGCTGCTGGTGTGGCTAATAATAAGCCTCAATACTCTAAAAGTCTCTGTGTGTGACAGTGTGTGTATGTGTGTATGCTTGTAAGAATGAGGATAAAAACTTGCTTTATAGGAGAGATACACCAGAGAGATACACAGGAAGTATAAAAGGGACACTAATAGTCTACAAAGGCCAATTTAACCCTCCTACACTGTTGTTGGGAATGTAACTTGGTACTGCTTCTATGGAAAACAGTATGGATAGTCCTTTAAAAACTAAAAATAGAATGGACACATATCCAGCAATCCAATTCCTGGATATATATCCAGAGAAAAAAGAAACATACTTTGAAAAGATGTGTGCACCCCAATATTCTTTGCTGCACTATGTACACTTGCCAAGACATGAAAGCAGCCTAAATGTCCATTGACAGATGAATGAATAAAGATGTGGTACATTCATACAATAGAATATTAGCCATCAGTAGTTTAGTCGCTAAGTCGTGTCCAACTCTTGTGATCCCATGGACTGTAGCACACAAGGCTCCTCTGTCCATAGCATTTTCCAGGCAAAAATACTGGAGTGAGTTGCCATTTCCTTCTCCATGGGATCTTCCTGACCCAGGGATTGAAACCTGGTCTCCTGCACTGCACACAGTTTCTTCACCCATTGAGCTACCAGCAAAGCCCGTATTAACCATTAAAAAGAATGAAATAATGCCATTTGCAGAAACATGGATGAAACTGGAGATTATGATATTAAGTGAAGTAAGTCAGACAGAGAAAGATAAATATCATATGATATAAGTTATATCTGAAAAACAATGGTGCAAACGAATTATTCTCAAAACAGAAACAGATTCACAGTCTTAGAGAATGAACTTATTATGGCTACCATGGGGAAGGATAGGGGGAGGAATTGATTGGGAGTTTAGGACTGGTATGTACACGCTGCTATATTTAAAATAGATAATGAAAAAAGAGCTATTGTATGCCATCAGGGAATTCTGCTCTACACTGTAATATACTAAATGGGAAAATAATTGGAAAAAGAATGTAATTGTTGTTCTGTCACAAAGTCGTGTCCGACTCTGCAACCTCATGGGCTGCAGAACACCAGGCTTCCCTATCCTTTACTATCTCCCAGAGTTTGCTCAAATTCATGTCGATTGAGTCAGTGATGCTATCTAACCATCGAATTCTCTGCCGTCCCCATCTCCTTTTGCTTTCAATCTTTCCCAGCATCCTGGTCTTTTCCAAAGAGCCAACTCTTTGCCTCAGGAAGCAGAAGTATTGGAGTTTCAGCTTCAGCAACAGGGCTTACAATGAATATTCAGGGTTGATTTCCTTTAGGATTGACTGGTTTGATCTTCTTTCAGTTCATGGGATTCTCAAGAGTCTTCTCCAGCACGACAATTTGAAAGCATCAATTATTTGGTGCTTAGCCTTCTTTATGGTCCAGCTCTCATATCTGTACATGACTACTAGAAAAATCATAGCTTTGACTATACAGAACTTTGTCAGGAAAGTGATGTCTCTGCTTTCTAAGACACTGTAGGTTTGTCATAGCATTTCTTCCAAAGAGCAAGTATCTTTTAATTTTAAAGAATATATATATATATATATATATACACACACACACACACACATATATATATATATATATATATATATATATATATATATATATATAACTGAATCACTTTGCTGTATACCTGAAACTAACACAACACTGTTAATCAAACATACTCCACTATAAATTTTTTTAAAAATTAGAAAAATCTGGCCAATTTATAGATCCTTTGACCCTCTGTAAGCTTCAAGATTAGAGCATAAGTTGAAGAAAACTGGAATTTCTGGAGATTGATTCTCTGAAATAGCAAGATAATGCCATTTCTTCCTCCAAATTGTTATAAAATATAATCAAAATAGTGGCTTGGGGACACTTTGAAAGTATAAATATGTTACATAACTGTTTAATGAGAAAATTAAGAATATATTTTATCTTGTTCAACAATAAACGTTGGGCACATAATACTATAAAAGTCGATAGTAATCATAACAATCGTAAATTTTTCTACCCAAGAAAATAGACCAGGGACATTTTCAGAGTAACAGGGTCATTTTGTCAGATAGAACATCTGGTAACACAGATTTGAGGGAGAAGAGTTTCAAAACAGTATAATAAGATCCAATGAAAATCAACTTAAGCACTCTCTGCTGAACTAGGGCAGCTTGCTGTAAACATTATGGGAGGAAGAAATGGTGAGATATACAGAAGTCACGTTCTTCTGAATCATCTTTCTTCTTACCACTGCCATTTACCTCTCTTCTACAATGAATCGACTTGACAGCTGTTAGCCATGTGAGGATTTGCTTTTAATAAGCTCATCTGGGTTATGGCCAGTATTGTGTGCTAGCAAATCTTTAAACATTGCTGTTCCCCAAAGCCCTGACTTGTAGCACTTGAAGATTTCTATGGTAGAAACACACCCAACCCAGCTAATTTAAAGCTACCAATTTAATTACCAGCTTAAAAATTTTTTGTAAATATAGCAATCAGTTCTTACATGGTGGTAGCCAGCCCTGATACAGTATTCACTGTGGCTGTAATTCACAAGATTTCTAGTATAAGTTACGTAGTTTTATGTAGAATGGTTGAGACAGAGATGGATGCTTTCATGGGATGCACAGCTGAGATGAACTCAACTAATTTCATTATAATAGCAATACTTTATATTGAATATTTCCATCATATTATCCCTAGTAACACAGTCTAAACTTTGAGTCCCTGGAAATGTTTAATTATTAATGTTTTTCTAAGGTTTGGCTTTTTTCGGCTTTTTTCAATGTTGTCTTCTCTTATTTTTTTCCTGGTTTAGATATTCTGAATTATCCAATTCTGTTTCAGGAATGAAATTTTAAGGCTATGTCTTTATACTCATCATTGTGGCCATTTAACTAAGTTGGCCAGTCACTTCAGTCTAAACATTAAGGAAAATTGATTCAATCCTCAAGAGCAGTTGTCATTCACTAATTGCTTCTCCTCAGTCGAGCAATGAAAACACTCCTCAGTCGAGCGTGGAAAACACTTGCCAATATAAAAGGGAAGAAGATGTAGCTCTTGCCTTTGCAGAGCTCATCATATTGCCAACAAGTTAGTTCCTGTTATGGATTTATAGTGTCTTCCCACACTTCATATGGTGAAGTTCTAGCCCCTGGTACTTCAGAATGCGACTGTATTTGGAGGTAGGATCTTCAAAGAAATGATTACATTAAAATGATGTCATTAGAGTGAACCTTAATCCAACCTTACTGGTGTCCTTAAAGGAACAGGAAACTTGAACACAAAGAAACAAGGATGTGGATGCATAAAGAAATGACCCTATAAAGTCAAAGCAAGAAGGCCACCATCTACAAGCTAAGGAGAGAGGCTTCAGAAAAACCAAAACTTCTGACACCTTGATCTTATTCTTTCAGACTGCAGAGCTGTGAAAAAATAAATTTCTGTTGTTTAAGCCATCAAGTCTGTGGTATTTTGTCATTGCAGCCCTAGGAAACTAATGCAATTACCATAACTAAATATTCATAATATCTATCAGTTAGGATTAGGTTCAGTTACAAGGATCCTAAAACTCAAAATAACGGTGGTTTTATGAGATAGGTTATTGCTCTCTCATAAAAGTTCAGGTTATGAACAGCACAAAACTGTCATGGCATCATTGGTCCATGATATGTATTTGAGACCCCAGTTCCTTCCAATTTATCACTCTGCCATATTGAGTATGTGGCCTTTACCTATATGTTTCAATATTGTGACATCTGTATTTTAGACACAAGGATAGAGGAGGGTTTCAAGTAGAGAAGTCAAAATTGTCAATGGAGAAAGAATCCTGGAAGCTTCCACATGGTTTTCTGCTTATGTAGCATTGGAAATAACTATTACTTATGTCTACTTTTAGCTATAAAGAAGATTGGAAGTGTAATATTTAGCACAGCTAAAAGTTTACTACTATGAAAAAAAAAAAGCGGACACTGGAGAGAGAAACAAGTAGTAGCCTCTGATGCACTCTATTTTATCAACCAGCCAAATGACATTCTCACCCTTCCTTCCTAACATAGAACACATTTCATTCAATCCCAAGAGGGAAGACCAAATGTCCCATCTGATTACTATGATCATCTCAAATTTCAAGAGATGTGACATATGTTTTTATATTCTGGCCACCTATAAAGTATAAATGAAGTAGGTGAACCACCTATAAAGTAGTTCATTGTGATTTGGTCACCTATAAACTGAGACAGGATATTGGCCCTCACACTCCCCACCTAGTATACAATTGTAGGGAAGAAACAGAATAGTTGCAACAAAAACTCTCATATAGAAAAGGAGAAATTGAGAACTATACAGAAATTACTCATCCACAGCATGATCAAATCATTCAGGGCAGAACTTGTAAACATCTTGAGCAAAAGCATGGAAGTATGAAATTGAATTTTGTGAATTGAACAGTTATTTTACAACTGATTAGTGATTTCAGGGAACTGACCAGTTTATTCAAGTGTTCAAAGATAACTGAATTATCCCTTGATCAGTCGATTTCAAATGATCTTAAACATTAATACAATTTCTGATCCACCGTAAAAGAAAAGAGAATGAAATTGACATGTACTGATTGCCTATTATAGTCACTCAACAAATTAATGGTTTACATCTCTTCTAGGCACTAGGGATATAGCTGTGAAGAAACCTAGTACAGAGCATGCTTTCATAGGGTTTATTATAATGAGAGACAGTAAATAAACAAAAACATAATTTAATGTATGTCATGCCAGGTTTTAAGTGCCATAGAGAGAACTAAAGCTTTATATAGGTTTTAGGAGGCGCCATGACAAAGACAAAGGAGAAAACAAAAGATATATCCATCTGAATGTGGAGTTCCAAAAAATAGCAGGGAGAGATAAGAAGGCCTTTCTCAGTGATCAGTGCAAAGGAATAAAGGGAAAATATAGAATGGGAAAGACTAGAGAGCTCTTCAAGAAAATTAGAGATACCAGGGGAACATTTCATGCAAAGATGGGCACAATAAAGGACAGAAATGGTATGGGCCAAACAGAAGCAGAAGATATAAGAAGAGATGGCAAGAATACACAGAAGAACTATACAAAAAAGATCTTCATGACCCAGATAATCATGATGGTGTGATCACACACATAGAACCAGACATCCTGCAATGCAAAGCCAAGTGGGCCTTAGGAAGCATCACTGAACAAAGCTAGTGGAAGTGATGGAATTCCTGTTGAGCTATTTCAAATCCTGAAAGATGATGCTGTGAAAGTGCTGCATTCAATATGCCAACAAATTTGGAAAACTCAGCAGTGGCCACAGGACTGGAAAAGGTCAGTTTTCATTCCAATCCCAAAGAAAGGCAATGCCAAAGAATGTTCAAACTACCTCACAATTTCACTCATGTCACACGCTAGTAAAGTAATGCTCAAAATTCTCCAAGCCAGGCTTCAACAGTACATGAACCGTGAACTTCCAGATGTTCAAGCTGGATTTCAAAAAGGCAGAGGAACCAGAGATTAAATTGCCAACATCCGTTGGATCATCGAAAAAGCAAGAGAGTTCCAGAAAACATTTTCTTCTGCTTTATTGACTATGTCAAACACTTTGACTGTGTGGATCACAGCAAACTGTGGAAAATTCTGAAAGAGATGAGAATACCAGACCACCTCACCTGCCTCTTAAGAAATCTGTATGCAGGTCAAGAAACAACAGTTAGAACTGGACATGGAACAACAGACTGGTTCCAAATCGGGAAAGGAGTACGTCAAGTCTGTATATTGTCACCCTGCTTATTTAACTTATATCCAGTGTACTTCATGCGAAATGCCAGGCTGGATGAAGCACATGCTGGAATCAGGATTGCTGGGGAAAATATCAATAACCTCAGCTATTCAGATGACACTACCCTTATGGAAAAAGTGAAGAAGTACTAAAGAGCCTCTTGATGAAAATGAAAGAGGAGAGTGAAAAAGTTGGCTTAAAGCTCAACATTCAAAGAACTAAGATCATGGCATCCAGTCTCATCACTTCATGGCCAATAGATGGGGAAAAATGGAAACTGTGACAGACTTAATTTTTGGGGGGCTCCAAAATCACTGCAGATGATGACCACAGCCATGGAATTAAAAGGTACTTGCTCCTTGGAAGAGAAGTTGTGACCAACCTAGACAGCGTATTAAAAAGCAGAGACATTACTTTGCCGACAATGGTTTGTCTAGTCAATGTTATGGTTTTTTCAGTAGTCATGTATGGATGTGAGAGTTGGGCTATAAAGATAGCTGAGCACCAATCAATTGATACTTTTGAACTGTGGTGTTGGAGAAGACTCATCCACTCTTGGGTCTTGCTGTCTAATTCAACCTGGTTCAACCAAAAACATGGTGCCTCAGGTTCCTGTCTTCACTTACTTGTAATTTCTTATTACTAGTAATACTCACCCATATAAAGGTAACTGCATGCCAGATGTGATTTATAGATAGTAAAATCTCCTCTGCCTAAATAGTTC
This sequence comes from Oryx dammah, assembly GCF_014754425.2. NCBI lineage: Eukaryota > Metazoa > Chordata > Mammalia > Artiodactyla > Bovidae > Oryx > Oryx dammah. The sequence continues at coordinate 7,112,587 of NW_024070207.1, read as the reverse complement.
CCATTGTCAATATATATGATGTGATTTCTTTCTTTAACAATTCTTTTGGCTTAAGTGTTGAAGAAGCATTTCAAATGCAAATGTTATATGGATTGAGTATTCTATTATAAGACATTAACTTTCTTCTTATTTTATCAATTAATGCAATGTTGGAATGTCTTCTATATGAAAAGTACATGGCTTGCTGCTGTGGGGATGAAAGGCAAATTAAAAAAGAAAAGATAGAATCTTAGTCCTCAAGAAATTTTATTGAGAAGTTAAGGTAACTGCAGCCACCTGGCTGCAATCCTGAACAATAATGTGGACAAGACTAGGTGGACTACTTTTTCGGAGAAGGTCTAGGGTAGGCAATGGAAAGAAAACATGATGGTATTGGATAACATTCTGCGTGTGTGTGTGTGTGTGTGTGTGTGTGTGTGTGTGTGTACTTCATCCTTAAGGAGAGAGAATGAGGCCCCAATGCTTTACAATTTCCCCAAGCATTTGTTCTGGTTGTAGGGCTATTGCACTCATCCATAATCATATATTGCTTGATGATTCTACCATTCAGGAAATTGAATTAATTCTGCCTAACTAATAGACATTATAGAAGGTTGGGTGGTCACTTGAGTGAAAAATATGCTGTATATACTGAGATTGGTGAGAAAGAAGTAGGAAAATAGAATTTCGTCTTTGATCCTTTTTCATCTATTCTACATGACTGAGACAGCCTGATAACCTTTACCAAACTCCAAATTTCTTTTTATTATAAACAGGACTTAAAACATGTTTCCCATTGAAATGTAAAATGGGATAAACCTACAGCAAACATCATTCTCAATGGTGAAAAACTGAAACCATTTCGTCTAAGATCAGGAGCAAGAAAAGCATATCCGCTTTCACCACTATTATTCAACATAGTTTTGGAAGTCTTAATATAGTATGGTGGTTACTCAAAAAATTAAAAATAAAATTATGGTGCAGTTCACTTCAGTCGCTCAGTTGTGTCCGACTCTTTGCGACCCCATGAATCACAGCACGCCAGGTCTCCCTGTCCATCACCAGCTCCTGGAGTTCACTCAGACTCACGTCCATCGAGTCCGTGATGCCATCCAGCCATCTCATCCTCGGTCGTCCCCTTCTCCTCCCACCCCCAATCCCTCCCAGCATCAGAGTCTTTTCCAATGAGTCAACTCTTTGCATGAGGTGGCCAAAGTACTGGAGTTTCAGCTTTAGCATCATTCCTTCCAAAGAAATCCCAGAGTTGATCTCCTTCAGAATGGACTGGTTGGATCTCCTTGCAGTCCAAGGGACTCTCAAGAGTCTTCCCCAATACCACAGTTCAAAAGCATCAATTCTTCAGCGCTCAGCCTTCTTCACAGTCCAACTCTCACATCCATACATGACTACTGGAAAAACCATAGCCTTGACTAGACAGACCTTAGTTGGCAAAGCAATGTCTCTGCTTTTGAATATGCTATCTAGTTGGTCATAACTTTTCATCCAAGGAAAGATAAAGCAATTCTGCTTATGGGTATATACAAAAATAATTGAAATCAGGGACTGGAACAGCTATTCATACATGAACGTTCAAAGTAGCATTATTCAAAATAGCTAAAATTTGCAAACAACTCAAATGTTGATTAATGGATAAACCAAATGTGATGTATATTACCATGTCATCTGCAAATAGTGCCAGTTTTACTACCTTTCCAATTTGTATTACTTAAATTTCTTTTTCTTCTCTGATTGCCATGGCTAAGACACTATAAAACTCTTAGAGGAAAACATAGGAAGAACACTCTTTAACATAAATCACAGCAAGGTCTTATTTGACCCATCTCCTAGAGTAAGAAAAATAAAAACAAAAATAAATAAATGTGACCTAATTAAACTTAAAAACTTCTGCACACAAAGGAAACCATCACCAAGATAAAAATACAATCTTCAGAATGGGAGAAAATGCTTGCAAATGAAGCAACTAACAACAGATTAATCTCCAAAATATAAAATAGCTCATGCAACTTGATAACAAAACAAACATGTCAATCAAAAAATGGGCAGAAGACTTAAAGAGACATGTCTCCAAAGACGATATACAGATGGCCAACAAACACAAGAAAAAATGCTCAGTATCATTAATTGTTATAGAAATGCAAATCAAAACTACAATGAGGTATCACCTCATACCAGTCAAATTGGTCATCATCAAAAAAATCTACAAACAATAAATGATGGAGAGGGTGTGGAGAAAAGGGAACCCTCTAGCACTGCTCATTGGAATGTAAATTGGGGCAGCCACTATGGGGAACAATATGGAAGTTCCTTACAAATCTAAAAATAGAACTCCCATATGACCCAATAATCCAACTACTGAGCATATACCCACAGAAGACCATTATGCAAAAAGACACATGCACCCCATTGTGCGCTGAAGCACTGTTTACAATAGCCAGGACATGGAAGTGACCTAAATGTCCATTGACAGAGAAATGGATAAAGAAGATGTGGAACATATATTCAATGGAATATTACCCAGCCATAGAAAGGAATGGAATTGGGTCATTGTAGAGATGTGAATGGACCTAGACAGTGTCATTCAAAGTGATGTAATTCAGAAAGAGGAAAACAAATATAGCATATTAATTTATATATGTGGATAAATAGAAAAATGCTATATATGAACCTATATGCAGGGCAGGAATAGAGATGCAAAGAGAATGCATATGTGGACATGGAGGGGAAGGGGAGAGTGAGACAAATCAGGAGATTAGGGTTGACATATATACGTTACCATGTGTAAAATAGATAGCTATTGGGAACCTGCTGTATAGCACTGAGAGCTCAGCTCAGTGCTTTTTGAAGACTTAGATCGGTGAGAATAGATGGTGTGGGAGGAAGGACCTAAAGGGATATATCTGCTTCACTTTGTTGTATAGAAGAAACTAACATGACATTTAAAGCAATTATAGTCCAATTTTTAAAATGTGGTATACACATACAATGGACTACCATTCAGCCTTTAAAAAGCAATGAAATTCTGACACATGCTACAGCATAAATTAACATTAAGTGAAGTGAAATAAGTTAGACATATGAGGACACACTTTGTTATTATTCCACTTATATGAAGTACCCAGATTAGTCAAACTTATAGAAAGTATAATGATAACTATGAGGGGATAGGGAGTACAGAAATATAGAGTTATTGTTTAATGAGTATGGAGTTTCAGCTTTGGATGATGAAACAGTTCTGTAGATGGGTGGTGATAATGGTTGTACAACAATGTGAACGAACTTAATGCAGGAAAGCTGTACACTTAAAATGTCTAAAATGGTAAATATTATATGTATTTTATCACAATAGGTTCTTTTAAAAAATTTTTTAAAAAGGTTTCCCCAAGTGTTCTCTATGTAAGCATAAAATTCTATGGCACATCTGCATCATAAATTTTACATAGAGGCATAAATCTTTATGTTTACAAATTATTCCTTGAAGGCAAAGCCTATTGTTTGTTTCTTCATAATTAAATACTATTTGTGCCATGTAAGCATGGAGAAAGTACCTAGTTCTTCCTTCCAACAATTTATAAACTTATTAAGTACATACTGAAACCACCCTTATGGCAGAAAGTGAAGATGAACTAAAGAGCCTCTTGATGAAAGTGAAAGAGGAGAGTGAAAAAGTTGGCTTAAAGCTCAACGTTCAGAAAACTAAGATACGGTCCCATCACTTCATGGCAAATAGATGGGAAACAGTGGAAACGGTGGCTGACTTTATTTTGGGAGGTTCCAAAATCACTACAGATGGTGATTGCAGCCATGAAATTAAAAGACGTTTGCTCCTTGGAAGAAAAGTTATGATCAACCTAGACAGCATATTAAAAAGCAGAGACATTACTTTGTCCATGAAGGTCTGTCTAGTCAAGGCTATGGTTTTTCCAGTGGTCATGTATGGATGTGAGAGTTGGACTATAAAAAAGCTGAGCACAGAAGAATTGATGCTTTTGAACTGTGGTGTTGGAGAAGACTCTTGAGAGTCCCTTGGACTGCAAGGAGATCCAACCAGTCCATCCTAAAGGAGATCAGTCCTGGGTGTTCATTGGAAGGCCTGACGTTGAAGCTGAAACTCCAATACTTTGGCCACCTGATGCAAAGAGCTGACTCATTTGAAAAGACTCTGATGCTGGGAAAGATTTAGGGCAGGAGGAGAAGGGGACGATGGAGGATGAGATAGTTGGATGGCATCACTGACACAACAGACATGGATTTGGGTGGACTCCGGGAGTTGCTGATGGATAGGGATGTCTGGCGTGCTGTGGTTCATGGGGTCGCAAAGAGTCGGACACAACTGAGTGACTGAACTGAACTGAATAAAATATAGACCCCTTGATGGATCACTGCCTTGTCGTGGTGAAGGGGCTTGTGTAACTTAATGAAGCTATGAGTCATGCTGCATAGGGCCACCCAAGTTGGATAGGTCTTAGTGGAGAGTTCTGAGAAAATGTGATCCAGTGGAGGAGGGAATGGCAAACCACTCCAGTATTCTAACCATGAGAACCTCATGAACTCTATAAAAAGGCAAAAAGATATGACAGCAAAATATGAACTCCCAGGTTACTCTGGGGAAGAGCAGAGGACAACTACTAATTGCTTCAGAAAGGATGAGGTGGCTGGGCCAAAGAGGAATAAATAGAGAAAACTGAAGATATCCTTTGTCAAACATCATATATTAACAGTGCTAAATTCTGAGGGCCATAACTACTGTGTAGTTCAAAAGAAAGGTGTAATGTAGTAATAATTATATTTGAGTTAGAAAAATAATTTCATTGAGGAAATGATGGTTGAATGGGGATTGAAGGGTGAATAACACTTGTATGTACCCTAAAGGGTACAGCATCACATTTTATTTTTAAAATTTATTTATTTATTTTATTTTTTATTTTTTTAAAATTTATTTATTTTTAAAATTGAAGTATAATTGCTTTATAATATTGTGTTCATTTCTGCAATACATCAACATGAATCAGCCATAGGTATATATATGTCCTCTCCCTCTTGAGCATCCTTCCCACCCCATCCAAACCCTGTAGGTTGTCAAAAAGCCCAAGTCTGAGCTCCCTGAGCCATATAGCAAATTCCCACTGGCTATGTATTTTACATATGGTAGTGTATATGTTTTCATGCTACTGTCTCCATTCTTCCCACCCTCTCTTTCCCCCTTCCTGTGTCCACCAGTCTGTTCTCTGTGTCTGTATTTCCACTGCTGCCCTGAAAATAGGCTCATCAGTACCAGCTTTCTAGATTACATATGTATGCATTAATATGTGATATTTGTTTTTCTCTTTATAACTTATTTCACTCTGTAAAATAGGCTCTAGGTTTATCCACCTCAATGTTGTTGTTCAGTCACTAAGTCATGACCTATTCTTTGCTACCTCATTGACTGCAGCATGCCAGGCTTTCGTATCCTTCACTGTCTCCTGGAGTTTGCTCAGACTCATGTCTATTGAGTCAGTGATGCCATCCAACCATCTCATTCTTTGTCACCCCCTTCTCCTCCTGTTCTCAATCTTTCCCAACATTGGGGTCTTTTCCAATGAGCCTGCTCTTTGCATCAGGTGACCAAAGTATTGGAGATTCAGCTTCAGTATCAGCCTTCCAATGAGTATTCAGGGTTGATTTCCTTTAGGATTGACTGCTTGATCTCCTTGCTGTCCAAGGGACTCTCAAGAGTCTTCTCCAGCACCACAACTCAAAAGCATTAATTCTTCGGTGCTCAGACTTTCATATAATGTACTCTGCAAAAAAGTTAAATAAGCAGCCTTGATGTACTCCTTTCCCAATTTGGAACCAGTCCATTGTTCCATGTCCGGGTCTAACTGTTGCTTCTTGACCTGCATACAGATTTCTCAGGAGGCAGGGAAGGTAGTCTGATAATCCCATCTCTTTAAAGAATTTGCCACAGTTCGTTGTGATCCACACAATCAACAGTTTTAGCACAGTCAATGAAGCAGAAGTAAATGTTTTTTTCTGGGACTTCCTTGCTTTTTCTATGATCCAACAGATGTTGACAATTTGATCTCTGGTTCTTCAGCCTTTTCTAAATCCAGCTGGTACATCTGGAAGTCCTTGGTTCACATACTGTTGAAACCTAACTTGAAGGATTTTGAGCATTACCATGCTAGCATATGAAATGAATGCAGTTGTATGGTAGTTTGAACATTATTTGACATTGCCCTTATTTGGGATTGGAAGATTCTTTATTGCTCAGATAGTAAAGAATCTGCCTGCAATGCAGGAGACCCAGGTTTGATCCCTGGGTTAGGAAGATCCCTGGAGAAGGGAATGGCAATCCACTCCAGTATTCTAGCCTAGAGAATTCCACGGACAGAGGAGCCTGGTGGGCTATAGTCCATGGGGTTGCAAAGAGTCAGACATGACTGAATGACTACATTTTCAGTTTTCTTTGGGATTGGAAAGAAAACTTACCTTTTACAGTCCTGTGGCCATTGCTGAGTTTTCCAAATTTGCTGACATATTTAGTACAGCACTTTAACAGCATCATCTTTTAAGATTTCAAGTAGCTCAGCTGGAATTCTATCACCTCCAGTAGCTTTGTTCATAGTAATGCTTCCTAAAGCCCACTTGACTTCACATGCCAGGAATTCTGCTCTAGGTGAGTGACCACAACATTGTGGTTATCTGAGTCACTAAAACCTTTTTTATATAGCTCTCCTGTGTATTCTTGCCACCTCTTCCTAATCTCTTCTTCTGTTAGACCCTTGCCATTTCTGTCCTCTTATTGTGACCATCTTTGCATTAAATATTCTCTTGGTACCTCCAATTTTCTTGAATCATGACTGACAACCAGCTAACTTGAAAAACCCACCTTCTTGCCATAGTGTAGTGTTGTATTTGGAAAGCAGCCGTCCATCCAAAATTATATTATTTGCCCTACTCATGTATAAATATAGCCTTGTTCCTTGCCAAAAGAAAGTGAATGAAAGTGATATGTGTCCCTTCCAGACAAAAGTGGTTAAGAAATAGACATTTATTTTCACTCTGATTTCTTTATCTTCTAGCAGAAAGTGAAGGATTGTAAGGCCCTATGGGATGACAGTGCCATCATATGAGAGTAAACTGAGTTTCTAAAATCCTAAAGTTTATTCACTGAATATTCATTCAGCAATTGTTTCAACAAGAAATAAATAAATAAAAGCCACTACAATTTTAGAGTTTGTTACTGAAGAAAACATTGCTATAACTCACAAAGCATGGATGGACAGAGTATGGCATCTTTTAACAGTGTGTGCTTATTCATATAAGAATCTTAGAGTATGAGGTTGGGAGAAAAACAGATCTTCCCTTGGTTCAGTATAAACTTAATAAAACCCATTAGACACTTAGAATTGGGCTATGAATTAAACATATCATCTTATTCATTAATGCAATGCTATATGAATCTCATGCATCCTGCTGTATGTGTCTTGTCACTTCATCCTCACAATCCTATAAGTTAAGTAATAGCACCCTAGTTTTACAGATGAAGAAATAGAAATAACTCTCCAAAGTCACATAGCAAGTTGTGGAGCCAGGATACAAATACTAGTGTTTCCTATTTCAAAGTCACTTTTGTCTACTACTTTCTAATACTTCCTGCAAAAGAGTTGATAAGTTATTTTCCAATTGACAAATTGATAGAGAATAAAGACAAGGGGTGTCCACGTACACTGTTACAGTTTTTAGATCTAAGTAGATTTATCATCATTCAAAAATGAGTAATATACAAAATAGTTAACTTGGAGATAATTACCATGTAACTGATGCATATGTTAAACACAACTTGTAGGATATAATCAGAAAGTAGCTTTGTTTTTATTTTCTATGACCTCTTCAAATTTATTCTCTGAGATGAGCTCTTTTCTTGCCCCTGGACAAAAATTAAGGGAATTTTCATAACTTCTCTGCTAATTTTAAGTAATAAGTCACATTTTAGTACTTAATATATCTTCAGCAATGTAATAATAAAACTATTAACTTAATTCAAAGTGTCATTCTTTTCCCAGCTCAGACCTGCTGCCAGACTCTCTAGCTTGAATAGAAAAGATACATCTTTTTTCCTACCTTGCATTTTTTCCCTCCTCCTTCTCTATCTTGTTAACTTTTTGAGTTCTTCATGGTAAGAGAAAGGTAGAATGAGAGGAGAAAAAAGACCAGGAAAGGAGTAAATTTACTGTACTGCCATGAGAAGGAACAGATATTTCCCCATTGGTGTTTAATTCTTTTTTTCCAATGGTATACTTTATTACCTTTTTCAGAGACAACCTCATAAATGGAAATATCTCACAGTCCTCCTGATGCTTGTGAATGTATCTCCTCTGACTTTTTCTTTATGGTTCCTTCTTCAAAACATAAGAATCTGGCAATTTATCTCCTTATTGGGGGCTGCTTTCCCATGGCCTCTCTTGGCCAGTTTTGAAGTAATCACATGCTGCCTCTTTCTTCTCTGCGAACTACATATGCTCTGTAGAATACACTCATGTGTCCTTTTCCCCAACAAACTGGGAGTACAGGTATTCTTCAAATACAACTATTTCTCTTTGCTGTGCATTAAGAGTGACCAGCCAATAAGTCTTGCCTTTTAGATTGTCTGGGTGGTATGAGCAAACATCAATTCACTACTCATCAGGATCCAGGGAACACATTTCAAACTCTTAATGTGATTCTGTTGAAGACTCTTTCCTTCAACTTGTGATGAGCGGCAAGCATCTCTTTTACTTATATTTTGAGAAGATGACATTCAGAAAACATTAATAACTCTTTTCAAAAATATCCTAAACTCTCAATCTTTTATCAAACTATAGAACCTCTTTTTGGGGGCTTCCCTTATAGCTTAGTTGGGAAAGAATCTGCCTGCAATGCAGGAGATCTGGGTTTGATTCCTGGGTTGGGAAGACCTCCTGGAGAAGGAAATGCTAACCCACTCCAGTATTCTTGCCTGGAGAATCTCATGGACAGAGGATCCTGACAGGCTATAGTTCATGGGTTTGCAAGAATCGGACATAACTTAGTGACTAAACCACCACCACCAGAACCTCTTTTACAGACAGAAAAAATGGAACTTGAATCCAGTATTCAGAAATATTTGTAACTTCTGCTTGGTGTACTTCCACTGTTGGAATATGGTATCTGACATTTCAGGACTTCAGCCCAAATTCAGACTTAAATATTTCGGTTTTAAAATCACATTACAAAAAAATAGCAAAATTAAACAAAACAGTAACAGAACAAAGGCAGCAAAATAGAACAAAGGATATTGAGAAGTACCTGGGGAGATCTCAATTCTGAAAGTAATCTAATTCAAAAGCAAGGCATATTTCTGTAAAATATCGGGGCATCATAAAGTAGTTATAAAAAGACATTGGGGAATCTAATTTTCCAAATGGAGATCCAATGTTCACTTCAATTTTATAGACAATGAGATATCAAAAGAGCCAATCAAGGGTTCTAATCTCAATGTGTATCCTTATGCTTTCTGAGGGAAATATTGGAGCAAGTTTCGAGGACATAACTTAGGTCTGTGAGAACATTAGGACTGACAATTTTGAGAAAATGAGGAGAAAAATTCCATACCTAATTCCTAGGCATACTATCTGAAAACACAGAATTCTTTGTGAAACACCTGTGAGCCTATAGGTGGGTGAGAGAGTCTCTTATTACATGTGACAGCAAGCAGTTTATTCAAATGGCAGACAATGTAGCTCCAGAAAAGGTCACCTAGTAGAAAAGCAGAGTATTATAATAGGCAAATTGAAAAGCTTCAGAAAAGCTTCAGTAGCCACCACAGGTGTATCCACCTATAACCCAGGACAGGAAGAGGACTTGAGAGATCTGGTTAGAGTGACCATATGATTTACTCTTTAAAGTGAGGTACATTTTAATAATGAAAGGAATATTAATAATTATGTCAGTATGACAGACACAAACTAATACTTTCTGGGCTAACTGAGGCATATCATAGTCTAGAATTAGATGACAACTTTTCTGGACTGAGGCACTGAAGTAATGGTTTTTGGTGGCTAAATATATTAGTGGCTAGAGCATACATAAGTGATGTCACTATATTTTTAAGATGGGCACTTATGAATCAATAAAACCATTCCCTATTCTTATTCTCTCTTGTTCATTTATTTTTCTAGACATAAAGCTTCATTTTTAGCCATGAATTACCTATGTCTATATGTTCTTATTCCACATAAATTTAACATAATTTATAATCTGGCTTTGAATTTAAGTGTATGAAGAGTCTTGCTTATTTTAACAAACTGACTTTGAAAATCCTTCAGCTTTTCAATGATTTTGAGAGAGCTGATTAGGTTAATTTAGGCAATATGAGGGGAGAGGCAGGTAACTCGATGGTGGGAAGAATAACAGCAAAGGCTAAGGAGCTTAATTGCCATGTGAAGAATTATGATAAGCTCTTACAGAGTTTACAGAAGTGCAGCAGCATTCAATTGAATTTCATAATATTTAGCACCTATTCTGTGCTACATATTATCTGTCCTTGGTAATATATAATCTGTTCAGGGAGACAAGAAATCTTCACATTAAAAATTAGTGCACAAAACAGGGTGGTCAAATGTCAAAGTATGAATTTCAGATAATGAATATTATAAGATTTTAACCATAATATGCTAACTCCCCCCCACTTGATAAACATGGTGAAAGATACTGTGACAGAAATGGGTAACACTTTACTAAGAATCTATGCTTCTATATTTTCACAGTGTGGAGTTGCCACCTAAAGATAGCTATCTATTTCACTACCATAAATTCTGCATTCTGTTGTGGCCATATGATTAGTTTTTGCTAATGAAATACAGGCTAAAATGATGTAGGTTGATTTAAAATATTGTATTAGCTTTAGGTGTACATCAAAGTGAATCAGTTATACTTATATCCACTCTTTTTAAAATTGTTTTCCCATATTAATTATTACAGAGTATTGATTAGAGTTCCCTGTGCTCTACAGTATCTATTTGACATATAGTAATGTGTATATATCAATTCCAACCTCACAACTTGTCCCTCCACCTGTTTTCCCCCTCATAACCAAAAGATTATTTTCTACATCTATCTATGACTTGATTTCTGTTTTGTAAATAAGTTCATTTGTACCATTTGTTTGGCTGAAACTTCACTTTCATCTCAGGTTCAAAGGATTTAACAAGCCACTCGTTATTTACAAATAGGCTCCCCTGATAGCTCAGGTGGTAAAGAATCGGCCTGCAATGCAGGAAACTTTGATCTGATTCCTGGGTCAGGAAGATCCACTGAAGAAGGGATAGGCTAGTCACTCCAGCATTCTGGCCTGGAGAATTTCATGGACTGTATAGTCCATGGGATCACAAAGAGTTGGACATGACTGAGTGACTTTCACTTTCACCTTTTCATATACAAATATTTATTAGAAAATTATTTAGATTACTTTCAATATACTAATATTAAAAGAAAAGAGAAATAGAAACAGCAGAGGATACATCACCAAGTTGGATTTTGATCAATATCCAGAATCAAACAGCACTGGGAAGTCACACGACACAGCACATCTGGAGCCCCAATTGGGAAAAGGTCACAGGCTGCACATCCACTCCATGGGTGAGACATCAAAGATTGTACTTGGGGGTTCCTGCTTATACTCCCAAGATGCAAATTGATATCACGATCAATCTGTGAGCAAGTTGCAGTTCTGGTTTCACACTGATGCCCTTTTGTCATGTAAAACTTTGTTGATGTTCAGTCGCTCAGTTGTGTCCAACTTATTGTGACCCCATCAGTTCAGTTCAGTTGCTCAGTTGTGTCCGACTCTTTGCAACCCCATGAATCCCAGCACACCAGGCCTCCCTGTCCATCACCATCTCCCGGAGTTCACTGAAACTCACGTCCATCGAGTCCATAATGCCATCCAGCCATCTCATCCTCTATCATCCCCTTTTCCTTCTGCCCCCAATCCCTCCCAGCATCAGAGTCTTTTCCAATGAGTCAGCTTTTCGCATGAGGTGGCCAAAGTACTGGAGTTTCAGCTTTAGCATCATTCCTTCCAAAGAATACCCAGGACTGATCTCCTTTAAGAGGGACTGGTTGGACCTCCTTGCAGTCCAAGGGATTCTCAAGAGTCTTCTCCAACATCACAGTTCAAAAGCATCAATTCTTTGGCGCTCAGTCTTCTTCACAGTCCAACTCTCACATCCATACATGACTACTGGAAAAACCATAGCCTTGACGAGACAGACCTTTGTTGGCAAAGTAATGTCTCTGCTTTTCAATATGCTATCTAGGTTGGTCATAACTTTTCTTCCAAGGAGTGTCTTTTAATTTCATGGCTGCAGTCATCATCTGCAGTGATTTAGGAGCCCCAAAAAATAAAGTCCAGACCATATCAAATTGCCAGCATACATTGGATCATAGAAAATGTAAAAGAATTCCAAAAAAAATCAAACAAACAAACATATATATCTGCATCATTGACTATGCTAAAGCCTTTGAATGTGTGGAACACAACAAACTGTGGAAAATTATTAAAGAGAGGGGAATATCAGACCACCTTACATGCCTTCTGAGAAGCCTATATGCAGATCAAGAAGCAACAGTTGGAATCAGACATGGAAAAATGGACTGGTTCAAAACTGGGAAAGGAGTACATCAAGACTGGGTCAAGAAGATCTCCCCTGGAGTAGGAAATGACAACCTGCTCCAGTATTCTTGCCTGGAAAATTCCATAGACAGAGGAGCCTGGTGGGCTAAGTCCATGGGGTTGCAAAGAGTTGCACATGACTGAGTGACTAAGCACACATACACACTAAAAGGAAAGGTAAAAAATACTGTTTCTACATAACTCTTCAGTCTCCTCACTTATTTCAAATTATTTTGAAATTGACTGAATTCAACAGTTGACATCTTAACTCACAGGATGAAGTGATGAAATAGATGAGAAAAAAGTCCAAGCGTCTGGAGTCTAAATATAGTCTGAGTAATTGACAAGAGTAGACTTTTTTGCCTGTACAAATGTATTTATCTTGTCTGATACATGATAAATTAGCATACATATCCCCTCCCATCTGGGTCTGAATTCCAAAATTTAAAAATTCTTCTTTGCATTTTATGCTTTGACTGTCAATAGCATTAGATTTCCCTTAACCATGAAATTTCAGCGAAAAACAAAAGCATGGGCTAAAGAGTTTTATGAGATGGCATCAAAAGTGTTTGAGTAGTAGAATTTTATGATGGGAGCTCTGCTTCTAGCAGAGCTAGATCTGGGAGAGTTGTCATATCAGACTGGAATTGATAGAAGAGTTATAGGGGATTATTGCAATAGTTCAGGCAAGGGATTATAAGCAAAATTTAGTAAAGTACTTATAAGTAGATTTGAATACAGGGAAATCTCACATTTCTCTATTGGATTACTTAAAATATAATTATCTAAAAATTAATCTTTTAATTTAACACAATCTCTGTAAATTTCAGTACAATTTTTCTTTTTTTTAAAATTTATTTATTTATTTTTAATTTTTACTTTACAATTCTGTATTGGTTTTGGCATAGATTGACATGAATCCATGTTAGAAAAATAATTCTTAAGTTTATTCAAAGGAAAAAAAAAACCTTGTGATAATATATAGGCATTTTGGAATAAGAGTAATGCAAGACATCCTATCATAAACTAAAATATACAGTTATAATGATTTAAAGTACACTAATAGTGTTTGAATAGGCAAGCAAGTCATTGTGAGAAAATCAGTAAAATAATAGTAATTGGCCCAAATACATAGTTTGTGATAAGGAAGTATTTAAAATGCAGTACATCATGAGAAATGCTGGGCTGGATGAAGTACAAGCTGGAATCAAGATTTCTGGGAGAAATATCAATAACTTCAGATATGCAGATGACACTACCCTTATGGCAGAAATCAAAGAAATAAAGAGCCTCCTGATCAAAGTGAAAGAAGAAAGTGAAAAAAATTGGCTTAAAACTCAACATTCAGAAAATTAAGATCATGGCATCTGGTCCCATCACTTCATGGTAAATAGATGGAGAACAATGGAAACAGTGAGAGACTTTATTCTTCTGGGCTCCAAAATCACTGCAGATGGTGACTGCAGCCATGAAATTAAAAGACACTTACTCCTTGGAAGAAAAACTATGACTAGCCTAGACAGCATATTAAAAAGTGGAGACATTATGTTGCCAACAAAGGTCCATCCAGTCAAAGCTATGGTTTTTCCAGTAGTCGTGTATGGATGTGAGAATTGGACAGTAAAGAAAGTTGAGCACCAAAGTATTGATGCTTTTGAACTGCAGTATTGAAATCAGTCCTGAATATTCATTGGAAGGACTGATGCTGAAGCTGAAGCTCCAATATTTTGCCCACCTGATGTGAAGAACTGACTCATTGGAAAAGACCTTGATGCTGGGCAAGATTGAACGCAGGAGAAGAAGGGGACGACAGAGCATGAGATGATTGGATGGCCTTACCAACCTGATGGACATGAGTTTGGGTAAGCTCGAGGAGTTGGTGATGGACAGGAAAGCCTGGAGTGCTGCAGTCTGTGGGGTCGCAAAGAGTTGGACACGACTGAGTGACTGAACTGAATTGAAAAAGCAGTAGCAGAATGGAGACATATATTTGTAGCAAACTGCTATTCATATTTAGAAAAACTAAATCAACTCATATTAATGAGGTAGAGTAGTGTTTCTCAAGGTATGGTTCCTGGATCAGTATTACCTTGCAATTTGTTAGTAACGCAAATTTCAGGACCCACCCTAGAAACTCAGAACTGAAATTCTGGGGGTGCATTCTTCAATCTGTGTCTTAACAAATCACCCAACTGATTCTGGTGCAAGTTAAATTTTGATAACCCCTAAACCATATTATGCTGCAGTCACAAGTCAACCATGAAATTTCAGTGGCTTTGCAAAAATAAGGTTTATATTTCTTGCTTAAACTACAGGTCAATTGGTAATTGGCAGTAGGGTCTATTCCAGATAGTCACTCAGGAACCCCTGCTGACAGAGGTACTAATATCTTGTAGTTGGCTTTGTGCAGTTTATGACTTCCTTGGATAATGCAAAATGGGAGGAATAAGCTGTAGTTTAGTGAGTGGACCTCTTTATTCTTTTTTACCACCCAGAAGAACTAGTCATTTAATCTTTCCTAAAAATAAAGGGTCTGAGAAATGAGGGAGTGTAGCTGAAGTGTTTGATGATCACTATTATATCTGCTAGAGAGCTCTACATCAGACCTTATTCAAATATTGCAGATGTACAAAATATTTAAAGGCAAAATATAAAATCATACTATAAGAATAATACAAGTCAATGTTTATAAAATATCTGATATGGGGAAAGCCTTCCTGAGTGTTTAAAAAGAAAAAAAATAACTAGAAATCAAAATGAAAAAGAATGACTGATTTGGCTGTATAGAAATTAAAACTATGTCAAAATAAACAACTTAAAAAAGAAGGAGAAAACTACTTTTGTATATATGACAAGTTAATAATATTCATATGTAAGTATCTTAAATCCATAAGAAAAGGAATAGAAATATGCAAAATTGAGATATTAAAAATATTTGCTCTCAATGATTATCAAAGTAATGAAAATTAAGACAAGATATCAGACCGTACCTCTAAAGTGTCAGAAGAAAAAATGTAATACAAAAGTGTTCACAAAAACATGGGCAACTGTCATTAATTACTTCTGGGAGTGTAATTGGTACCACAATTTTGAAAGGAATAGTGGCAATATGTATCACAATTCTTAACATTGTGTATGCATATGTGTGTGCTAAGTCACTTTACTTATGTCCAACTCTTTTTCTTTTCAGTTTTTTTTAAATTTATTATTATTTTTACTTTACAATATTGTATTGGTTTTGCCACACATCAACATGAAATGTCCAACTCTTTGAGATTCTATGGAATATAGCCTGCCAGTCTCCTCTATCCACGGCATTCTCCAGGAAAGATACTGGAGTGAGTTGCTGTGCCCTACTCCAGAACATTGTGTATATGTTTCAAAATAAAAACGTCACTTCTAGGAATGTTATCTTAGGACAATTCTTAGATGAGGTAAAAATTTATAGGTGCAAGTGAGTAATATAAGTAAAATGAGGGGATCTACATCTGAGTTGGACCATAAAGAAAGCTGAGCACCAAAGAATTGATGCTTTTGAACTGTGGTGTTGGAGAAGACTCTTGAGAGTTCCTTGAACTGCAAAGAGATGAAATCAGTCAATCCTAAAGGAAATCAGTACTAAATATTCATTGGAAGGACTGATGCTGAAGCTGAAGCTCCAAATAGTTTGGCCACCTGATATAAAGAACTGACTCCTTAGAAAAGAGCTTGATGCTGGGAAAGACTGAAGGCAGGTGGAGAAGGGGACAACAGAGGATGAGATGGTTGGATGGCATCACTGACTTGATGAGTTTGAGTAAGCTCCAGGAGTTGGTGATGGACAGGGACGCCTGGCATGGTGTGGCCCTTGGGGTCACAAAGAATTGGACACAACTGAGCGACTGAACTGAACTGAACATCTCTTTCAGTTGGTGATGTAAATAATTTTGATGTACATTTATTGGTATTCACTGTATATTATTAAACAAAGAAAAATAAGTTACAGAGCAACATTCCTAAGCACCTCCAACATGTTATTTTTCCCTAACCTCATGCTCTTTGAAAGTTGACCTTGAAGATGGACCTTTGTTGGGGGGCCACTCTCATACTGAGTTTTTTTTTTTTTTTTTTCAAATGGCTCCTTTAGATGCTTCATGTCTTAGCTTAAATGTCACTTCCTCAGAGAGGCGTTTCTGACAATCCCATCTACATTAGATTTCTCCTGTCATTCCTCATTACAGAGTGTTATTTATATTTCTTTATTGCCTATCTTCCACTAGAAAATAAGTTTAGTGAGAGTAACTGGGAGGGCTTGGTGGCAGGAGGAGAAAGGGACGACAGAGGATGAGATGGCTGGATGGCATCACCAACTCAATGGACATGACTTTGAATGAACTCTGGGAGTCGGTGATGGACAGGGAGGCCTGGTGTGCTGCGATTCATGGGGTCGCAAAGACTAGGACACGAGCGACTGAACTGAACTGATTGCCTATCTTCCACTAGAAAATAAGTTTGATGAGAGTAAATTTGTCTGTACACAGGTATATATCTAGCATTTAATACAGTTTGCATAATATGAGTGTCATAACAATTTAAAAGGTTTAAGAAAGAAAGGAAAGAGGGAGGAAGGAATGACGAAGGGAAGAAAATTCATAGAAAAAGTCTGGGGGGATTTATGCTGAGATACTGGCAAAAGTATTTTTCTGAAAAATGAGAAAATGGCTGATTTTATTTTTTTTTAAACTGGACAATCTTGCTTTTCATGATTATTTTTTGTGCAATGAATTTGTGTTACTTTTATTAAGCAGAAAAATAAATACAAAGTATTTTTAGTTTGACAAGAGGAGACACTATGAAAAATAATGAGGACCCAAATTAGTGACATTGGGTAGACACTCTGGAGTTAGAATAAGCACAGGATTTAGAGGAGCATAAGGAGAGGAAGAAGTTGATGCCATCATACTTTTAATTGGTATAATACAATTGAAGAGTGCCTCATAGTTTATTTTCCCTAATATGGTTCTCAATTCTTCTTTTCAGCTCATTTTTGAGGGAATAATATAACATATTTTGTCTCAAAAATATAGTTTTGATGTTAATGCTGATGTTTGAAAACTGATCAGAGAGAGGGACATTGAATACCAGATCTAGAGTAGTGGCTCTAGAGATTAAAAGGGGATGGATTGGGCAAAGTTATAGAGGATAAATTCTTAGGTTTTAGTGATTGTGTGTGTGTGTGTGTGTTTAATAGGGTGTCAGATGTAGGAAGAAGGAATCTTTAATTATTGTCAAGTTTCTTGCTTTTTGTGACTGGCCAATGTGGTCATGGAAATATTTCATGGAAAAAGTATAGACCAAGAAGCAGAAGTTTTTCTATCTGTCCTTTACGGGATGAGCCTGTATTGTCTGGGTTAGGTAAGTGATGAGTTAGAGACAGTAATGTCAAATTCCTGGTTTGAGCAGGGGATGCTGCTGACTTAACAATAGGGAACAGAGGAAGAGGATAAAAATGTAAAATTTTTTGTTCCCTTTGAGGCATTGAAGTATAATTGTTTACTATAGTCAACATTTAAAACAAAATGATAAGCAATTTATCCAGTAAAAGAGAGTTCACTTAGGAAAAGCAGAGGAATTACAATTTGGAATATGCAGACTATGGCAAACCAGTCTCCAGACAGGAAATTTGGAGAACAAAGGAGAGGAGCATTGTTTTATGGAGGCAAGGAAGAAGGACAGAAGGGTTGTTTTGAACAAAGTTCATCAAAGAAGAGTTTGGGGTTATGGTAGTTTCTCATTGGCTGGGCTATTGTTGGACAAGAAGAAAATCTTTCTTCTTTCTACTGAAGTATGTAAAGTAAGGGGCATTGAGTTGTCCATGTTTGAGAGTTCCCCCTCCAGGGCTTTTCAACTCCAATTTGAATGAAGTTTTCTTTTATCCATTTTCACACTATTTAGTTATCTGTGTATCTGCAACTCAAAGAAAAATTTGAGTCTGGAAATACTGATCATCAGGAGCCATTAATTTGTAGATGTTAAATGAGATAGGGATATTTGGAGGTCACAACATTTGGCTTGATCTTTCTCCAAAAACCTTGAATCTCTTCTTCTCCCCTAATAGTTTTAGGTACTTGGCAATTTTCAAACTTCCACATTACTGAAAGTATCCAGTCATGCAACTGGGACTGTTAAGGACTCCCATTTTGTTCTGTTGGAATAATTCCTGTGATTTCTGACATTTGTTTCTCTAGTCTTCCTTCTGCTTTGATGATTTCTTTTGGTTCTCCAACACATGCAATTGGGAAAAAGCCAGAGTCCTATTTCAATTGTTTTTTGAATTCTGATATTAATCTACAAAATTGAAATAAAAGAAATGAATCATCAGGATAACCTAGAAAATAATTAATGGTCCACATGCATATGATTAATAATACATGATTTAGGTAGACACACAGTAAGAAAGGTTGATTTTAATTTTCAGTACTAGTGTAAAGTACTTTGCTTAATGCTTCAAGTCCTGTACTAGAGATTCTATCGCATATATTCACTCCTCAGATTAAGACTCCAATAGTAAGAATGGAAAATTTCCAGGGACTAAAATAGATGGTAAATAATTAAAAAAGAATAGAGTTTCAGCAATGAAAAGCCTGGCAAGAAGTACAGACGATATTTTCCCTTAATGTAGCTTTCTGCTTCTTCTCTAACCTGATGTTTATTAATAGAAAAAATTTCATTCATTTTGTGATGAAGAGTAACTTTGTTTAATAATACTTTCTCTTTTATTCATTGATTATCAGCAAAAATATATTAAAGGCAAATAGATTTTGCATTTCTCTAGAGAATGCTTATGTCCTGTACCACCCCCTACTTCTTTATGGTAATTGTTTTTGTTCAGTTCTTTAAGTGCAACCCTAAAGGTCAAAACATTGCATTAGGCAAATACAACCCTTTCCTCTCCACCTTCACCTCAAAGCCTGCCAGAATGATTGATAGGAGGCATTTAGTCCCACATATAAGAGAAGTTACATGGCTCATTTTCTGTGAGGCCTTTGCAGGAATAGCAATCTAGTTCATATTTTATGAAGAAGTAATTTAAAAATCATTATATCTCAATGAGTTGCCTTACACTGAATATATAAATTGGTTTAAAACAACTAGGAATTACAAAAGCAAAAATATTTCCTTTCTTAATATTTCCTCCTTCTAAGATTATCTAAGTTTTTCCCCTCAGACTGTTATTCCAGGATTTGAGGATCTTATTACAGTAAACTTTTGTTACCTAGGATATTGGATACATCATTATTAGATAAACATTCCATTGGTCCAGGAAATAATACATATTGTACCTGGGGCTCAGAATAGCCACAGAAAATAGATTTATTTATTTAGTCATTAATGCATATCTTAAGTGCTACAATTAAAAGTGAAAGGAAAAATCCGAGGAAAATATAATAAATGTTAGATTCCTACTGTTAATGAACCATATTGTTATTGAGGACACTAATTTCACTACAGGGTGCAGTCTTGGAGCCTTTCTGTCTAATTAGAATTCATTTCCATATTATTCATCAGTTCCTTCTTCAGCTGAAATCTTCTCAAATGACCTTTTTTTCCTTCAGTTATGACTTACCAGAAAGACTTTATTTTTCCCCAACCATTCAAATACAACTGCATTTTTACAGTAGACACATTCTAAGAATGACATTGCTGACTAACACCTACTAGATGGGAGGAAGACATTGACTGTATTACGCTTGATTTCAGGGTTAAACAAACTTTTTTTGTATACTGCAAAGTTGGATAATACCAAGTAGGAGGCATGTTTCTCAGGCTTTTGAAGAAAGATAATTGAATGTGTGCTCAATAGCTTGCAATACATTAATTATATTTTCAGTTATCTAATTCACATATGAACTGGATGGAAACATCTAATCTCATGTCTGAAAGGGAAAAAATGAAGGGAAGGAATGTTGTCATGTGTTCCGTACAGAGTTCCAACAAGGAAAAGTGCCTACACAATTTTTCCTTTGAGACCATCAAAGCAATTTAAATATGCGTAGTTCCTGAAGTATAGCTCAATCTGACCTAGTGCTTTGCCTCTTCTTATTCTGGGTCATTCAGATGAATTTCAAAACTATCTCTGGAAAGCTTTATCAATGTTTAATAGTATATGCTAATTAGAAAAAATTTTCTTCAATCTTATTCTTTGACCTCTAGGTGAGAGGCGGCTTGTTGTCAACTGTAAAAGAGAAATTTGTGGGTGGATATATGAGGGCCTGTGGATATTATGAATGAAATATCAAATAAAGGAATAAATACCTTTCCCAAAAGATTGCAAGGGGAGCATTTGATTTCTTCTACAGTTTATATATGTTGGACATGAATTTGAGCAAACTCTAGGAGATAGTAAAAGACAAGGGAGCTTGGTGTGCTGTAGTCCATGGGGTGGCAGAGTCAGACATGACTTAGCAACTGAACAACAACTATATATATATATAGTTTGATATATATACTGGGTTCCATCCCTGGATATAGAAGATCCCCTGGAGGAGGGCATGGCAACCCACTCCATTATTCTTACCTGGAGATCCCATGGGAAGAGGAGTCTGGTTCATAACATTCCAAAGTCAGACACGACTGAAGCGACTGAGCATGAATGCACATATATATATATGTGTGTATGTATAATGTATGAAAGTGAAAAGTGAAAGTCACTCAGTCATGTCTGACTCTTTGAGATCCCGTGGACTGTAGCTTGCCAGGCTCCTCTGTCTATGTAATTCTCCAGGCCAGAATACTGGAGTGGGTAGCCATTCCCTTCTCCAGGTATCTTCCCAATCCAGGGATCGAACCCAGGTCTCCCGCCTTGCAAGCAGATTCTTTACTGTCTGAGCCAACAGGGAAGCCCATAATGTATGTGTATGTGTGTGTTTGTGTGTATAATTTTATTGGAGTATATTTGACTTAAAATGTATTAGTTTTAGGTGTACAGCAAAGTGAATTAGTTATACATATACGTATATCCACTCTATTTTTTTTTTTAGATTCTTTTCCCAAATAGGTCATTATAAAATATTAAGTAGAGTTGCCTGAGCTACAGATTAGGTCCTTTTTAATTATCTGTTTTATATATAGTAGTACATATATGTCATTCAACGGAAAGATTTTGTACCCTGTGAAAATGTAAGAAAAGAATAAGAATGATTGATAATGAGAAAAGAAAAAAAAACTTGTATATTAGAAGTTCTCAGTCATTTTTTGCTTACTTTATAAAATTTGACCAATAGGAAATTATAAGAGATCTGATAGCTTTATGAGTTTCTACCTACTAAATCATAATCAAATTAATAGTAGGAAGGAAATTGGGAAGTATTGTATATATCCTTTCTTTCTAAAATCATGAAGGCTTTCTTTGTGTATCATTGTGGTTAGAAATGCTGTGACATTTACCTTCATGTTACCAGAAATCACACATATTGAACTTCTTCAAGATCCTGTTATTAGTGGTGAAGTTTATATAAGTCATCTTGAAGTTCTCCATAGCGTCTTTTTACCCCTTATTGAGTGGTTTGATGCTTCAACAATGCAGGGGAAAATTGTAGACCAAATTATTACTTTGACATCAATTAATCACTGGGATTATTATACAGAGTTGGCTCTACTTTTCATATCCCAAACAAAGTCAAATAGCTGATTCAGTTTGAAGATATTAAGCAGATGAATTCACTGCTATTTAAACAGAATATTAGGTGGCTAACTAAACACGTTGTGAAAACTGAGATTTTGGTTAAAGATTTGCCCAGACTCAAACATCATCTTTACTGAATTGTGATATACACAAGCTAATAAAATCCTCATTTGACAAAAATTATATCAGTGATCCTCCATTATAAATGTAGATATCAAAAATGCTAATCCAGGAACACTGTCAAGAGCTTTAAATTCTTTATGTAGACTTACAGATCATAATTATAGTTCAGTGTCTCTCACAAGCTAAGGCTCTTAAACTTTTGAAACTCCGTTTTGTTACTTTGCCATGTTTCCTTGTAAGTAACATTTTCAAGTTAATTGACCTATTTGTGAATCACAGACTACTTATATATATTTTTTCATTATGCTTATGTGCTGCTATACACATAGAACATATCCTTTTACAAAGCACTCCATGGACACTCACAATTGTTGCTGTCATTCTTGAAATTTGAAATTTAAAGTGGGAAATTTAAGTAAAGGAAGGGAAGTCGAAGGGAAATTGATCCTTTATGCCAGAACATGAACTAAAAGAGATCATGCAACATCTCAGCAATCATCTTCCTTACTGACATGCAAACAATGTAGCTTTCATCAAGATTCTCAGATATGTACAATAGAAAAAAAAATCTATAGAAATTTCAAGGAAAGTTATCACAAGAAATTCAATGTGACAGTTATCAAACACCCATAATACAGAACTGAATAAGCCAAAATTCTTGCCCTTGAGGAACTTAAAATTCAATGGAAGAATTGTAGAAAGATAAATAACATGTATGAAAAGTGCTCCCTTACCTTAATACACCTTAGCTCTTTACCCATATTTATTCATTGTACCATTTATGGCATTCTTATATCCCACAGAATTTACATTTCTGTATCTTTACACTAGAATTAGAGCTTCATGAAGATAGGAGGTTTTTGTCTGTTTTGTTCATGCTTAGTGCTTAGAAAAGTGCCTGGCACAGAGTGGAGAATAAAGATTGCTGAATCAGTGACTAGATGTTCTTGTTGTTCAGTCAATCAGTCCTGTCTGACGTTTTGTGACAACATTGACTGCAGCATGCCAGACTTCCCTGTTCTTCACAATCTCCCGGAGCTTGCTCAAACTCACATCCATTGAGTCAGTGATGCCATCCAACCATCTCGTCATCTGTCATTTCCTTCTCCTCCTGCCTTAAGTCTTTCCCAGCATCAGGGTCTTTTCCAGGGAGTCAGTTCTTTGCAATAGGTGGCCAAAGTATTGGAGCTTCAGTTTCAGCATCAGGCCTTCAAATGAATATTCAGGGTTGATTTCCATTAGGATAGACTGGTTTGATCTCCTTGCAGTCCAAGGGACTCTCAAGTCTTTTCTCCAAAACCACAGTTCAAAAGCATCAATTCTTCAGTGCTCAGCTTTTTTATGGTACAACTCTCACATCCGTACATGACTACTGGAAAAACAATAGCCTTGACTAGATGGACCTTTGTCGGCAAAGTAATGTCTCTGCTTTTAAATATGCTGTCTAGGTTGGTCATAGCTTTTCTTCCAAGGAGCAAGCAAGCATCTTTTAATTTCATGGCTGCAGTCACCATCTGCAGTGATTTTGGAGCCCCCCAAAATAAAGTCTCTCACTGTTTCTACTGGTTCCCCATCTATTTGCCATGAAGTGATGGGACCAGATGACATGTTCTTAGTTTTCTGAATATTGAATTTTAAGCCAGCTTTTTCACTCTTCTCTTTCACTTTAGTTCCTCTTCACTTTCTGCCATAAGGGTGGTGTCAGCTGCATATCTGAGGTTATTGATATTTCTTCTGGCAATCTTGATTCCAGCTTGTGCTTCATCCAGCCCAGCATTTTGCATGATGTACTCTGCATATGTTAAACAATCAGGGTGACAATATACAGGCTTGATGTACTCGTTTTCCAATTTGGAACCAGTCTGTTGTTCCATGTCCAGTTCTAACTGTTGCTTCCTGACCTGCATATATTTTTCTCAAGAGGCAGGTTAGGTGGTCTTGTATTCCCATCTCTTTCAGAATTTTCCATAGTTTATTGTGATCCACACAGTCAACGGCTTTGGCATAGTCGATAAAGCAGAAGTAGATGTTTTTCTGGGACTTTGTAGATAAAAAAAAAACAAAACTGGAAAATTCTTCAAGAGATGGGAATACCAGACCACCTGACCTGCCTCTTGAGAAACCTATATGCAGGTCAGGAAGCAACAGTTAGAACTGGACATGGAACAACAGACTGGTTCCAAATAGGAAAAGGTGTACGTCAAGGCTGTATATTGTCAGCCTGCTTATTTAACGTATATGCACAATACATCATGAGAAACGCTGGGCTGGAAGAAGCACAAGCTGGAATCAAGATTGCCGGGAGAAATATCAATAACCTCAGATATGCAGATGACACCACCCTTATGGAAGAAAGTGAAGAGGAACTAAAAATCCTCTTGATGGAAGTGAAAGAGGAGAGTGAAAAAGTTGGCCTAAAGCTCAACATTCAGAAAACAAATATGGCATCTGGCCCCATCACTTCATGGGATACAGATGGAGAAACAGTGGAAACAGTGTCAGACTTTATTTTGGGGGGGGTCTCCAAAATCACTGCAGATGTTGACTGCCATCATGAATTTACCCCTTGGAAGAAAAGTTATGACCTGCCTAGATAGTATATTAAGAAGCAGAGACATTACTTTGCCAACAAAGGTCCGTCTAGTCAAGGCTATGGTTTTTCCAGTAGTCATGTATGGATGTGAGAGTTCGACTATGAAGAAGGCTGAGCGCCTAAGAATTGATGCTTTTGAACTGTGGTGTTGGAGAAGACTCTTGAGAGTCCCTTGGACTGCAAGGAGATCCAACCAGTCCATTCTCAAGGAGATCAGCCCTGGGATTTCTGTGGAAGGAATGATGCTAAAGCTGAAGCTCCAGTACTTTGGCCACCTCATGCGAAGAGTTGACTCATTGGAAAAGACTCTGATGCTGGGAGGGATTGGGGGCAGGAGGAGAAGGGGACGACCGAGGATGAGATGGCTGGATGGCATCATGGACTCGATGGACGTGAGTCTGAGTGAACTCTGAGACTTGGTGATGGACAGGGATGCTTGGAGTGCTGCGATTCATGGGGTCGCAAAGAGTTAGACACAACTGAGCGACTGAACTGAACTAAACTGAACTGAATGGTCTAGAGGTTTTCCCTACTTTCTTCAATTTCAGTCTGAATTTGGCAATAAGGAGCTCATGATCTGAGCCACAGTCAGCTCCCGGTCTTGTTTTTGTTGACTGTATAGAGCTTCTCCATCTTTGGCTGCAAAGAATATAATCAATCTGATTTTGGTATTGACCA
>NW_024070207.1:6993863-7086753 GCF_014754425.2 Oryx dammah | reverse complement strand
GCCTTTTACTCCAGGTGTTTCTTGACTTCCTACTTTTGCATTCCAGTCCCCTATAATGAAAAGGACATCTTTTTTGGGGGGGTATTAGTTCTAAAAGGTCTTGTAGGTCTTCATAAAATCGTTCAAGTTCAGTTTCTTCAGCATTACTGGTTGGGGCATAGACTTGGATAACTGTGATATTGAATGGTTTGCCTTGGAAACGAACAGAGATCATTCTGTCGTTTTTGAGATTACATCCAAGTACTGCATTTCGGACTCTTCTGTTGACCATGATGGCTACTCCATTTCTTCTGAGGGATTCCTGCCCGCAGTAGTAGATATAATGGTCATCTGAGTTAAATTCACCCATTCCAGTCCATTTTAGTTCGCTGATTCCTAGAATGTTGATGTTCACTCTTGCTGTCTCTTGTTTGACCACTTCCAGTTTGCGTTGATTCATGGACCTGACATTCCAGGTTCCTATGCAATATTGCTCTTTACAGCATCGGGCCTTGCTTCTATCACCAGTCACATCCACAGCTTGGTTTTGTTTTTGCTTTGGCTCCATCTCTTCATTCTTTCTGGAGTTATTTCTGTACTGATCTCCAATAGCATATTGGGCACATACTGACCTGGGGAGTTCCTCTTTCAGTATCCTATCATTTTGCCTTTTCCTACTGTTCATGGGGTTCTCAAGGCAAGAATACTGAAGTGGTTTGCCATTCCTTTCTCCAGTCGACCATATTCTGTCAGACCTCTCCACCATGATCTGCCCGTCTTGGGTTGCCCCACAGCCATGGCTTAGTTTCATTGAGTTAGACAAGGCTGTGGTCCTAGTGTGATTAGATTGACTAGTTTTCTGTGAGCATGGTTTCAGTGTGTCTGCCCTCTGATGCCCTCTTACAACACCTACCATCTTACTTGGGTTTCTCTTACCTTGGGCGTGGGGTATCTCTTCACGGCTGCTCCAGCAAAGTGCAGCCGCTGCTCCTTACCCTGGACGAGGAGTATCTTCTTACCGCCGCCCTTCCTGACCTTCAACATGGGATGGCTCCTCTAGGCCCTCCCGTGCAGCACTGTTGATAAAAGATCTCCTTTTGAAGACAATGGGCTGCTTTTCTGGGTGCCTGATGTCCTCTACCAGCATTCAGAAGTTGTTTTGTGGAATTTACTCAGCTTTTAAATGTTCTTTTGATGAATTTGTGGGGGAGAAAGTGGTCTCCCCGGCCTATTCCTCCACCATCTTCAAGGCGCTAGCATATTTTATTTAAGGGAAAAAACTGTTCTCTACTTGGAAAAATATACTGATTGAAATTTGCATTATCTGGCTAGGTGACAGAGGAAATATTTATTTTTTGCAATTATGATGCTGATACTATTTCTATTTGAGATTTTGTTTGATATTTCCAGGATGGTGACTATATACACAGATATACATACACATATGTATATGTGTATATATATATATATATATATATTTCAATTTATATATGTACTTTAAATATAAAAGAGGATATCTGGTTTATGTCAAAATCATTGTCTTTGAACATATATTTCATGGTTATCTATTGATCAAACAATTATTTTTTTCAAGTTATGAAAAAATATCTACTACATTAAAGATACCCTTTAGTTTTTAATTGTTCACTTATTTTTTATTAGGTATAAAGACCTTGGAGACATGATTATATTTGTGTCTACATATTCACACACACACACACACACACACGTATATATATGTATATACAAGGCTATTGAAATCATAAAAACTAGTAAGTTGAAATTATGTTTTATATACAAAGATTTTCATATGCTTGTTTATTGGTTCTGACTGCTGCTCCATTTTTAAATGGTCACGCCAACGATGGCCTTTGTGGCATTTGGCCCCATTGTTGTTTATTTCTTAATTGCAGGCTAAAGCACATTAGCTCAAAAGCCCTGTAGTACCAATTTCAAATTTGTATATATCCAATTATTTTTTTACAGTAGCCACCTGAAGCATATTTTTAGAAATTTAGGACTTGCCTGATTTGTATACCCTGTGAAACTTCACTCCACATCTGTCGACCATTGATAAGATAGCTTTGTGGCTGTAAGATCCCAAGCTGTTATGGACCTCTGGCACTATCTGACCAGAGACTCCCTGGCATGCTGCTGAGTGACATCACCTAGACACCTAAGCCCTTCTCTGATCTTCTATTCCCCAGGGGGGTTCCTTTTTCCTCCTCTCTTGTGTTGAGACCCCTTCACCTTAGCCTCTGGACAAACTCCTGCTGTGAAGGACATCTCTACTCAGGAAACTGCCCAAATTCTACCCAATAAGATTATTTTGTGTTACTGTCTCTTTTGGTTATGTCTTTTCTCTTATCAGCTCCAAATGCCTCAAATTCCTGACAGAATATAAAAACATGCATTCAAAGATACATAGAGCCAATTAAACTTGCAAATCTTTGCAAATCTAATTAAATGCATTATATATGAAGATATGCAAGAATTAAAAGTAGTATGTGCAAAAGTGAAGATTATGGCAAAGCTTTATGAATTTATATTTGTAGAAATATCTGCATAATTTGCGATATAAAATTAAAGATACATTTTTCCCCATGTTTTGAGATAGTGGCTGAGGAAGATTTTTAAAACATTTCCTGATCTACTAGTGTTTTTGTTTGGCACCCTTTATATTGCTCTTCTTTGTTGTTGTTATTGCTCAGTCACTAAGTCATGTCTGACTCTGTGTGACCACATGAACTGCAGCATGTCAAGCTTCCCTGTCCTTCATTGTCTCCTGGAGTTTGCTCAAACTCGTGCCCATTCAGTAGGTGATACCATCATGCCATTGCTCTTCTTGACTTAATATAAAAATGAAAGATGTAGAAATAAATTGTTGACAGAATTCTATTGTTAACAAGAATTTTTATAATTTAAGATAGTACTTGTAGTTTTCATGCTTGGTGGTGTGTGGTTTAGCTGCTAAGTTGTGTCCAACACTTGTGACTCCATGGACTGTAGCCAACCAGGCTCCTCTGTCCATGGGATTTCCTAAGCCAGAACACTGGAGTGGGTTGCCATTTCCTTCCCCAGTTTTCATGCTTAACTTGTGATAAATTATATGGCTAATTTCATCAAATAGAGCACCTGAATTTTACCTAAGAAGATGTTTTGTTTCTAATAGTAGACATTCTTTCTAGACTTTTTCATTTATTTATTCCTTACTTATTCAATAACCAATGATATGGTGGCGATAGTATGTGCTTTGAAATTAGATTTGGGCTCTAATTATGACTCTGACGTTTACTGATTCAGAAAATTTGCACAGATTAGTTAACATTATTGAACCTCACTTGCCTTAATCTCCCATCTCTAAATTACTTGATCAGTCATACTTATGCTTACATCCTCAAACATTTGTTGGACACTCAATATGTGCATATATTATTAGCAAAGCTAAAACTTTATGGTTTAAGCAGTCCCAAAGCCTATCAAATGAATTGTTTGGAAATCACTTATTAACAAGTGAAGTGAAGTGACATCGCTCGGTTGTGTCCAATTCTTTGTGACCCCAAGGACTGTAGCCTACCAAGCTCCTCAGTTCATGGGATTTTCCAGGCAAGGATACTGGAGTGGGGTGTCATTTCCTTCTCTAGGGGATCTTCCTGACCCAAGGATCGAATCTGGGTCTCCCCTCATTGTAGGCAGACGCTTTACCATCTGAGCTACCAGGGAAGCAGGTAATAAGATGGAACACATTTTGGATTTATTGAGGCACAGTATCATCAATTTATATAACTCGTGACATATATTTGGCATTTTCTTCTTTGTTGCCTTCTTTCAAGGGATAACTATCAAAACACTAATTTAGACTGTCACAATGCAAGAGTTTGACAGTCACATGGAGAATAATCATTAAGGAAAAGGATCAAGACAAGTAAGAAAAGGAAGATTTAAATGACTGATTAAACAGAAGTGAACTTTCTCAGGAATATAAAACAGAGTTGTCAATTCCAATGGCAGGGATTTCTGCCTTTTGTTTGTTTCTGCTCTGGCTTACTTGATCTATTATCACTCTTAAGAATGAAAATAAATGATATAATACAGATGCTCATTGCTACAAAATTGGTTGTTGTTGTTTAGTTGCTCAGTTGTGTCCAACTTATTGTGACCCCACGGACTGCAGCATACCAGGCTTCCCTGTCCTTCAGCATCTCCTGGAGACTGTTCAAACTCATGTCCATTGATTGCAACAAAATAATTTTCTCCAAAAGGGAAGAGTTCTTCTTGCTGCAGAAGCAAATCAAGACTTTAGGAAAGAATTAGTTTTGTTTATATTTGCCTTTGCTATGGAAACACATAGACTATCTTTTCTTTTTATAGGCAGAATGTTGGGTAGTCAAAACTCAGTGCCCAAAATTCTGTGATGATTTAAAGCTGATCTCTTACCATTTTGAAATTACACCATTTGATAGACAATCAAATGCACCTGCTGTCTCTACTGATGATTATTCTCAAAGATCCCTTGAAGCAGAACCTGTTAAGTCTTCAAGCCATGAATCCAAATTTGTAGGTGAATGTATGTGTAGCTGCTTTCTGATGGCTCTTTGATTTATATAAAGTCAGTGTAAGTTCAGTCCAGACTGATTATGTACTCTTCATTGTTGCAAACTCACCTTATAACTGGCTATAATTTCTTTCTCTATTTTTATTTATTTTTTTCATGGAGACCTGATTGACTAAACGTGAATATGAAGCTCTTAGCCTCCTTTCAGGTGAGAATAGGGTGATAATCTATTAAGTGGATGTAAAGAGTAAACCTAGGGTTGTTCATGATTAGTATTGACTTGTTTTGGATTCCCACCATACATAAAACAAGACCTCTATTACTCACAGTGACCTATAAAGCCTTAGATGATCTTGCTCCTGCACACCTCTCCAGCCTCATCTCCTACTATTTTCCTCTTTGCTTGCTAAGGCCTAGCCAATTTGACCTTTCTATTTCAGACACACTGAATTCATTCTTTGCCAGGGGCCTTTTCATTTTTCATTCTCCCTGTCCAGAATACTATGCCATTTCATCTTAGATAATGTGCTTCCTTTCATTCAGGTCACAGCTCAAATGTTGCTATAAGGAAGCTTTTCCTGATTACCCAATCTAATGGCATATTTATGCAATCCCACTCATCACTGGTAGTCACTTTCTGTTACTTATTTCTTTCATATTCAGTATTTCTTCATAACATTTGTCTACTGTCTGTCTCCTTTCACTATAATACAAACCCAATAAAAGTGGGGCTTTGCTGTTTTATTTGCAGCTGTATCTCATATTTAGAACAGTGCCTGTTTGGAATAGACACTGAATTTATTGGGTTAATTAATGAATTTTGACCATGACTTACACTGCCTCCCTCAATTTCCAATTTCAGAAGAAGATTAATGTATGTTGTGATCAAGGGTTGGACTTCAGGAGCAAGGATCCTAAAATTTAATATCAGAGGAGTTCTGAATATATTCCAATCTCATCCTCTAAGAATCATAGCAGAGGAAAGGGTTTCTAAAGCAATCCTTGATGTAAATCTTTTAATTGTGAATTCCATTAAAACCCCTCTACTCACTTTCCCTCTAATACTGGAAAACTCAGATATGATGGCCTTGAATATGGGTGTTAAAAATGGATCTTCTCAGAGCTACTAGCTCATCACTTTCTTTTCCACTGGACAGAATGACCTTTTTAAAATGTAAATTCAATTACATTCACGTGACTAATTCCTTTAAATCATTACCTTATTTTTAGAGTCTCTGAACAACCTGGCCTTCTACCCTCCAACCATGGCTCTTTTTGTTCTGAAAAGTGCCATGCCTTTCCTCTTGTTTTAGGTCTTCACATATGCTATTACATCTTCTAGGAACAATCTTCACTCAGCCTTCTCTCCTTCCTAACTTTTCCTTCAAGTTTCAAATAAAATGTTACTTTCTCAAAGAGGGTTTCCTTACCCTCAGATTAACTGAAATCTCTACTGTGTTCTCTCAGTCCTTCCATCATTGTGCTCAATACACTTCATTCTGATTCCACGATGGAGAGCAGGGGTTGAATATGTGTTTATTTATTGTTGTATCCCTGGCACAGAACGATGTTCAATAATATTTGAATGAAATTATCCAGTTATGTGTTTGATGTGTGTGTGTGTGTGTGTGAGTGTTTTAGTCACTCAGTCATGTCTGACTTTTTGTGACCCTATGGAATTAGCCTACCAGGCTCCTCTGTCCATGGACTTCTCCAGGCAAGAATACTGGAGTGGGTTACCATTCCCTTCTCCAGGGGGATCTTCCCAACCCAGGGATCGAATCCAGGAGTCTCGTATTGGCAGACAGATTCTTTACTGTATGAGCTACTAGGGAAGCCCTACATGTTTGATATACATACCTAAATCTATATATATGATTATGTTTAATTTCATAACAAGAATTAGCTTTAGAAAACTGGCATAGACTTCACTTGTTTCTTGTACTGTATTTCATATTACCTTGCTAGCATGTGAAATGAGTGCAATTGTGTGGTAGTTTGAACATTCTTTGGCATTGCCCTTCTTTGGGATTGGAATGAAACCTGACCTTTTCCAGTCCTGTGGCCACTGCTGAGTTTTCCAAATTTGCTGGCATATTGAGTGCAGCACTTTAACAGCATCATCTTTTAGGATTTCAAAGAGCTCAGCTGGAATTCCATCACCTCCACCTAAGGCTCACTTGACTACACATTCCAGGATGTCTGGCTCTAAGTGAGTGATCACACCATCATGGTTATCTGGGTCACTAAGACGTTTTTGAACAGTTTTCTGGGTATTCTTGCCACCTCTTCTTAATATTTTCTGCTTCTATTAGGTCCACACCATTTCTGTCCTTTATTGTGCCCATCTTTGCATGAAATGTTCCCTTGATATCTCTAATTTTCTTAAAGAGATCTCTAGACTTTCCCTTTCCATTGTTTTCCTCTATTTCTTTGCATTGATCACTGAGGAAGGCTTTCTTATCTCTCTTTGCTTTTCTTTGGAACTCTGCATTCAGATGGGTATATCTTTCCTTTTCTCCTTTGCCTTTCACTTCTCTTCTTTTCTCAGCTATTTATAAGGTCTCTTCAGACAGCCATTTTGCCTTTTTGCATTTATTTTTCTTGGGGATGGTTTTGATTTAGGTTTCAACAGTACGTGAACTGAGAACTTCCAGATGTTCAAGCTGGATTTAACAAAAGCAGAGGAACTAGAGATCAAATTGCCAACATTTGATGGATCATAGGAAAAAACAAGGAAATTCCAGAAAAACATCAGCTTCATTGATTATGATAAAGCGTTTGACTGTGTGGATCACTGCAAACTGTGGAAAATTCTTAAAAAGATGGGGATACCAGAACAGTTAACCTGTCTCCTGAGAAATCTGTTTGCAGGACAAGAAGCAACAGTTAGAACCAGACATGGAACAATGGACTGGTTCACAATTGGCAAAGGAATATGTCAAGGCTGTATATTGTCACTCTGCTTATTTAATTTATATGCACAGTAAATTATGTGAAATGATGGGCTGGATGAAGCTCAAGCTGGAATAAAGATTGTCAGGATAAGTATCAATAACCTCAGATATGCAGATGGCACCACCCTAATGGAAGAAAGTGAAGAGAAACTAAATAGTTTTTTGATGAAAGTGAAAGAGAAAAGTGAAAAAGCTGTCTTAAAACTCAGCATGCAAAAACTAAGACCATGGCATCTGGTCTCATCACTTCATGGAAAATAGATGGGGAAAAAATGGAAACAGTCACAGACTTTATTTCCTTGGGATATAAAATTACTGTGGATGGTGACTGCAACCACCAAATTAAATGCCATTTGCTCCTTGGAAGAAAAGCTATGACCAACCTGGAAAACATATTAAAAAGCAGAGATATCACTTTGCTGATGAATATAAAGTCAAAGCTATGGTTTTTCCTGTAGTCATGTATGGATATGAGAGCTGGACCATAAAGAAGGCTGAGCACCAAAGAATTGATGTTTTGAACTGTGGTGCTGGAGAAGCCTCTTGAGAGTCCCTTAAACTGCAAGGAGATAAAACTAGTCAATTCTAAAGGAAATCAACCCTGAATATTCATTGGAAAGCCTGATACTGAAACTGAAGCTTTAATACTTTGGCTACCTGATATGAAGTGCCGACTCATTGGAAAAGACCCTGATGCTGGGAATCATTTAGGGCAGGAAGAGAGGGGGCCGGCAAAGGATCAGATGGTTGGATGGCATCATTGACTCAATGGACATGAGTTTAAACAAACTCCAAGAGATACTGAGGGACAGGGGAGCCTGGTGTGCTACAGTCCATGGGTCAGACATGACTGAGTGACTAAACAACAACAACAATTCCACATTATTTAATCTTTCTTCTGTGAAACTAGCCTTCTTTCCAGATGCTCCCTTTATTTATGTTTCTGAAAATGCATTTTGTTAAAATTGTCTCATATCTTTGAAGCTGTCTGTTTAAAAATTTCGTTGATCATATCTCTCCCGATATGTAAATTGGTGTTTTAGGAAGACTATCTTCCTAGGAAAAAAATAAAATTTGCTGTTATTCTTCCTATTTATTTTTTTCCAATTTTATATCATCGTCATCTAATCTATGACAAAGAAGGCAAGAATATAAAATGGGGAAAAACAGCATCTTCAATAATTAGTGCAAGGAAAACTGGACAGCTACATGTAAAAGAATGAAATTATAACACTATCTAATGCTATTCACAAAAATAAACTCAAAATGGGTTAAAGATCAAAAGGTAAGGTTAAACACATAAAAGTCTTAGAGGAACACATAGGCAGAAAACTCTTTGATGTAAATTGCAGCAAGATATTTTTGACCCACCTCCTAAGGTTAATGAAAACATAAACAAAAGTGAGCAAATGGAACCTAATTAAACTTAAAATCTTTTGCACAACAAAGAAATCCATAAACAATATGAAAAGACAGGACTCAGAATGGGAGAAAATATTTGCAAATGAAGCAACTGACAAAGAATTAACATCCAAAATATACAAACTGCTCATTCAGCTCAATATAAAAACAACAAATGGCCCAATCAAAAACTGGGCAGAAGACCTAAGTAGACATTTCTCCAAAGAATACATATAGATGATTAACAAACTCATGAAAAGATGCCACAAATCATAAATTATTAGAAAAATGCAAATCAAAACTACCATGAGATATAATCTCGTACCAGTCAGAACCATCATAATTGAAAAATGTACACTATGGAGTATTACTCAGCCATTAAAAAGATAAATTTGAATCAGTTCTAATGAGGTGGATGAAACTGGAGCCGATTATACAGAGTGAAGTAAGCCAGAAAGAAAAACACCAATACAGTATACTAACACATATATATGGAATTTAGAAAGATGGTAATGATAACCCTATATGCGAGACAGCAAAAGAGACACAGATGTAAAGAACAGACTTTTGGACTCTGTGGGAGAGGGAGAGGGTGGGATGATTTGGGAGAATGGCATTGAAACATGTATACTATCATGTAAGAAATGAATTGCTAGTCTAGGTTTGATACAGGATACAGGACGCTTTGGGCTGGTGCACGGGGATGACCCAGAGAGATGATATGGGGAGGGTGGTGGGAGGGGGGTTCAGGGTTGGGAACTCATGTACACCTGTGGTGGATTCATGTCAATGTATGGCAAAACCAATACCGTATTGTAAAGTAAAAAAAATAAAATTTAAATACAAGAAAAAAAGAGAAAAATCTATAAACAATAAATACCCGAGAGGGTGTGGATAAAATGGAATTCTCATGCACTGTTGTTGGGAATGTAAACTGATACTGCCACTATGGAGAACAGTATGGAGGTTCCTTAAAAAATAAAAGTAGAGTTACAATATAACCCAACCATCTTGCTACTGGTCGTATAACCAGAGAAAACCATAATTCAAAAAAGTACATTCACCCCAAGATTCATTGCAGCACTATTTAAAATAGTCAGGATATGGAAACCACCTTAATTGTCCATTGACAGATGAATGAAGAAAGAAGACTTAGTACATATGTACAATGGAATATTATGCAGCCAAAAAATGAATAAAATTATGTCATTTGCAGAGATGTGGATGGACTTAAAGAGTGACATACAGAGTGAAGTAAATCAGAAAGAGAAAAACAAGTATTATATTTTAGTCTGTGTGTGTACATATGTATATAATCTAGAAAAATGGTATGTATGTGTGTGCTCAGTTGTTTTTGACTCTTTGTGACTCAATGGACTATAGCCCACCAGGCTCCTCTGCCCATGGAATTTTCCAGGCAAGAATACTGGAATGGGTTGCCATTTCCTTTCCAGGAGATCTTTCTGCCCGAGGGATCAAACCCACGTCTCTTGCATCTCCTGCATTGGCACCTGGGAAGCCCCCAAAATGGTATAGATGATATTATTTGCAAAGAAAAATAGAGATACAGATGTAGAGAATAAATGTATGCATACCAAGGGGAAAGGGTGGGAGAATGAGCTGGGAGATTGGGATTGACATATATATATATGTGTGTGTATATATATATATATATATATATATAATATATATATATATATAACTAATAAGGACTTACTGTATAGCACAGGAAACTCTTCTCAATACTCTGTAGTGGTCTATATGGGAAAAGAGTCTAAAAAAAGATGGATATATGCACATGTATAACCTATTCACTTTGCTATATAGCAGAAACTGACAGCAGTGTAAAGCAACTATACTTCAACAAAAATTTAGAACATCTAGCATCTAAATTTAGAACATTTAGAACATCTGATTTTAGTGTAAAATTAGATATATGTTTCATAAGGGCTGGGAGTGTCTATTTTGCTCGCTTTGTTTGTTTATGCTGCTAGAACAGTGCCTGACACATAATACGTGATTAGCAAATATTTGCTGAATGGAAACGCTTCTGTCTACCATCCTTGACCTGGAGTAGGTAAATTCCATAGAATCTTTTATTTTTATTTATTTATTTTAATATAAATTTATTTATTTTAATTGGAAGTTAATTACTTTACAATATTGTATTGGTTTTGCCATACATCAACATTTAGATTCTCATTAATGCTTGGTCTTTTCCTTCATTTTATTGTTTTAGAGTCCTAGAAAGAGGGTTGTAGCACTTCATAATCAGTGTAAAAAATCATTAGATTTGGAGGACTCAGAGAATCCTCTGGGCTAATCTCAAATTGCTATAGTCTCAAGGTCATTATGCCTCACTCACATCAAACTAGAAACATATCTCCTTTGGATTGTGGGATAAATAGTGAAACGAAAGCATCCGTGATGGTTTATAACTCTACAATAGCTGAACATATCTGTTCTGTTTCATGTAGGTGTATTTTGTTAATCTTATTTTCATCAAAGAGAAGCTCCATTGCAAATTGATCTGATGTACCTATTAAAACTTCCCTTATGTGGTGTGTCATAACTTTTATGTACTCAGCGAGTGCTTTTTGATTAAGTCAAATTTTACATTGTGAGAACATGCTGTTCAAAAAGGAAATATCAGTGGTCAAAGTTCAAAAGATTTTGGTGCTTTAAAATGTAGTACATTCATTTCTGTGACTTTCAGCAATCTTATATAATCTAATGAAACAATATTTACTTTCACAGTCAGTTCCCTCTCATCTTCTGTCCCCATATAAAAAGACAGACACAGCTAA
This sequence comes from Oryx dammah, assembly GCF_014754425.2. Lineage (NCBI taxonomy): Eukaryota > Metazoa > Chordata > Mammalia > Artiodactyla > Bovidae > Oryx > Oryx dammah. The sequence goes on along the minus strand of NW_024070207.1, from coordinate 7,075,054 downwards.
ATATTGGAAATATTGCTTATCTGACAGTGTGCTCGGTCGCTCAGTCATGTCTGATTCTTTGGACTGTAGCCTGCCAAGCGCCTCTGTCCATGTGATTTTTTCAGGCAACAATACTGGAGTGGGTTGCCATTTCCTCTTCCAGGGGATCTTCCCGACACAGAAATCGAACCTGAGTCTCCTGCATGCTCTGCACTGCAAGCAGACCCTTAACTGCTGAGCTATCTGGGAAGCTCCAACTCTGACAGAATCTCCCACTACATTGAAAAAGTGAACAGACAAATATATGTGCTTTATGTGATTTAATAGGATAGATACATGAATCTTAAGATGTAACTACACTGTATTAAGAACCTGAAGTTCCTTATACATGGTGTTGTCTAGAGGCTGCATTACAACTATTTTAGATTTAACAAGATTTCAAATTATTTAGTTGTGTCTCAATGTGACATTTTAAGTAAACAATTATAAACAGTTTTTAATATCAAACTTTTTCAAAACATAGTCTGAAATTTTATGTATCCATAGTGTTATGTGTTATGTTGTTAAGAAATAGGTTGATTAAAATCCATATATTTGAAATACTGTTGCAAACGGCAATGGATTAGTACTATGAAAGAGAAAATTAAACTTTTGAATGGAAGAATGTCACACCAGGAAACACATTTATTTATAACCTTTTTGTTCTTCATTTCATTTTTACAATGGTAGAAGAAAATTTTAGAAATTAATAAGAATGATTAGAGATGCTAGATAAACAGCTTTATATCTTTGATATTGTTTGGAAGTAGTCTGGTCTCTTGTAGAGACAGATAGCCTTTAAGCAAACATGGGAAACTTTATTCGTAAGATTTTTTTTTTAATTTCAAAGAGGCACAATGGTTTGTAATATTGCAATGGAAAGTTTTAAAACACAAATTAGTAAGCAGTTTCATTAATGCTGAAAGTAAGGGCAAAGAGAACATAGGGTGGTTCAGAATTACTAAGAAAGGAATCTTATCTGAGATGAGAGATTATATTCCTTTATTTAAAAGTTTTATTGAAATATAATCAACATATAATGTTAGTTTCAACTGTACAATAATATAGTTAATCAAAAATTTTATACATTATGAAATGATCACCATGATAAATCTTGTTACATTCTGAAACTCTAGAGAGTTATTACAATATTATTGAATATATTCCATATGCTATATATCACATACCCCTGACTTGTTGATTTTAAAGCTAGAAGTTTGTTTCTCTTAATCCTCATCACCTGTTTCACACATTTCCTCCCACTCCTCCCCTCTGGCAACCACCAGTTTTTTCTCTTAATCTATAATCTCTTTCTGTTTTGTTTAGTTTGTTCATTTGTTTTAGTTTTTAGATCCCACATGTAAGTGAGATTATATAGTGTTTTGTCTTTCTCTGTCTGACTTATTTCACTTAGCATAGTATCTTCTGGGATCATCCATGTTGTTACAAAAGGCAAGATTTCATTCTTTTTTTGTGGCTAGTATTCCAGTGTACATTTATACCATGAATTTTATATCCTTTTATCCGTTGATTAACACTTGTTTCTTTCATATCTTAGCTATTTTAAATAGTGCTGTAATGAACATGAGGGTGCATATATCTTTTCAAATTAGTGTTATGTTTTCTTAAGATAAATACCCAGAAGAGGAATTCCTAGATTATATGATAATTCTACTTTTAGTTTTTTCAAGAACCTCCATACTATTTTCCATAGTGACTGCATCAATTTATACTCCCACTAACAGTGTATATCCACATCCTCCATTAACACTTGTTCTTTCTTTTCCTTTTGATAGTAGCCATTCTGACAAGTGTTAACTGATGGTTCATTGTGGTTTTGATCTGCATTTTCTGACACTTAGTGATGTTGAGCATCTTTCTGTGTGCTATTGTCCATCTGTATGTCTTCTTCGAAAAAAAAATCTATTCAAATGTTCTGGCTCTTTCTGAATTGAGAAGCTTTTTTGATATTTAGTTTTATGACTTATTTATGTCTTTTAAAAATCGATTACTTAATGGATATATAATTTGCAAATGTCTTATCCCATTCAAAAGTTTTCTGTCATCATAAAATGAGCTTGGAAGTGCTCGTTACCTTGCAATTATTTTGTACAATTCACCTATGAAGCTATCTGGACTTGGATTTCTTTTTGGGGGGGAGTTTTTTGTTTATTGATTTAATTTCATTACTAATAATCATTCTATTCAGATTTTTTATTTGTTTATGATTCAGTCTTGGAAGATTGCATGTTTCTAAGAATTTATTCATTTCTTATAGGTTGTCTAATTTGTTGGCATTTGTTTTCTCACAGTATTCTCTTATGATTCTTTGTATTTCTGTGATATTGTTTGTAATTTCTCCTCTTCCACTTTTTCTTTTCTTTTTTTTTTGTCTCTCAATTTTTTCTCGATGAATCTAGCTAATGGTTTGTGAATTTTATTTATCTTTAAAACTAATTACCTCTTAGTTTCATTGATTTTTTCTATTGTATTTTATCTTTTTCATTTTTTTCTATTTTTTTCTGTTCTGATCTTTATTATTTTGTTCCTTCTATTACCTTTGAGGTTGTTAGTTCTGCTTTTTATATTTCATTTAAATATAAAGCTAGACTGTTTACTTGAGATATTTCTTGTTTCTTGAGGTAGTCTGTATCAGTATGAACTTCCTGCTTAAAACTGCTTTTGTTGCATCAAGTGGATTTTAAAAATTTTATTGGAGTATAAATGATTTGAAATATTGTATTAGTTGCAGGTGTACAGCAAAGTGAATCACATATGTGTATATATGTACATATATGTATCCATTCTTTTTCAGATTCTTTTCCCATACAGGTTTTTTTTTTTGCATTGGCAGGTAGATTCTTTTTTTTTTTTTTTTTTACTTTACAATATTGTATTGGTTTTGCCATACATCAACATGAATCCACCACGGGTGTACACGTGTTCCCAATCCTGAACACCCCTCCCACCTCCCTCCGCATACCATCCCTCTGGGTCATCCCAGTGCACCAGCCCCAGGCATCCTGTATCCTGCATCATATAGTTTATTACAGATTATTGAATACAGTTTCTTGTGCTACATTAGGTCCTGGTTGTTAGTTATCTATTTTATATATAGTAGTGTGTGTGTCGGAGAAGGCAATGGCACCCCACCCCAGTACTCTTGCCTGGAAAATCTCATGGACGGAGGAGCCTGGTGGACTGCAGTCCATGGGGTCGCTAAGCGTCGGACACGACTGAGTGACTTCACTTTCACTTTTCACTTTCATGCATTGGAGAAGGAAATGGCAACCCCCTCCAGTGTTCTTGCCTGGAGAATCCCAGGGACGGGGCAGCCTGGTGGGCTGCCGTCTATGGGGTCTTACAGAGTTGGACATGACTGAAGTGACTTAGCAGCAGGAGTGTGTGTATGTTAATCTCAATCTCCTAATTTATCACCTTCCTCCCACATTTCCCCTTTGGTAACCATAAATTTGATTTTGGAATGTTTCTGTTTTGCAAATAGGTTCATTTGTATTATATTTTTATTAGATTATGCATATAAGTGATATATTTGTCTCCATCTGAATTATTTCATTAGTATGATAATCTCTAGGTTCATCCATGTTGCTAAAAAATGGCACTATTTCATTCTTTTTAAGACTAAGTAATATTTCATTGTATATATGTACCACATCTTCTTTATCTATGGGCATTTAGATTACTTTCATGTCTTGGTTATTGCAAATAGTGCTGCAATGAACATTGGAGTGCATGTATCTTTTTGAATAATGATTTTCTCCAAATATATGCCTAGGAATGGGATGGTTAAATAATAGAGTAATTCTATAGATAGCATATTGAAAAGCAGAGATATTACTTTGCCACAATAGTCCATCTAGTCAAGGCTATGGTTTTTCCAGTGGTCATGTATGGATGTGAGAGTTGGACTGTGAAGAAGGCTGAGCGCCAAAGAATTGATGCTTTTGAACTGTGGTGTTGGAGAAGACTCTTGAGAGTCCCTTGGACTGCAAGGAGATCCAACTAGTCCATCCTAAAAGAGATCAGTCCTGGGTGTTCATTGGAAAGACTGATGCTGAAGCTGAAACTCCAATACTTTGGCCACCTTATGTGAAGAGTTGACTCATTGGAAAAGACCTTGATGCTGGGAGGGGGCAGGAGGAGAAGGGGATGACAGAGGATGAGATGGCTGGATGGCATCACCGACTTGATGGACATGAGTCTGAGTGAACTCCGTGAGTTGGTGATGGATAGGGAGGCCTGGCATGCTGTGATTCATGGGGTCACAAGGAGTCGGACATGAGTGAGTGACTGAACTGAACTGAACTAATAGTTTTTAAAGGAATCTCAATACCATTTTTTATAGTGGCTGTACCAGTTTACATTCCCACCAACAGTGTAGGAGGGTTCTTTTTTGTTCACACCCTCTCCAGTATTTATTGTTTGTAGATTTTTTTAATAACAGCAATTCTAACCATTCCACAAGACCATACACAAAAATAAACTTAAAATGGATTAAAGACCCAAATTTAAGGCCAGATATTATAAAACCCTTAGAGGAAAACATAGGTAGAAAACTCTCTGACATAAATCACAACAATGTCATTTTTTGATCCACCTCCTGGAGTAATAAAAATAAAAACAAAAATAAGCACATGGGACCTAATTAAACTTAAAAGCTTTTGCATAGTAAAGGGAATCATTAACAAAATGAAAAGATAGCCCACAGAATGGGAGAAAATATTTGCAAACAAAGCGACTGACAAAGGATAAATCTCCAAAATATACAAATATCTCATGTAGCTCAATATTAAAAAAGAAAATTAAAAATTGGCAGAAGATAGGATGAAGGGAAAAAAAAACACAAATCATCTCAATTGATGCAATAAAAGAATGATAAAATTCCACATATTTTCACACACACACAAAGCACTTAATGAATAAGAAATAGAAAGAAACTCACTATGATAAAAGTCATATATGTAAAACCCACAGCTAACAATATATTCAGTGGTGAAAGACTAAAGTTGTTCCCCTAGAATTAGGAATAATGTCCACTTTTGCCACTTTTAGTAAATATTATATTAGAGGCTCTAGGCAGAGCAAGTAGGCAAGAAAAAGAAATAGACATTCAAATTAGAAAGGAAGATGTAAAATTATCTGTATTCACTGTCAACATATATCTAGAAAACCCTAAAGATTACACACACGAAGTTAGAGCTAATAAATGAATTCAGCAAAGTTCCAAGATACAAAATCAACACACGGAAATCAGTTGCAATGAACAATCCAAAAAGATAATTAAGAAAACAACTCCATTTACAATAGAATAAAAAGAATGAAATACTTAGGAATAAATGTAACCCTTAATCAAAGTCTCAATGGTGATGAAGCTTTGAAACTAGAGAGAGATGGTGGTTATACAACATTGTGAATGCACTAAATACCACCTGATTGTACACTTTGAAATGGTTAATCAAGTTTTGTTGATCAGCTTGCTGCTCTTTCTTTTTTCTCCCAACATTTTACTTTTAGAATTTTGCAGTGAACACTCATATACTCATCACCTAGTTTCTACCCATTAGCCTTTTACTATTCTATTCTTTACTATTCTTTATCACAAAACTATCCATCTTTCTACCAGTCATTTTATTTTCTGATGCATTTCAAAGACATTGTCATCATCAGTACACTTCACTCCTAAACATTTCAGCATGCAGGTCATCAACTAGAGCTCAGTATCTGTTTTACATGTTTTTGAGTTAAACTTACATTAAAAGCACAAGTTTTAAGTATATTTTGCTGAGCATTGACAAATGCATCCATCTGTCTAACCCAATCCCCTATCAAGATACAAAACATTACAATCATCCTAGAAATTTCTCTCAGACCCTTTCTTAGTCAATCTCACCCACACTCCTCCACAGAGACAGCTACTGTTCTAATTTTGTCCCTACCAAACATTCATTTCCCATTATATAAAACTTCATATAGTTAGTATCACATAACATATATTCTTTTGTCTAAGGCTTCTGTCATTCGGCATAATGTATTTGAGAACTGCTTCTCCTTTAGACCACCAATTTTTGAATTCAGAGCTAGGAAGATGCTCCCAGACCCATTAAAAATATATATATATATAAGCAAAACAATATGTGCTGAAATTGAGCAATTCACAAGACATATAAAGTGAAAGGGGGAAAAAAGCAAAGTGAAGTGTGATTCATATGATACTTGTTAAAAAAAAGATGTAAGCTTTATAAACTTAAAATAACTCAGGAAAGACATAAGAAACTGGTTACAGAAGTTGCCTTGAGGGAGGGGAAAGACACTAGAGAAGAGATTTTTTTTTGGTAAAAAACTGAAGCATAATACGCATACAAATAAGTTCACATATCACAAGTGTACAGCTCAGTTTTCACAAACTAAATATATCTGAGTAACCTGCACTTAGAACAGGAATCAGAATGTTGTCATCACTCTAGAAACAAAAAAGATAACCCTTATCACAATTATTTTGGGGGGAAGCTCTGTGGGCTTTCTCTAGTTGTGGAGTTTGGGGCCACTGCCACTCTCTAGTTGCTGTGCTCAGATCTCTCATTGCAGTGGCCTCCTTTGTTGTGGAACACAGGTTTCAGGGCACACAGGTTTCAATAGTTGCAGCTCCAGTGTTCTACAGCATAAGTTGTTGAGTTGTGGTCTTAGTTGGTCTGAGGCATGTGGGATCTTCCTGGCCGAGGGATCGAACCTGTGTCTCTTGCATTGGAAGGTGGATTCTTTACCACTGAGCCACCAGGAAGCCTACTTCTGTTGTTTATACTGTTTTTCTTTTTCTTTTCTTTTTGGCCATGAGGCACGTGGGATCTTCTGACATTTTAACTGTGTCTTGCTGTGGGTCTCTTTGGGGACATCTTGTGTGGGACTTGCTGCTTTCTGGACTTGGTTGTCTAGTTTCTTTGCCAGATTAGGGAAGTTTTCAGCCATCATCTCTTCAAATAGGTTTTCTGTCCCTTTCTCTCTCTCCTCTTCCTGGGACCTCTATAATGTGAATGTTCATCAGCTTGATGTTCCCTCAATGGTCCCTTAAACTATCCTCATTTTTGTTTTTTCCTTCATTCTATTAAGGTGACATATCACATTGATTAATTTCTGTCTGTTGACTCATTCTCAAATTCAAGGAATAAATCCCATTTGGTCATAGTGTATAAACCTTTTAATGTATTGCTTCGGTTTGCTCATATTTTGTTCAAGATTTCTATGTCAATATTCATAAAGCATATTTGTAATTTTCTTGTAGTGTCTTTGCCTGTCTTTGGTATCAGTGTAAAAGTTTTCAAAATATATTCTGGATGCAAAAAAAAATGGACAGAAGATATAAATAGACATTTTTTGAAAGAGGACATATAGATTGCTAAAAATCACATGAAAATATTCTTAGCATCACTGATTATTAAATAAATGCAAATCAAAACTACAGTGAGTTTGCATCCCATAGATTTTGCAATATAGCATTTGTATTTTCTTTTGTCTCAAAGCATGTTTTGATTTCCCTTTGATTTATTGTTGGGAAATTGATTGTTTACTGCCATGTTTACCCTTTATGTGTTCATATTATTTACAATTTTCTTCTCATAATTGATTTTTTGTTTCATATGTGTGTGGCCAGAAAGCATGTTTAATATGATTTAAATCTTCTTAAATTTATTGAGATTTGTTTTATAACTTTACATGCAATCTATTCTCAATATGTGAATAAAATGTGATCTGTTCTCAATATATGAATGAAACATGCATGCAATTAGAAATCATGAGACGCTAGTGGCAAAGAACCCTCCTGCAGGAAATGGAAAAGAGCGGTTTCAATCCCTAGGTCCGCAAGATGCCCTAGAGAAGGGAATGGCAACCCACTCCAGTATTCTTGACTGGAGAATCTCTTGGACAGAGGAGCCTGGAGAACTACAGTCCATAGGGTTGCAAAGAGGTAGACACGACTGAAGCAACTTAGCATGAAACCTTTTAAAAGAAACTTGAACAAGGGGCTTAGACAGAAAATTTATAAATGTTGTCAATTAATCTATGAAAAATATGTAACCTCCAAAAGATTAAAATTCAAATTAAACTATCAAACTAGAAAATGATTTTTAAAAATAAATAGTTCTGACAAGGATATTGTGAGTTTGGAACATATATATACAGATAAATTGCTACAAATCATCTTGAGGGAAACAGCAACATTTGTGGAGAGTCTTAATTTATACCCTATGACCTAGTATATCCATAGATTAGAAAGTATTCTTAAAAAGTAATCAAAAATATGTAGAAACACATGGTTAAAAAATGTTCACTGTAATATTTAATAGCAAATATTTAAAATTAACTTAAATATTCAAAGATTGGGAATTATGATGCATCCAAAGGATGGAATATTGATGCCATTAAGACACATATTTTAAAGTAGTATTTATCAACATGGGTAATGTATATAATTTAATTTTACATAAATAAAGCAGGATATTAAGCAGAATTTGAATGATTTGATGCATTTATATATACCTAGATATAGAGAGAATACTAAATATATAATTTTTAACAGTGTGTATGTCTGTGTTGGGCTTATGACTAATTTCTTTTTTTAATATAAATTTATTTATTTTAATTGTAGGCTAATTACTTTACAATATTGTATTGCCATCCATCAACATGAATCTGCCACAGGTATACACGTGTTCCCCATCCTGAACCCCCCTCCCTCCTCCCTCCCCGTACCATCCCTCTGGGTCGTCTCGGTGCATGGCTGTGTTCATTGTATTGACTCTTCGTGACCCTTTGAACTGTAGCCTGCCAGGCTCCTCTGTCCATGGGATTTACCAACCAAGAATACTGGACTGGGTTGCCATTTCCTTCTCCAGGGGATTTTCCCAACCCAGGAATTGAACTCAGGCCTCTTGCATTGCAGGTGATCTCCTGCATTGCAGGCATATTCTTTCAGACTGAGCCACCAGGAGAGCCCAGTTGTTTTAGACTTATTTTCTTTTCTAAGTTTTCTACAATGTGTATGCTCTATTTTCTGTTATTATAAAAATAATAATTTTATGTTTGTTTACATTGAATTTCTGAGACTAATTTTCCTATGGATTTTTAAAAAACCTGAACATGAATTTTTTAAGAGCCTACCTACAGCCAATGAGGTGTTCAAAATTCATTAAAACTCAGTAGACATACAGTATGTTCTCTTTTGTTATCTATTTTATACATAGTATCAATAGTGTAAATGTGTCAATTCCAATCTTCCAATTCCTCCCACCCCACTTTCCTCCTTGGTATCTATACATTTGTTTCCTGTGTCTATGTCTCTATTTTTGCTTTGCAAATAGGATCATCTATACTATTTCTCTAGATTTGACATATGTGCTGTATAGTACAGGAAATTTTACTTAATCCACTGTAGTGACCTGAATGGGAAGGAAGTCCATAAGGTGGGGAGGATATATGTATATTTATGGCTGAGTCATTTTGTCATACAGTAGAAACTGACACAATATTGTAAGTCAACTATACTCCAATAAAAATGAAAAGAAAACAACTCAGTAGGCATAAAGAAAACAATACTTCAGAAACCCCAAAGCCCTCTAATAGACAGAGTCAGCCCAGATAAATATTACTTATAACATATTTATGAAGACTAAGTACAGGTAGGTAGGAAAAAGATAAATTCAACAAGCCAGACAATAATTATGTCCATCAGAATTAAAGAGTTAGTTTTTTTGTTTTTTTAATGTCTAACTGTTTTAGTGATCACATTTTACTAGTTCCTGGGTCTTGTTTTTCACTTAGCTTTTTCCTTTTTTATGATGCATTAAATTTTGTGATCAGATCCACTTTACTGTAAGGATGGATTTGATCATTTAACATTGCATTATAAGGAGTAAGCTCCCTAGACCATGTATTCAAGGTAATTTCATTTTATCTGGGAAATATAATCAATGCTAGAATATCTCTAAAATGGTTGCTAGCATGAACCTTTGTCAACTGGATAAAATCCTATTTAATAGTGCCTTTGATAGCATTCATTTAAAACACCAGTGCCAAATTCTGGGGGGAAAGGAACCTTGAATGAAATTAGTTTCTAAAAGAACAAGGAAGGTAACATGTGCTTCTTTGCTCAGAATTGATTGCAATCTTAAAATGTCAGATCTGCTTGCATTTAAAAAACACATTCATGGGGAAAAAAAGAGCTATTTTCACACAGCATGAAAAAAATGTATACATGGATGGTCATAGAATTTCCACAGGACAAATACTTTTTAGATTTTATCTTTATATTACTGGGAAATAGGCTGAAATATACCCTATAAAATGGCTTTTACAATATTGACAAAGAGAAAAAATGACCAAGTGATTTGATTAAAGTTCTAATAATTATGAGATTGAAGTGTAATTTGGTTATCAGTATTTTAATTTAGCCCTTTAAAATAAAAATGAATAGCTATAGGACATAACAAGGTTACTATATTCCTATTATAAAGATTAAGTCATCTCTATTTACTATAAGTACTAATTGCAGCATACATAGAATTTAAAGGAATTACCTGTCTTGGCAAAGACAATCTTGTAGGTAGTTACTATTTAGAGTATGTATTATGTTTTCTCTTCATAGCACAAAAGAAAAGTCAAAAACATGATAGTTCTAAATTGAAATGGGAAAGAAGTATATTTTTAAATCAACAAAGTTTATCTTTTCTCATCAGGCAAATAAAGAGCTTGTGATGGCAAATGCAGAAACCACACTATCTCTTTGCATGGAAAATTGTTTTTCTGATTATGAAAGTGTGTGTGTGTGTATCTATGTGAAGAAGAGAGGGAGATGAAAGAGGGAGAAGAAGAGCCTTTGAAAGAGAAAGCCAGCAGAGAGCAAAAAATCATGGGTGGGTAAAGGGATTAAATAATAAGTATCCACTCATGCAATTGTTTTCTTAAATAATTTAAACACCGGTACCTACATAGTTGTCATAGCAGCAGGTCAGTCCAGGGATTTGTGTTTTATTCGTGGTGTAATATAGTGAAAACTTTTCATATCTCTTTTAGTTCTTACTGCATCTAATACTATTAGGTAATACATTTTTCACTGGCTTTCTTAGTCATTGCTATTCTATAATTTCCAAAAGTCAATTAGCAAAGTGCCACCTGAAGAACTCACATGTGTGGTAACATGGAAACCAAGGATTTGGAATCTAAAAAGATAGGTGGATGGAACTGAGTTTGAGGTCAATGAAAGTGAAGTGTAAATGCCAAATTGATTCTAACATTGACCTAATTTTATCCAATGGATTAGGTGCATGCATCACTCTCGGCATCTCAGATGTGTTATGAGTGCTACTTAATGAATATGATTATATGTGAGACTCATCTGCATCAGAGTTTAGGAAGATGTCCAATCTCCCTCTCTCTCTCTCTTTCACACACACAAACACATACATAAAGTTTTCTTTAACTCAGTTATGTGGCATGAGAATCATGTGCATGGTAGTAGGTAGTTAATGTGGTGATAATGGAAGTACTACAAATAGTTTTGGGTCAATATTTTTATGTGTGTGATCTATAAATTATTTTCCTCCAATATCTCCCACCCCTAATCATATAATGAATGCGTTCTCTTGTTCTTGTGCTATAAAGACCAGTAGGGATACATTAGAAAAAATTTGTGGCATCAACAATTTTGAAAAAGGACATGTTTTACTTTGTTAGCTGAAAATTCAATGCAACAAACATTTTTTGTGTACCTATATTTTAGTTCCTCAGTTGTGTCCAACTCTTTTACAACCCCATGGACTACAGCTCACCAAGCTACTCTGTACATGGGATTCACCAGGCAAGAGTACTGGGGCCGATTGCCATTTCCTTCTAGGATAGTGTTGGGCACTAAGTGTACTAATATGAATATTTACAAGCTTTGGTATTAAGAAGTTTATAATTTAGAGACGTTAGAAAGATAAAATAGTGGATTCAATTTTAATATGGTAACTGACAAGATGGGCTGTAAGCTTTGTGGAGGCAGGAGTCATGTTTAAAGTTACATCCTGGTCATAGAGGACATTGACTTACACATAGTAAATTCTTGGTAAATGTTGAATAAATGAATAGAAGTATATGATGGATATTGTGGGATTAGTGAAGAGTGAAGATCACAGCCTGTGATTTGAAGAGATGTTGTTGGACAAGATGATGGTTGTACAGAATCTGAAACATTAACACTTTAACCAGGTGGGGAGACTTCGACGCAGGAAAAAAAAAAAGCTTAAGAACAGGCAGAGAAACATGGAATAAAATGTTGAATATGGAAAGCTGTAAGAATTTTGGTAAAATAATAGTAAAATATATTTATATAGCCTATTATTTTGGTGAATTATAAGATTTTGAATGAAAAAAGGAAAGCACAAATAATCTACATTTATCAACCATATTGATGTGCACCCCAATGTTCAAAACAGCACTATTTCCAATAGTCAACATATAGAAGCAACTTAAATGTCCATCAACAGACAGATGGATAAAGAAGACATGGTATATATACACAATGCGATTTTACTCAGCCATAGAAAAAGAATAAAATAATGCCATTTGCAACCACATGGATAGACCTAGAGATTGTCAAACAAAGTGAAATAAATCAGAGAAAAATAATCATTTATATGCAGAATCTGAAAAAAAAATGATACCAAACAGAAATAGACTCACAGACAGACATAGAAAATAAACTTATCTTTCTAAATTCCATATATATGTGTTAGTATACTGTATTGGTGTTTTTCTTTCTGGCTTACTTCACTCTGTATAATAGGCTCCAGTTTCATCCACCTCATTAGAACTGGTTCAAATGTATTCTTTTTAATGGCTGAGTAATACTCCAATGTGTATATGTACCACCGCTTTCTTATCCATTCATCTGCTGATGGACATCTAGGTTGATGGTAACAATAACCCTGTATGCGAGACAGCAAAAGAGACACAGATGTATAGAACAGTCTTTTGGACTCTGTGGGAGAGAGCGAGGGTGGGATGATTTTGGAGAATGGCACTGAAACATGTATAATATCATATATGAAATGAATTGCCAGTCCAGGTTCGATGCATGATACTGGATGCTTGGGGCTGGTGCATTGAGACAACTCAGAGTGATGGTACGGGGAGGGAGGAGGGAGGGGGGGTTCAGGATGGGGAACATGTGTATACCTGTGGCGGATTCATCTTGATGTATGGCAAAACCCATACAATATTGTAAAGTAATTAACCTTCAATTAAAATAAATAAATTTATATTAAAAAAGAAAATAAACATTGTTACCAAAGGGGAAACGGGCATGGAGTGATAAATTAGGAGTCTGGGATTAACAGATATAGACTACTGTATATCTTCATAAAATAGATGAGCAGCAAGGAATGACTGTATAGCACAGAAACTATATTCAATATCTCATGATAACATAAATTGGAAAAGAATCAGAAAGAGAATATATATATATATATATATATGAGAAACATAATAACATTTCTGAAATTAATGCAACACTGTAAATCAACTATAGTTCAATTAAAGAAAGAAACTATATCCAGTATTCTGTGCTAGACCGTAATGGAAAGAACCATGTAAAGAATATATATTTATATATATGTATAACTAAGCAACTTTACATGTGAAACAGACAAAATTATAGATCAAATCCCTGGTGGTGCAGAGGTTAAAGCATCTGCCTGCAATGTGGGAGACCTGGGTTCGATCCCTGGGTCGAGAAGATCCTCTGGAGAAGGAAATGGCAACCCACTCCAGTATTCTTGCCTGGAGAATCCCGTGGACGGAGGAGCTTGGTGGGCTACAGTCCACGGGTCGCAAAGAGTCAGACACGACTGAGCGACTTCATTTCACTTCATACCTCAATTAAAATTCAATAATTAAAAATACTTTAAAATGTGAATTTTAGCAGAAATGATAAAAATCAGCTAAAATTATGTTAAAGAACTGTATTCACACAGAGTGCACATTTACAAGTCAATGATAATGGTATTATGAACAGAGGACTTACTCTCAAACTGAAGGTTAATTGGCCAACATCCACTGGATCATTGGAAAAACAAGAGAGTTCCAGAAAAACATCTATTTCTGCTTTATTGATTATGCCAAAGCCTTTGACTGTGTGGATCACAACAAACTGGAAAATTCTGAAAGAGATGGGAATACCAGACCACCTGACCTGCCTCTTGAGAAACCTATATGCATGTCTGGAAGCAACAGTTAGAACTGGACATGGAACAACAGAGTGGTTCCAAATAGGAAAAGGAGTATATCAAGGCTGTATATTGTCACCCTACTTATTTAACTTACATGCAGAGAACATCATGAGAAATGTTGGGCTGGAGGAAGCACAAGCTGGAATCAAGATTGCCAGGAGAAATATCAATAACCTCAGATATGCAGATGACACCACCCTTATGGCAGAAAGTGAAGAGGAACTAAAAAGCCTCTTGATGAAAGTGAAAGAGGAGAGTGAAAATGTTGGCTTAAAGCTCAACATTCAGAAAATGAAGATCATGGCATCTGGTCCCATCACTTCATAGGAAATAGATGAGGAAACAGTGGAAACAGTGTCACACTTTATTTTGGGGGGCTCCAAAATCACTGCAGATGGTAACTGCAGCCATGAAATTAAAAGATGCTTACTCCTTGAAAGAAAAGTTATGACCATCCTAAATAGCATATTCAAAAGCAGAGACATTACTTTGCCAACAAAGGTCCGTCTAGTCAAGGCCATGGTTTTCCCAGTGGTCATGTATGGATGTGAGAGTTGGACTGTGAAGAAATCTGAGCGCCAAAGAATTGATGCTTTTGAACTGTGGTGTTGGAAAAGGCTCTTTTTTTCTCTTTTTTTAAAAAATATAAATTTATTTATTTTAATTGGAGATTAATTACTTTACAATATTGTATTGGTTTTGTGAACTGTGGTGTTGGAGAAGACTCTTGAGGCCCTTGGGCTGCAAGGAGATCCAACAAGTCCATCCAAACTCCAATACTTTGGCCACCTGATGTGAAGAGCTGACTCATTTGAAAAGGCCTTAATGCTGGGAAAGATTGAGGGCGGGAGGAGAAGGGGACAACAGAGGATGAGATGGTTGGATGGCATCACCGACTCAATGGACATGAGTTTGGGTAAACTCCGGGAGTTGGTGATGGACAGGGAGGCCTGGCATGCTACAGTCCATGGGGTCACAAAGAGTCGGACATGACTGAGTTACTGAACTGAACTTACTTTTAGCACTAATACCAGGTTTCCATGTACAATTGTCTTAACAGTGATTTCAAAAGTTACTAGGTAAAATATGCTTTTACAGAGTCAGAGGGACCCAAATATAGCCAAGAGTTGGCCATATAGCCAGAAATTTTAGAATTATTTGTGCAATTACATTTTCCTCGCCAAAATTTGAAGGATATTATGTATATGTGGTGGGTATAGTTTTCTTTCAGCTCAATCAGTTCCTTTTTGAAATGAGCTTTTCTAATGTGTCAGATGTGTGATAATTCAGTTACTTCCTGAGATATGAATTCTGAAGACAGCTGCAGATTTTTTTTAGTGTGGATCATTTATTTTTTAAATACCCAGATAATACATGATATTTCAGAAAAATAAAAAATATAGATAAGTGGAAAAAATGAAGTCATTCTAAATCCCACTGTTAGTTAATCATTGCTAACAGATAATCATTGCTAACAGATATATATATATATCTGTTAGCAATGGTTAACTATATATAATAATATATACAATATTACATAATATATATAATATTACACAATATATATATGTGTGTACATGTAATAGTGAGAGGGAGATTGAGAAAAAGAGAGAAAGAGAATTATTTATTAACTAAAATATAAATATACTAGTGTTTCATAACCTGCTTTTATGCTTAACAATATGTCATGATTATCTTTCACTTTCAATAGGTGTGAAAGTGTTAGTCACTCAGACATGTCTGACTCTTTGCAACCCCATGGACTGTAGCCTACCAGGTTCCTCTGTCCATGGGATTCTCCAGGCAAGTATACTGGAGTGGGTTGCCATTCCCTTCTCCAGGGCATCTTCCCGACCTAGGATAGAACCCGAGTCTCTTGAACAACAGGCAGATTCTTAACCATCTGAGCCACCAGGGAAGCCATCAATAAATATAGAGCTATGATTTCATTTTTTTTTATGGTTTCATAGTCTTCCATCGATAATATGTGATGGACTTAATGAGCTTTCTCTCCATGAGCATTTAGGTGTTTTCATTTATTCAGTAATATCAATATTACTGCCATGAACACATTTGTACACATATCTTTGCATTCTTGTGTTAGTGTCATAGTAAGATAAAATCCCAAATAATGTCAATCAATAAGGGTGAAGGGCCTGAGATTTTACCTTATTTGCAAAGCAGATGCCTGGTACAGTTTTCTGGATATTGGTAGAAGATGTGAGTCTCCTGGGTCAGAGATAGAGGACAGTTTAATATTCACATTAACAATAGTCAAAGTATCAGTATTTTGTGTTTTGGTATGTCTTCCCGTACCCCAAGTGCCAATCTTAGAGTGACTCAAAATAGTTGCATTACAAGACTGAATTCTTGAGCTTTGGGAACCTGTGTCTTTTATTATTGGGTTTAAACATGCCTTTGTAATGTTGTCAGAAAACCTGCTCCTTTGCACTGGAAGGAAACATCATCTATATCTTCCACTGTATAGATGTTCATAGTCATTCACTTTCAAGATGTTTATCTTGCTCAAGGACAAGATAATGGCCTCCATATAGAAATAATTGGGTCAGAGTGTGTGTGCATTTTAAGTATTGCCTAAATTGCCTTATTTAAAGTTTATGTTAATTTCCAGCCCTACCAATAATCCATAAATGTTCTTACTTCTCCACACCCTCAGCTATACTAGATTTTGTCACTATGACTGGGAAAAATGGCACTTCATGTTCTAAAATTTTAATTTCTTTTCTTTTTATTCCTATTTTTTATTTTTTTGTTGATTTATAGGTGGCCTTAGTATACTACAATATGAGCACATTATATAATGTATTACAAATATATACAATGTATAATTGCTGTCTATTTTCTTAGCTGCAGAAATTTGAAACATGATTTGTACTCATTAAAAGTTCTGTTTTCAGAAATTATAAATTTATTTCCATAAATAGCTCTATATTTTAAAAATGAGTTCAGTAACATTGTACAGTATAAGATGCATGCAGTATTCAAATAATATCTGCTAAACTTACAATCATTTTGAGTTTAAAAGCCTATACTTCCTTCAATATATCAGCAGTGATTTTGTTTTTTCCCTGAAGTATGAGGTTAATTGTGGTCAGATATCTTGTCACATCAGTAAGAAAGTACATTGTTATGAGATATGGGAGTCCAAAGAATTTAACTCTATAGAGCTCTTTTAATTGCAAAAAAAATCTATGGTCAGTGAATTTCTTTAGCAAATTTTATGAACTAGCCATCTGACAGCATTCAACACAATTAAACATCTTACCCTCTTCAGCTTTTTAAAAATATCTCATAAATAGTAGCATAAACACAAAGAAAATTCAGTGTAGATCACTTCTTTTACATGACTTTACCTTGCAAAGCACAAGCCTACTGGATAAATGATGGGATGGACACTATATACAAAATCTTTCCCTTTTCACCTGAATGAACTGTTCAAATGTTCTGTTACTGCAAATGCCTCATCTATAGAAAGTGAGTCCATTGTTTATACAAATAGATCAAAGTTTTCAAATTATTTATTTACAGGTGGTTAAACACTAGATATACCACACATCATGAAAACTCATATTTGTCAGCGATGTCAAGGCTGATATATGATAAAATGATGGACTATTCAGTAAACAGAGCTAGTAAAAACTGTTATCCATATGGAAAAAAAAATGAATCCCTACCCTCAACTATATACAGGCATACCTCATTTTATCCTGCTTTGCAGATATTGCATTTTTTTTAAACTTGAAGTTTTGTGGCAACCCTGCCTCAAGCAAAGCTATGGGCAACATTTTTTTTTTCCACTAGTATTTGCTTACTTCATGTCTCTGTGTTACATTTTGATAATTCTCACAATTTTTCAAACTTTATTATTTTTATTATTCTTTTTTGTTATTGTGATCTGTGAGGAGTGATTTTTGATGTTACTATTTTAATTGTTTTGGGGCTGTACAAATTATGCCCATATAACACTATGAACTTAATAAATATTGTGTGTCTCTGACTGCTCCATGATCAGCCAGTGCCCCATTTCTCTCCCTTTTTATCAGTTTCCCTCTTCTCTAAGACACAACAATATTGAAATTAGGCCATATAATAATCCTATAATAACTTGTAAGTGTTTAAGTGAAAGAAAGAGTTGCATGTCTCTCACTTTAAATAAAAAAGGCTAGAAATGATTAAGTTTAATTGGGAAGACATATCAAAAGACAAAACAGACCAAAGTCTAGACCTCTTGCCTCAAAAAGCTAGCCAAATTGTAAATACAAAGAAAAAGTACTTGGACAAAATTATAAGTGCTAATGTAGTGAACACATAAGTGATAACAAAGCAAAAAGCTTTACTGCTGATATAGAGAAAGTTTTATTGATCTAAATAGAAGATCAAATGACATTTCCTTGAGTCAAAGCTTAATCCAGAGGAAGGTCCTAACTCTCTTTGAGTCTATGAAAGCTGAGAGAGGTAAAGAAGCTGCACCAAAAATTTGAAGGTAACCAGCATTGGTTCAGGCTTCCCAGGTGGCTCAGTGGAAAAGAATCTGCCTGCCAATGCAGGAGATACAAGAGGCCCAGGTTCAATCTCTGGGTTGGGAAGATCCTTGGAGTAGGAAATGGCAACCTACTCCAGTATTCTTGACTGGTAAACCCCATGGACAGAGGAACCAGGAGGGCTACAATCTGTGGGGTCTCAAAGTCATCCCCATAAATTAAAAATGAAAAGTGAAGCAGCAAGTGTTGATGTAGAAGCTGCAGCAAGTTATTCAGAAGATCTAACTAAGGTAATTAATTAATGAAGATGACTACACTGAACACAATATTTTCAAGGTAGACAAAACAGCCTTATATAGTAGACAATGTCATCTAGGACTTTCACAGCTAGAGAGGAAAAGTCAATGTCTGGCTTCAAACCTTCACGGACTCTCTTTTTGGGACTAATGCAGAAAATCCTAGGACCCTTAAGAATAATGTGATATATACTCTGCCTGTGTTCTATGAATAGCACAACAAAATCTGGATGACAGTTCACCTGTTTACCACATTGGTTAACTCCAGTGTTTAAAACAATTGCTCAGGAAAAAAAAAAGATTTCTTTCAAACTATTACTGTTCATTGACAATGCACCTGGTCACCCAAGAACTCAGATGAATATGTACAATGAGATTAATGTTGCTTTCATGCCTGGTAACACAATATCTGTTCTGCAGCCCATGGATCAAAGAGTAATTTTGACTTTCAAGTTTTATTACTTAAGGAATACACCTTATAAGACTATAGCTGCCATAGATAGTGATTCTTCTTATGGAACTGCAGAAAATAAGTTGAAGGCCTTCTGGAAAGGATTCACTATGCTCGGTGCCATTAAGAACATTTGTGCTTCACAGGAAGAGGTCAAAATATCAACATTAAAAAGAATTTGGAAGACATTGATTCTAACCCTCATGGATGAGTTTGAGGAGTTCAAGACTTCAGTGGAAGAAGTAACTGCAGATGTGGGAAAAATAGCACAGAACTCAAATTAAAGGTGGAGACTTGAAGATGTGACTGAATAGTTGCAATCTCATAGTAAAACCAATGGATGAGGAGTTGCTTCTTATAGTTGAACAAAGAAAGTATTTTCTCGAGATGGAATCTACTCCTGGTGAAGACACTGTGAAGGTTGTTGAAATAACAAAGGATTTAGAAGATTATATCAACTTTGTTGGTATAAGAGGAGCAGTATTTGAGAAGATTAACTCCAATTTTGAAAGAAGTTTTGTGGGAAAAATGCTATTAAGCAGCATTATCTGCTACAGAGAAATCATTCATGAAAGGAGGCACCAATTGATTTGGCAAAGTTAATTGTCTTAAGTTGAGAAATTTTCACAGCCAACCCAGGCTTCAGCAACCACCACCTTGATCAGTTAGCAGCCATCAACACTGAGGCAAGGTCCTCTATCAACATAAAGATTATGTCTCACTGAAGGCTCAGATGATGGTGAGCATTTTTTGGCAATAAAGTATTTTAAATTAGGTATTAATCATTGTTTTTAAAGAAATAATGTTATTGTACATTTAATACACTACAGTATAAACATAACATTTATATTCACTAGGAAACCAAAAATTTTGTATGACTCAACTTATTGTGGTGGTGGGGAAATGAACCTGCAATATCTCCAAGATATGCTTATTTAGAAAAACAATCCCAGTGCTTTGATGTTAAAAGCAAACTTTTAGTACTGTTTGTATAACCCTTAAGTGACTATCTCCTTAGGGTAGGTGAAGAATTTCTTATCAAAACTTAAAATGTGGTAACCATAAAATAAAATATTTGTTTTGACTATATTAAGATTAGGAACTTATTTTCATTAAAATAAACATAGCGAAATATAGCGAAGTGGCAACACACAAACTGAAAGAAGACATTTGCAACACATAAAAGTGTCAAAGGCTGATACCAACAATAAAAATAAAACTCCTATACATCAGTCAACTGAGAAAGGATAAAGAATATACACAGAAAAATAGGCAAAAAGATAAGCATTTTCACCAAAGATAAAAAAATACAGTTAATAAACATATACAGAAAGACTTTTCATAATTAATGGTATATAATATAATAAAACAATAAATAATATGCAATATAATAACAATAGTATAGTAATCTCAAAGACATATCATATTATATTCATTTGATTGGAAAAGGAAGTTAAGAATTTTGACAATATCATTGGATATGGTTTTACAGGATCTTTAT
Organism: Oryx dammah; assembly: GCF_014754425.2. NCBI lineage: Eukaryota > Metazoa > Chordata > Mammalia > Artiodactyla > Bovidae > Oryx > Oryx dammah. Next base: position 7,054,004 of record NW_024070207.1, on the reverse strand, counting down.
ATTTTGCTGGTGAAAGTGTAAATTGGTATAATCATTTTGAAAAACAAGTTACCATTATCTTATAAAGTTTAATATTCATGGACTATGACTCAAAATATATCCCCTTCAATTTTCTTGCACAATTACAGAAATATTCATAGCAGCCCTTTTTGTAATAGACAAGGGGTGAGAAGGAGGGGAAGCAAAAAAGAAAAGTAAAACGAAACTTTCAAAACAATCACAATAAGAAAAGCAACAGCTTAGAAAGAAGTATATGCCCTTCATCGGTAGAATAAATACTTGTTCAGTGCAAAAAAGCAAGAGCCAGAAGATTGCATGGGGTAATATACCTTTTATAAAATGCAAACTCAACTAAAATAAATCAGTACACATCTTTGGCACACAAAAGTATGATATAAACCTCATTTTGAAATGCAAGAAAATGGTAAAATAATAATCACAGTAGTGATCATCTTAGATAGAAGGAAGCAGGCAATAATCTGGCAAAGAAGCACAAAGGTAGATGTTAGTTACAACTTGTCAATGTTCTGGTTCTCAGTTTGGGTGGTGAGTTTAATGAGTTTATTATATAAGAAAAAAACAACACTTCTTTGTATGACTCTATTTGTGTTGTTAAAATTTTCAAATGTGCCACACCCTGAGATAAGCTGAGCTTCATTTGATGACACAACTGGTAGAATTCTCTTTGTCTAGTTCTGCTCTTATTTAACAAGTGAAAAAGTTGAGGCATAGAGAAACAAGACAATTTCTCACATGATCTACTGCATGCCAGTAATAGTACCCAATCTTCCTGCTTATTGGCCACGATGCCTAGAATAGGAATGAAAGTGATTCTGAGTCAATGTCTTATCCAGAGATTTTTCTCAGTGGTGCTGGTGATATGGCCATTTTATCTCTCAGATTGTAAATTGTGAGGCTGAGAGACCTGAAATACTGATGTCCATATCTTCTGTTGGGCTTCCCAGTGGCTCAGTCGTAAAGAATCTGCCTGCCAATGCAGGAGATGTGGGCTTCATCCCTGGGTTGGGAATATCCCCTGGAGAAGGAAATGGCAACGTATTCCAACATTCTTGTCTGGGAAATCAAATCATATGAGCAGAGGAGCCTGGTAGGCTACAGTCCATGGGACTGTGAAAGAATTGGACACAACTTAGTGACTAAAAAACAGCAACAACAACAACGACATATCCTCTGTTACTGGTCTGCAAAAATCACCAATTATTCTGGCACGCAGCAAGAAGCAGAAAATATAGCTAAAAGAGTCCCAGTGCTGTTATTTGAATCCTTGATGCAGTCATATTAGATAGGAATTCCATTCCATGACTTCCTTGTTAAATGAATAAGTAAGCTCTCCTTTCTGGCTAAAGAACGTTATAGTAGGATTTCTGGCACATGCAACCAAACATTCTTGACAAATACACTCAAGGAAAGCTAAAGACAAAGCATCATCATTGAAAAACACACCTTTCTCACCAAAGCTTTAATCTTTTCTTTTGTACTCATTGACTATAAGAGTTTTATGTATAATTTCAGACCTCAAATTTCCTATCTTTGGACTCAGTGGATATCTTGATTAGTTGCATCTTTTGACTTCTTTGGATAACTCTTAATCCTTTCTCAGTCAGCACAGACTAGGAAGACAATGAGGACAGGACTATGAACTTGGTACTAAAACTAAAGGGAGAAGGAAAATCTAAGAAATAAGGAAACTAGTTCTTGGCATTAAAAATGCTCAATTTAAAGGGGAAGAAGATATATAACAATTGAAGACACAGATACATGTAAAGATATATTAAAAATTCAGCTATCTATATTTGCAAAGCTGCTTATGTGAACTAAATTCAGAATTTTCATTCTGCTTTTTTTGAGTCTCAATATTTTAGATTTTCAAAAATAAATAATATTTTATACTTATTCTCCAGGAAGACAGCTTTTTTTTTTTTTTAATTTTACTTTACAATACTGTATTGGTTTTGCCATACATTGACATGATTCCGCCATGGGTGTATATGAGTTCCAAACACTGAACCCCCCTCCCACCACCCTCCCCATATCATCTCTCTGGGTCATCCCAGTGCACCAGCTCCAAGCATCCTGTATCCTGTATTGAACCTAGACTGGCGATTCGTTTCTTACATGATAGTATACATGTTTCAATGCCATTTTGGGGGGATGATTTGGGAGGAAGACAGCTTTTAACTGTGTCCTTTTTGGCTCTTACATTTTACTTTGGTTGGAGATAGCCTAGGATATCAGTGGACAGAAGATAGAGCTCTCCAAGAACATTTATCCAGGAAGAATTCTTAAGATATTGGAAAGGTCCTTAGACATTGTATTAGTTGGGGGTTCTCCAGAGAAATAGAAACAATAAGATATATGTTTATCTGTCTGTCTCTGTCTATATATTTTCTTCCCTTTCCTGACTTCAATATATTTATTGTGAAGAAGAGAGTGTGGAAATTGATTGCTTTATTATTATTGTTATAAGGATTTGGCTTACATGATTATGGAGGATGACAAGTCCCAAGATCTGCAGTTGGTAAGCTGGAGACCCAACAAAGCTGATGTAGTTTCAGTCTGAGTCCAAAGTTAGGGAAAAATTGATATCCCAGCTCAAATGCAGCCAGGCATCAATAATCCTCTCTTACTCCTGGGAGGCTCAGTTGTTTTATTCTATACAGATCCTCAACTAATCAGTTGTGTCTCGCTCATATTAGGGAGGACACCATACTTTATTCTATCTACTGATTCAAATGTTAATGTCATCCAAAAACCCTTACAAAATAATGTTTGGTCAAATATCTATGCACCCCATCTCCCAGTCAAGTTGACAAATAAAATTAACATCAAAAACATTGTCTAGTAAGGTTAAATAATCTAGTAAGGTTAAATAATCTAAAGTCACAGTGCTAGTTGTGCAAATATATGGAACTAGTATCTAGGTCTCCCCAATACTAGTATAGTACTTTTTCCACTATATAACATTAACTTCTCCCCTTCTCCATCCCAATGTAGATGAAACACTCATTATGCCTCAGTTCAGTTCAGTTCAGTCACTCAGTCATGTCTGACTCTTTGCAACCCCATGGACTGCAGCATGCCAGGTCTTCCTGTTCATCACCAACTCCAGGAGTTTACTCAAACTCATGTTCATTGAGTCAGTGATGCCATCCAACAATCTCATCCTCTGTCGTCCCCTTCTCCTCCCACCTTCAATGTTTCCCAGCATCAAGGTCTTTTCAAATGAGTCAGTTCTTCACATCAGATGGCCAAAGTATTGGAGTTTCAGCTTCAGCATCAGTCCTTCCAATGAGTATTCAGGACTGATCTCCTTTAAGATGAACTGGTTGGATCTCCTTGCAGTCCAAGGGACTCTCAAGAGAGTCTTCTCCAACACCACAGTTCAAAAGCATCAGTTCTTCAGTGCTCAGCTTTCTTTATAGTCCAACTCTCACATCCATACATGACTACTGGAAAAACCATAACCTTGACTAGATGGACCTTTTTTGGCAAAGCAATGTCTCTGCTTTTGAATATGCTGTCTAGGTTGGTCATAACTTTTCTTCCAAAAAGTGTCTTTTAATTTCATGGCTGCAGTTATGCCTCAGTTCAGTTCAGTCGCTCAGTCGTGTCTGACCCTTTGCGACCTATTGACTGTTAAAAAGAAATATCAAAGTATAATTTAAGCAAATGAAACCAGCTGGAGAATTGGATGACTTTTGGCTAACTTTGACTTCTTTTTTCATTATTATATGAGTTTAATGTGTATAACATGAAACATTTGACCTTTCAACAGTGTGGGTTTTAACCACATGTAACTTACTGTTGACTCTCATATCTGAGATTCTTCTGCAACCTCTGAATCAACCAACTATGGACTGTGTAGTATGGTAGTTTTACTATTGAAAAATATCTGTGTATAAGTGAAATTGTCATCCCTGATGGCTCAGAGGTTAAAGCATCTGCCTCCAATGCGGGAGACCTGGGTTCGATCCCTGGGTTGGGAAGATGCCCTGGAGAAGGAAATGGCAACCCACTCCAGTATTCTTGCCTGGAGAATCCCATGGACGGAGGAGCCTGGTAGGCTACAGTCCACGGGGTCGCAAAGAGTCGGACACGAGTGAGCGACTTCACGTTCATAAGTGAAATTAAAAGTGAAGTTGTTTAGTCTTGTCCAACTCTCTATGACCCCATGGACTGTCGCCCACCAGGCTCCTCCATCCATTGGATTCTCCAGGCTAGCGTACTGGAGTGGGTTGCCATTGCCTTCTCCAGGGCATCTTCCTGACCCAGGGATCGAACCTGGGTCTCCCACAATGTAGGCAGATGCTTTACCATCTGACCTACACAATTCAAATCCATGTTGTTTGAGAGTGAACTACATAATTCAACATCTATATACACTGCAAAGTGATCACCACCACAAGTCTAATTACCATCCATCATCATACAGTTGACTTTATTCACCCATTTTTACTACTCTCAATCCCCTTCCGTTCTGGTAACCACTAATCTGATCTTTGTATCTAGAATTTGTCTTGTTTGTTTATTTTTTGTTGTTTTGCTTTAGATTCCACATGAGTGAAATAATAAGGTATTTGTCTTTCTCAGACTTATTTTTCTTGACACAATGCCTTCAAGGTCCATCTATCTTTTCACAAATGGTAGGATTTCATTATTTTTATGATTGAGCCATTGTATATATACCACATCTTCTTTATCCATCCATCTGTTGATGGGCACTTAGAAACAAAAGGAGAAATGAACAAATGGGACTACATCAAACTAAAAAAAACTTCTGAACAGTGAAGGAAACCATCAACACGCAAATGCAACCAACTGAGTGGGAGAAGATAATTGACATCATGTGTTTGATGTGTGTGTGTGTATTAGTCGCTCAGTCATGTCTGATTTTTTGCAGCCCCATAGTCTACCAGACTACTCTGTTCATGAGATTCTCCAGGCAAGAATACTGGAATGGGTTGCCATTCATTTCTCCAGGGGATCTTCCTGACCCAGGGATTGAATCCAGGTCTCCCGCATTGCAGGCAGAATCTTTACCATCTGAGCCACCTGGGAAGCCCCTTATATAATTGATAAGGGGTTAATATCCAAAATACACAAAGAACCTATCCAACTCAACAATAAAAACAAAGATTGAAAAATAATCAGAGGATCTGAATAGGCATTTTACCAAAACAGACATACAGATGGCCAACAGGCACATGTAAAGATGCTCAAATCACTCATCATCAAGGAAATGCAAGTCAAAACCGTAATGAGATATTACCTCACACCTGTAAGAAGGGCCATTATGAAAAAGCCAATAGGCAGCAAAAGTTGAAACAGATGTGGAAAAAAGGTAACACTGTTGATGAGACTGTAAGTTGTAGCTACTATGGAGAACAGTATGGAGATTCCTTAAAAAAATTAAGAATAGAACTACCATATGACTCAACTATTCCACTTCTGCACATTTATCTGAAGAACACAAGCCACTAATCCCAAAACATATATACATCCATATGTTTATTGCAGTATTATTATATAAAATAATTAAGACATGAAATAACTTCAACTTTTAAAATCCATTGATTAATGTAGGAAAAACACTAGATTGGGAGTCAGGAGAAGGTTCTTATCTTGGTTTTTCCAGTATCTAACTGAATGATCTGTGAAGATCACTTTTCCTCACAGGGTTGCTTTCAGTTTCCTCATCTGAAAAAGAGGGGCTACACTTTAAGCTTTAACATTTACATGCAACCTTCTAATCCTGATGCCACTCAAAGCATCCAAATATGCCATCAGTGTTTTGGTATTTGAATGCACCATGAGTTGCAGATCACACAGCTCACATGAGTCATTCTGCTTCTGGTGCTGAATTTGCTGGTATCAAACCTCTGTTACAAACTTTTGCTTATTGTTAACTCTAATCTCTCCCAGCAGTGGCGTTATCTAGCCCTATCTCTTCTTATGAAAGCCTTCTTTATAAATGATGTTGGTTGAAGTTTAAAAAAATGAACAAAAGCTTACATAATACTTGTTCAGTCACTCAGTCATGTCTGACTGTTTCCCTGTCCTTCAGCATCTCCCAGAACTTGCTCAAACTCATGTCCATTGAGTCGGTGATGCCATCCATTCATTTCATCCTCTGCTATCCCCTTCTGCTTTCAGTCTTTCCCATCATTAGGGTCTTTTCCAATGAGTTGGCTCTTCTCATCAGGTGGCCAAAATATTGGAGCTTCAACATCAGTTCTTCCAATGAATATTCAGGACTGATTTCCTTTAAGATTGACTGGTTTGATGTCCTTACAATCCAAGGGACTCTTAAGTGTATTCTCCAACACCATAGTTTAAAAGTTCACCTCATGATAAGTTCTTCCAAGCAGAAAGGCTAATATGATTATCAATTTTCTTAATGTTTATGCTGTCAGTTCACTCATTCCCTCTTTCCAACAGTGAAGCTTGGGTTAGTAAGCTTCTCACATTATGGTTCTGCACTATTTACAAAAGCAAATGTTATAAAATAACTTATTCAAGTCAGTATAGTTTTTTTCCCTATATATATCTATGTCTTAGACCTCCTAGAATAGCATTATTCACTGCTTCATACCCCCTTCTATTCTGAAGTTTTCAATTCATTGAAATGACTATGATTGAAAAAAGTGATTGTTGCTTTTTGTCAATTTTGTATCTAGGAAAAACACACCTTAAAATAGGAGAAATATAAAAAGTTCTAATTGGTGACAATAAAGTACAGCATCATTCAATAAAGTACAGTATCATTTAGTGTTTACTGACTAAAGACTTGGCACTGCAGCTAGGCCTATAGCTGTGGTGGTTACAATTAGGAGGCAATCAAATCTCTTCATACGAGTCTCCATTGCTTAACTTATAACTGAAAAATGCTAAATTCTAAAGAATGAGCTCAATTATTCTTTAGTGAATAATTTCCAATTCTCAATATTGAACTATTCTCAATTAGTCTTTATTCAATTAGTTGAATGTGCTGGGGCAAAGGGTAAAAGTGAACCAACTTAGCCTGTTTCTATTTCTAGCTATTTATGTATAGACTCTCAACCAGCTGGAATTGAAGGTCAACTAGGATAGTTAGAAAAATGAAGGTTTTTTAACATAAAAGTACAATTTCATGATGGCATACATTTTAAAATTCCATTTCACTAAGAAGAATGTCACAATAGAAAATAGATGTCTACATTTTGACCAAATAGTGCAATTTTCAATTCTTGATATAGCTGCTTAAAACTTGTTCCTGGATCGGTTCTTTCAGATACACAGCATGTGCTAAGTCGCTTCAGTTGTGTCCTACTCTTTGCGACCTAAGGTCTGTAGCCTACCAGGCTCCTCTGTCCATGGAATTCTCCAGGCAAGAATACTGGAGTGAGTTGCTGTGCCCTCCTCCACGGACAAGGTTCCACATGTAGTCATTGAACTCACTGGATTAGTTAACATGTTTCAAAGAGAAATGCCTTGTCATTTGAGAAATAAAAAGAAAGACTTCAGTGAATTCCAAATACACATGTTTTCTAATCCTTGAGAAAAGAACGAGATACAGTGAGAATGAGAAGAATAGTGGAGTAAGGAGATAGAATTAGCTAATGGAAAGGATGGTTGATAGGATTATTAAGAATGAAAATACTGAATTTTATTAATATTTAATACCATTCATCCAGTTAATTCAGAATATATTACAAGCATTAACTTAAAGTCTAATAACATCTCACTTTAATCAGGTGATAACTAGTGATAGATATTTTCTTTGAAATGACCATGGGAAACTTGGGTAAAATCAGTGGTTAGATAAGGTCACAGTTTTGGGGTCTTTGTCTTGTTTGACAGAATATTGCTGAAATTTCAGTCTGCAATTTTTATTCTTTTTGCTATGTTTAAAGCAATTAATGTGAGTTATTTACTTTTCTTGATAATTAGATGTAGTGATTAGAGCATGTTTTATATCACACTGGAATTTTCTTTTTAAAGAACTCATGAAAAGAAAACAACAGCTGGATTTCATGATGTGGTTAGCATGGTAGTGTTTGAAAGGAGATAATAGGTACATTTTCTTCCCTTTCATTTAAAAGGTCTCATTGTAGTATGCTTTGCAAGCCTAACATTATTTATAGAACTGAATAGTAAATGAGTACCGAATATTCATTGCTCGCTATGCACAATGATGCCAGCTATTCGTCAGCTTAGGTTCCTTTTCCCACTATTTCCATGTTATATAACCAACTATCTGGGACATGCCTGGATTGTGTCTGGCCTCCAGATATGTGAGGCAAGCAACTGTGTTACTTTCAACATCTGGCTGGTCAAATATGAAACCACTGAATATTATAATCAGTGGAATCGACTACAGAAACAGACTAAAAATGAAAGAATCCTGTATGACAAAGCAAATTTAGTAGTTCTTTCTCCAGTTGGAAATCTGTATGGCCTGATTGATATTCATAGGTGAGAAAAATGGTTTGCATAACTAAGAAGACTGATTTGGCTTATTCAGATAAAGACTATCTTATCTCTTCTCCACTTACAAATACACACACAAAGGATAAATACGTTGTTTTAATTATTGACTGGGGCTTCCCTGGTGGCTTAGAGGGTAAAGTGTCACTGAATGCATCACCTCATAGCTTGATGACATAATAGATATTATGTTGGACAACTTGGACATAAAGCCCTCATACTTTGTAGAAGCACTTGTACATAGGGTTTGTGGAATGAAAAGTAAAACTGGGATGTTTCATTTAGGAAGACCCATACTTTGATTTCGGAGAAGGCAATGGCACCCCACTCCAGTACTCTTGCTTGGAAAATCCCACGGACGGAGGAGCCTGGTGGGCTGCAGTCCATGGGGTCGCGAAGAGTCGGACATGACTGAGCAACTTCACTTTCACTTTTCACTTTCAACTTTCCTGCATTGCAGAAGGAAATGGCAACCCACTCCAGTGTTCTTGCCTGGAGAATCCCGGGGACAGGGGAGCCTGGTGGGCTGCTGTCTATGGGGTCACACAGAGTCAGACACGACTGAAGCGACTTAGCAGCAGTAGCAGCATACTTTGATTTCAGTTGGCAAAAAAAACTATTACAAAAATGTAATGTCTAGCAAAGCACAGACAGATATGGAATGATTAATTGCCTACTTATGATTAGATATTTGTTAATAACAGTAACCAAAACAGCATCAACACCTACTATTTATTTAACACTATACTATGCATTTTGGTATGTACATTATTTACTGTTTTCAGAATCATGCCACACTTTATTTCAGGAAATCCACGGTTAACTCCGTATAGTAGGCATGACCATTATCAGAATTTTACAGATGGTAAAACTGAGGCATAAAGAATATTGAGGTTATGTGACTTGCTTATGTTTGCAGTTATGAGGTGGCAGAACCATGAGAACAGGTCTGGAAATGGCAGTGTGGTTATTTACTGAGAATTTTAAATTAAAGCAAAGACAAGAGAGCCAGCTAATCTAGTTTCTTCCCAGTGACAGTCAGAGCACAGATGCTTACCAATCTGTCTTTCTTTCAATTATCCACTGACTATAATTTGTGGGCAACTCCCCTTCCTAGTTCTGTGTCTGTCCCCTAGCAGCAAACTGGCTCAGATAACAGAATGCCAATTGTGCATAACTTCTGACAATTTCTGGGCATCTTACTAATGGTCTTTTCCACCTAGGGTCATACTTTTTGAGAAAGCAATTCAAAAAAATTCTGAGCCTTTCCAAAGCATAAGGCCAAATATTTAGGTAGAACCTGTTGTTCATGGCTAGAGAAAGAAGAATACATAAATTAGCTTAAAAGAAGAAGCAGTTTGAGTTATGGAGGGATTATTTTGGAAAGGAAGATTTTAAAAATGGAAATAAAAAGGATGAAAATAAAATATTAATATCTATACTGTGTGTCAGAAGTAGATCCTTTTACAAATTTCAAGCAATCTCTTTTGTTTGAGGGTAAGCTATTATTTCCTTCTATTGTTCTTCTCTGGCTACCGCTTTCATGGTTTCTTCAAAGTATTCTTCTAATGTTCCGTGGTAGACTAAGATCTAGGAGAAGGCAATGGCACTCCACTCCAGTACTCCTGCCTGGAAAATCCCATGGACAGAGGAGTCTGGTAGGCTGTAGTCCATGGGGTCGCTGAGGGTCGGACACGACTGAGCGACTTTACTTTCCCTTTTCACTTTCATGCATTGGAGAAGGAAATGGCAACCCACTCCAGTGTTCTTGCCTGGAGAATCCCAGGGACGGGGGAGCCTGGTGGGCTGCCGTCTATGGGGTCGCACATAGTCGGACACGACTGAAGTGACTTAGCAGCAGCAGACTAAGATCTACCTAATTATATATATATTTATATATATGTTTATGGAGAGTATAATGATGAGTTTAAAGTTTATTTTGTTCCTTCAAACAAATCTTTAACCTAGGCATAGATTATGTCATAGAGCCTCAATAATTCTAATCAGTCTCTTGCTGTACTTTAATGGAAAGAGTAATAGGTGCAAGAGATGATTCAGATCTCAATTTTATTTTAGAGTGGTTTAAATCAACAGTTATACTGTGTTGAACTTTCTTGATATGAATGGTTTCAGCTATAGATGTTTCATCTTTAATCTCTTGATATTAATAACACTATTTCAATTCCTCTCTTTCTATCCTCTCTTCCAAACCTCAAGTTGTTAATTCCTCACCCTGAGAAATCATAGCAAAAGGGAAAAACATGGAGATAAATTAACTGTAGAGACAACATTGTCTCTTATGTCAATTAGATGCATCTTGAAATGTTCCATCATCATTATGAAGGTAAAAGAATTATCAGTAATATTACATTGTACATGTATATATATATAAATATACATATATTACATTGTATTTATCTATCACATCTTTTTATAGATTCATCTTTTTATAAACACAGTGGAATATTAGTTATAAAAAGAGAAAAATAATGTCATTTGCAGTAACATGAGTGAACCTGGAGATTATAATGTTAAGTGAAGGAAGTTGGACAGAAAAAGACAAATAGTACATGATATCACTTATATGTGGAATCTAAAAAAATTATAAAAGTGAACTTATTTACAAAGCAGAAATATTCTCACAAATATACAAAATAAATTTATGGTTTCCAAATGGGATATTAGCATTAAGGAGGAGAGATAAATTAGGATTTGGAGATTAACATTTACACTGTACTATATATAAAATAAACAGCAAGGAACTACTGTATAACACAAACAATTATATTCAATATATTGTAATGACCTATAATTGGAAAAAATCAGAAATATATATATATATACATTATATATATATGTATATATAAATATATGTATATAAACATGGGCTTCCCTTGTGGTTCAGCTGGTAAAGAATCTGCCTGCAATGTGGGAGACTTGGGTTCGATCCCCAGGTCTGGAAGATCCCCTGGAGAAAGAAATGGCAACCTACTCCAGCACTCTTGCCTGGAGAATTCCATGGACAGAGGAGCGGAACAGGCTGCATTCCATGGAATCGCAGAGACTGTGTGACTAACTTTGACTTTTTTTTCATTTTCCATATATATACATACAAATCACTTTGTTGTACACCTTGCTGCTGCTGCTGCTGCTAAGTCACTTCAGTCGTGTCTGACTCTGTGTGACCCCATAGATGGCAGCCCACCAGGCTGCCCCATCCCTGGGATTCTCCAGGCAAGAACACTGAAGTGAGTTGCCATTTCCTTCTCCAATGCATGAAAGTGAAAAGTGAAAGGAAAGTCGCTCAGTCATGTCCGACTCTTCGCGACCCCATAGACTGCAGCCTTCCAGGCTCCTCTGTCCATGGGATTTTCCAGGCAAGAGTACTGGAGTGGGGTTTGTGTATCAACTATACTTCAAAAAAAGAATAGTCAGTTTTCCAAGTATTTCTAGATTGACTATAACTTCCTTAGATATCTTTCAGACAGCCCAGTGCAATATTTACAAAATGGATTGTATCAGTTCAATAATAATAATAATAATAATGATAATGGCAGCAGCAGAAGCAAACAGTTAATAGATCGTGTTATATGTCAGACACTCTTCAAAGAACTTTACAAATTGAACTTATTTAATAGCTAACAGGAGATAGAAACAAAAGCTTCAGCATTAGATTACAATCTTTGGATGCAATTCCTAGATGCAGGTAATTTTCAAGATTAAGTGCACTTGGGAAAAGATCTGAATAACTTCTGTTTGCTCCCCTTAGAAAGGAGTTTTATTTGATCTACTATGACACCAGCCTTAGTAGAAGTGATTGATAGGTCAGCAGGGTTATCAGTTCAGTTCAGTCGCTCAGTCGTGTCTGACTCTCTGCGACCCCATGAATCGCAGCATGCCAAGCCTCCCTGTCCATCACCATCTCCCGGAGTTCACTCAGACTCACGTCCATCGAGTCCGTGATGCCATCCAGCCATCTCATCCTCGGTCGTCCCCTTCTCCTCCTGCCCCCAATCCCTCCCAGCATCAGAGTCTTTTCCAATGAGTCAGCTCTTCGCATGAGGTGGCCAAAGTACTGGAGCTTTAGTTTTAGCATCATTGCTTCCAAAGAAATCCCAGGGCTGATCTCCTTCAGAATGGACTGGTTGGATCTCCTTGCTGTCCAAGGGACTCTCAAGAGTCTTCTCTAACACCACAGTTCAAAAGCATCAATTCTTCGGCGCTCAGCCTTCTTTAGAGTCCAACTCTCACATCCATACATGACCACAGGAAAAATCATACCCTTGACTAGACAGACCTTAGTCGGCAATGTCTCTGCTTTTGAATATACTATCTAGGTTGCTCATAACTTTTCTTCCAAGAGGGTGAGTGTCTTTTAATTTCATGGCTGCAGTCACCAACTGCAGTGATTTTGGAGCCCCCAAAAATAAAGTCTGACACTGTTTCCACTGTTTCCCCATCTATTTCCCATGAAGTGATGGGACCAGATGCCATGATCTTCGTTTTGGGAATGTTGAGCTTTAAGCCAACATTTTTGCTCTCCTCTGTCACTTTCCTCAAGAGGCTTTTTAGTTCCTCTTCATTTTCTGCCATAAGGGTGGTGTCATCTGCATATCTGAGGTTATTGATATTTCTCCCAGCAATCTTGATTCCAGCTTGTGCTTCTTCCAGTCCAGCATTTCTCATGATGTACTCTGCATAAAAGTTAAATAAGCAGGGTGACAATATACAGCCTTGATGTACTCTTTTTCCTATTTGGAACCAGTCTGTTGTTCCATGTCCAGTTCTAACTGTTGCTTCCTGACCTGCATACAGATTTCTCAAGAGGCAGGTCAGGTGGTCTGGTATTCCCATCTCTTTCAGAATTTTCCACAGTTTATTGTGATCCACACAGTCAAAGGGTTTGGCATAGTCAAGAAAGCAGAAATAGATTTTTTTTTGGAACTCTCTTCCTTTTTCCATCATCCAGCGGATGTTGGCAATTTGATCTTGGGTTCCTCTGCCTTTTCTAAAAACAGCTTGAATATCAGGGAGTTCACGGTTCATGTATTGCTGAAGCCTGGCTTGGAGAATTTTGAGCATTACTTTACTAGCATGTGAGATGAGTGCAATTGTGCAGTAGTTTGAGCATTCTTTGGCATTGCCTTTCTTCGGAATTGGAATGAAAACGGACCTTTTCCAGTCCTGTGGCCACTGCTGAGTTTTCCAAATTTGCTGGCATATTGAGTGTAGCACTTTGACAGCATCATCTTTCAGGATTTGAAACAGCTCCACTGGAATTCCATCACCTCCACTAGCTTTGTTCGTAGTGATGCTTTCTAAGGCCCACTTGACTTCACATTCCAAGATGTCTGGGTCTAGATTACTGATCACATCATCATGATTATCTGGGTCGTGAAGATCTTTTTTGTACAGTTCTTCTGTGTATTCTTGCCACCTCTTCTTAATATCTTCTGCTTCTGTTAGGTCCAGACCATTTCTGTCCTTTATTGAGCCCATCTTTGCATGAAATGTTCCCTTGGTATCTCTAATTTTCTTGAAGAGATCTCTAGTCTTTCCCATTCTGTTGTTTTCCTCTATTTCTTTGCATTGATCTCTGAAGAAGGCTTTCTTATATCTTCTTGCTATTCTTTGGAACTCTGCATTCAGATGCTTATATCTTTCCTTTTCTCCTTTGCTTTTTTAAATTTTTTAAAATTTTTATTTTTACTTTATTTTACTTTACAATACTGCATTCGTTTTGCCATACATTGACATGAACCCCCCTCCCACCTCCCTCCCCATAATATCTCTCTGGGTCATCCCCGTACACCAGCCTCAAGCATCCTGTATCCTGCATCGGACATAGACTGGTGATTCGTTTCTTACATGATAGTATATATGTTTCAATGCCATTCTCCCAAATCATCCCACCCTCTCCCTCTCCCTCAGAGTCCAAACTCCGCTCTACAGATCTGTGTCTCTTTTGCTGTCTCGCATACAGGGTCATCATTGCCATCTTTCTAAATTCCATATATATGTGTTAGTATACTGTATTGGTGTTTTTTCTTCTGACTTACTTCACTCTGTGCTTTTTTGCAGGGATAATGTAGACCACTGAGTCCTCAGCTGCATATAGGGAAATCTTCCATAGCTTTCATTAAAGTTTTTGTTTCTCTCTTTTCTCTCTTATGCAATTAGAAATGAAATAAATACCTGTATGGCAAAGAAGAACACAAAAGACAGATATCATTTCAGAAATAATTCAGAATGTTCATTTGTAAGTAATTTGTTTACTCCAATAGATGCTGCTTTGGTAGCTAACTTTCCTCAGTTAAATTCTTGTAGTTTATGTCTTATCCTGGGTTAAATGAGCACAGAAGGCAAAAACAATATTTTAAGAGCACTGTTGGTAAAGTCCAGTCTGAACTTCCTAAGGATCATGACTTTTTCTCCATCACAGTAGGACTTCTTTGACCTTGATATTGCTAGGCCTTTAATTATGAAATTCCAATTTTTCTCATTTGGAAGATTTCTTTGATCTAAATTTTATTCCTTGAAGGAGGAAATGAGAAGGGGATAGAAGATGATTTATTTTCTCAGCCTTTCTTTGCAAAAAAAAAGCACTTTTTAGGAGATCAGTGTCAATCTTCCCTATCCACATTTGAGACAATACCCTAATTTTAACCTATAATATTCCTTACATTAAAATAATATAGTACATAGCACCCACTTGGTGACTTTATAAAGAATAAAACTCACTTTGTGCTTTAAAAATTGATTGCTGTTTTGGGGGCAAATAGAAGAATGCCACTAGTCTTTTTTCCTCCATGGCACTCCTAAGTATCCTTGAAAAGATTTTGAGTTTCTTGCCTGTTAAGGCAAGCCTACAAGAACTTTGGAAGTATCATATATGACAGTTACTTATGTCTTCAAATAAGAGTATCTTATTTTTGCAGGTCTCTGCTCTCTAAGCTCCTTGAATGTGAGCCACTGCAACACTAATAGACTCTTTATACAAGTATTTGTTGTTCAGTTGCTCAGTTGTTCAGTTCTGTCTGACTCTTTGTGACCCCATGGACTATAGCACACCAGGCTTCTCTGTCCTTCACCATTTCCTGGGGTTTGCTAAAACTCACATCCATTAGTCAGTGATGCCATCCAACCATTGTATCCTCTGTTACCCTCTTGCCCTCCTGCCCTTAATCTTTGCCAGCATCAGAGTCTTTTCCAATGAGTAGGCTCTTCACATCAGGTTGCCAAAGTATTGGTAGTTCAGCTTCAGCATCAGTCTTTCCAATGGCTATTGAGGGTTGATTTCCTTTAGGATTGACTGGTTTGATCTCCTTGCTGTCCAAGGGACTCTCAAGAGTCTTCTCCAACACCACAATTCAAAAGCATCAATTCTTCAGTGCTCAACCTTCTTTATGGTCTAATTCTTTTCTTTTTTTAATCGTCTAATTCTTACATCTATACGTGACTACTAGAAAAACTGTAGCTTTGACTATGGACTTTTGTTAGCAAAATGATGTCTCTGCTTTTTAATATGCTGTCTAAGTTTGTCATAGAATTTCTTCCAAGAAGCAACTGTCTCTGTATAAGTATAGAATATGTCAGTATCAGAAAATAGCGCATATAAAAGCAGAGAGAGAGAGTTGGGGCAAGAGTGAAAAATGAATTAAGGAGTGAAGGACCAAAATGGCAAGGTATTTTAGGAAAATAACTATGTTTCATGTTCAGAGTGCAGGGTGTTGTTATATGCTTATCAGTGTTAACTATATCCCAAAAGTAAGTGAAAGTGTTAGTCTCTCAGTCGTGTTTGACTCTTTGCAACTCCATGGACTGTAGCCCATCAGGCACCTCTGTCTATGGGATTTTCCAGGCAAGACTACTGGAGTGGGTAGACATTCCCTTCTCCATGGGATCTTCCTGACATAGGGATCAAACCCAGGTCTCCCACATTGCAGGAAGATTCTTTACCAGCTGAGCCACCAGGGAAGCCCTACATGAACTTAAGTCAAGCCTCCAGATTTTTCATGGGAAATATATTGCTCTTTTGCAGAAATTGAACAATTTTCTAGAGATGAAAAGTTGAGGAACAGGGAGAAATACATATGCTGTGTTTTGATAGAGGTGAGTGATGAAACGTGAAATGTAGTTTTAAGTAGATGTGTGATCAGTATGGGATATTATCACAGAGCAATCTTTTAGAAGCAAAAGACTATGAAGTACACTATTTGAATGGAAGAGCCATTAAATTTGCTAATGAAAAGAGAAAGATGAGAGACAAGTGGTCATGACAACTAACCTGAAATGAGCGATAAAATAATAATGGGTCATTATTTGTTAGTATTAAGTTCCAGAAATTCATAAACTTATATAGGACCTCAAGAAGAAATGAGAAGAAAGTACAAATTCTTTCTGTGTACAGGAATTGAAGAGCTATTATTACTGAAAACCAGATGTGCAGTGGGATAAACAATAGGTTAAAAAGCCACTGGCTCAAGGATGTGATCTGAAGGAACTGGCAACCCACTCCATTGTTCTTGCCTGGAGAATCCCAGGGATAGGGCAGTCTGGTGGGCTGCCGTCTATGGGGTCGCACAGAGTTGGACATGACTGAAGCGACTTAGCAGCAGCAGCAGCAGCAGGGATGTGATCACATCTTCCTATCAAGCAAAAACAAATGGGTGGCTGAAGAGAGGGGTGGTGTGATTTTATAAGATATCCTAGCGGATATAAAATTGAGGAACTCTATCTGAATGGGCATCCCTTGTAGCTCAGTCGGTAAATGAATGGAGGTGACAGACTGCTGTGTATTGGAATTAAATTATAACAGCAGCACATAAACTTATGTATATTTTTAGTTCAGTTTAGTTCAGTCACTCAGTCGTGACTGACACTTTGCGACCCCATGGACTGCAGCATGACAGGCTTCCCTGTCCATCACCAACACCTGGAGCTTACGCAAACTCAAGTCCATCGAGTCAGTGATGACATCCAACCATCTCATCCTTTGTCATCCCCTTCTACTCCTACCTTCAGTCTTTCCCAGCATCAGGGTCTTTTCCAATGAGTCAGTTCTTTGCATCAGGTGGCCTAAATATTGGATTTTCAGCTTCAGTATCAGTCCTTCCAATGAATATTCGGGACTGATTTCCTTTAGGATTGACTGACTTGATCTCCTTGCAGTCCAAGGGACTGTCAAGAGTCTTCTCCAACACCACAGTGCAAAAGCATCAGTTCTTCGGTGCTCAGCGTTCTTTATAGTCCAATCCTCACATCCATACATGACTGCTGGAAAAACCATAGCTTTGACTAGACGGTCCTTTGTCAGAAAAGTAATGTCTCTGCTTTTTAATACGCTGTCTAGGTTGGTCAAAGCTTTTCTTCCAAGGAGCAAGTGTCTTTTTTTAAAATCTCTTTATTTTTTTGTGTTTATTATTATTATTTACTTTACAATAGGCTGCAGTCACCATCTGCAGTGATTTTGGAGAGCAAGAAAATAAAGTTTGCCACTGTTTCCATTGTTTCCCCATCTCTTTGCCATGAAGTGATGGGACTGGATGCCATGATCTTAGTTTTCTGAATGTTGAGTTTTAAGCCAACTTTTTCACTCTCCTCTTTCACTTTCATCAAGAAGTTCTTTAGTTCTTCTTCGCTTTCTGCCATAAGGGTGGTGTCATCTGCATATCTGAGGTTATTGATATTTCTCCCAGAAATCTTGAGTCCAGCTTGTGCTTTGACCAGCCTGGCTTTTCACAGGATGTCCTCTGCATATAAGTTAAGTAAACAGGGTGACAACATACAGCCTTGATGTCCTCCTTTCCCGACTTGGAACCAGTCTGTTGTTCCATGTCCAGTTCTAACTGTTGCTTCTTGACCTGCCTACAGATTCTCAGGAGGCAGGCCAGGTAGCCAAGTATTCCCATCTCCTTAAGAATTTTCCACAGTTTCTTTTTTTAAAATTTTTTATTTTTTTTGATCCAGACAGTCAAAGGCTTTGGTGTAATCAATAAAGCAGAAGTAGATGTTTTTCTGGAACTCTCTTGCTTTTTTTGATGATCCAACAGATGTTGGCAATTTTATTTTTATGTAGATATAGCAAAAGGCTACAGTGCGCCTGTGCCATTTCTGGGAGAACATATTTGCACATAACAAACCCACGTGTGCAAATCTATTGTTGGTAATCAGCATATTATCAGTTTATCTTAGCAGTTGCTCATTGTTTAGGGGATACACACACATTTTGACAAGTCCGTTTAAACCTTTCCTCTGTATTACCCATGGGACAAAGCTGACATTCTTAACTGTCTCAGTGATCTAATCTGCCATTTTCTCCCCTCTTGCATTAAGGGATTCGGATTTTATACTGTGAGAGTGCCAAGACAGTTGGGAATTATTCAGAATTTGGGAAACCAAGGGCAACCTCTGTAATGCACATTTACTCCCACATACATTTTGTTTGGGAGTATACACTCATGCATATGATTTCTTTTAACTTTTAAAGAGAGGATCACACTTTAGTAATGAGAGACTGTCTCTGAACAGAATTCAATATGTGTTATGTCTTGGCAGTTTGATTTAGAGGTAACAAAGGGGAACTATGCAAATCTAGTTTCAGAAACAAAGACGGACTGCTGACATATTTGGTAAAGGTTTGAAAATGAAACAGTGCTTCCCTCAATGTGTGGCAGAGCTAATTAAAAGCTTAATATTAAAAAGGGAAGGAAAAGAGCTATCTATGTTTAACCTATGAGTGGGGGTAAAGGCAGGATGGGAATACATTCAGATTCTCACTTTGTGGGGGTACTGAATAGGTTACATCAAAGAGAGTTGAAACTTTTACTCCATTCCCTTTCAGCGGTGGGAAGACATTAGTTCTTGGTTTTGAGCCCAGATTCTAGGGCAACTGCTGGACAAAGAACTATACAATATATAATATGTTAAAATTCCTAGATCTTCCCTGTGAATTGTTTCTCTTTCTTATAAGAGCATAATGTGAAAGCTATACAAATTTCCAGGAAAACAGATTTAGGAAAAGTATTTCTGATTAGATAATATATTTTATTATGAGAACATTAAGCAAATAGCATGGTTTTTTATAACCATTTTGTAACCATTTCCTACTCCAGGGGATCTTCCTAACCAAGGGATTGAACCCAGGTCTCTTACTCCAGAATGTATTCCAGATGAAATGTGTAGGTCATAGCCTTCAAAATTGGTTGTTCTTAAAATGATGCTGCCTTTAATTTGAATCTTGAAGATGGCTATATTTTTCGAAGAGGAAAATGTTAGCAAATGTTGAACAAGCAAATGGAGAAGATGGCAGAGGCAAAGGGTTACCCTATCTGGAAGCAGAGTGATAAGCAGGGAGAGAGCTCTAATAAAATTCAATATTGAAAATATAGAAAGAATATTAACCTGGTACAGGAAAAATCAATGGAAACAATAAGATTTTTGGTTTCTTTTGTGTGTGTATTAGAGCTTTTATTAAAAATGAAAAAAAAAGTACATCAAGAGTTGTATATCAGATGAAAAAGAAGATGTAACTTGAAGGAATGGAAACTTTCAAATCAATTAACAAAATAATATCAGGGAAAATTTACCCTATTTTGAAGGGATATAAAGTTTCTTGAAATTGAGACATCATTGCTTGATGGCTATATTCACTGAACAATGTTTTTTATTCATTTCTTGGTTTCTGATGCTTTTTTTAAAGATGTTTCCATAATGAAGTGGCATATATGCACAATGACCTGTTTTGTGTTAGATATTCTGGCCTTTTTATTGTTTCTGTCTTTGAAATCACACAGATTTTTATGAGATAAAGAATGCTCCAAAAGGAAACTTTCAGGGTGATTGCTGTATAAAAAGGGTAAGCTTGAAATAAGGTGTCATAATGCCACTGATTTAGCAGAAATGTCTCCCTTTTGCTCAGTATATATTTACTTTTTCAATTCACTCCACTAGAAATTTTGTCTCTAGTTTTGGTGTTATATTATTTCACTCTCTTCTATTCAGTTGTCAGTGTGATACTGAATGTTGCTACCTTTCACAAAAAAGTCTGAAATTCAGGGGAAGCCCTGCTTTTCGGTGGCCTTAATGGGACTATGGTCTGCCAATTTGTGGGAAAAATGGTTACATTGAGAAAATAGATGAGTATTTCAGCTGTTTAGAGACAGAGATGTTATGGGGAGGGAGGTGGAGGGGGGTTCATGTTTGGGGATGCATGTACACCCGTGGTGGATTCATGTCAATGTATGGCAAAACCAATACAGTATTGTAAAGTAAAATAAAGTAAAAAAAAAAAAATTAAAAAAAAAAGAAAATGAGATTTTACATAAATAAGAGTAGCCTGAAATTGATTGTCAGTCTTGTTTTAGTTTTAGGAAGAACATTCACAGTATTTTCCTCCATATTTTTTCTGACATAAATTTCTTCTTTTGCCATCAGGAATAAAAGAATTGATACTCGTAGAAGTAATTTTGATGATTTACCAACATTTTACATGGAAAAGCAGTCCACCAAATAAATTTCAATCAGTACTACCAACTATAGAAAACACACAGTTGACTTATCCTACAACTAAGTATTGAGCAAAGTTAAACATAATATGCAGAAAACAGCTTTTTTTTTTTTCCTGTCTGTTTTGAAACTGGCGTACTTAGCAATTATTCAAAGGCAGAGAAAATGAAACTAAAAAATTTTAATGAGAAGAGAAACTGTATAGGAACTCCATTACTTTATTTACCAATACACACACTTAAACAAATACACACAAATCCCACACACTGCTATGTTTCTTCAGAACCAATGTTTTGGAATGCCTCCATTCATGACTAACTAACTCAAAAGTCAAGGCATCTGCCATCTATGTTCATGTCATAATCATGCTGAGTCTAGGCAGAGCATAGAAATGGGAGAGATAACCAGATGCTCATAAATAAAAAGGTTTCTGTGAAAAAGCTACAATGCAAGGGCATTTAAATGTAGACAGAAAAATTATCCAATTGAAGGTTTTTCAAATATTATAAAAACATGACTTAATACTATGGATAAGTGTCTAAACTCATTTAACTAGGCAGATTGGTTTTACCTATTAAAATAGCAAATATTTTAATGCATGTGCCAATTGCAATTATAGCTGTGCTATTTATTTGCTAATGATATAAGAACTATTTCCACTTCCTTTTTTTAACCTCAGCCTCAAAATTAGAATAAAGTATTCTTATATATTTGAGGGTTTTATTTATTTAATTTTTTTTTCTGAAATTTCCAGAATTTTGAAAGGAAGAGTAATAAAAAGAAAGCTTCTCCTGGCACTTTAAGGTTCAAGAAGGTGTATGCATTTTAGAACAATGTTTAATCTTGCAAAGATTCCAACTTACTATTGAGAGTCATGAAAGAGCTCTTTAGTTTGGAGAAGTTTTATATTCTTAGCAAACACCCATTCTCCAGAGTCCCAGACTAAATGGAGCCAACATTGACTCTTCAGAAATTCTTTTTACCCATAGTTTTCCTGATCAGTGAATTTGAATCATAACAATTTAATATTATGCATTTATGCATGTGCAAATGTCAACATATTCCCTTCCTAAGCTTAGCCAAAATCTATTGCCAACAATGATTTTCTCACTTTCTGGACAGATCACATATTCTAATTACATATTGATTTCAATTATTTTAAATGTTTCTCTTTTAAAGGTAAATTCCAAAATTGCTTTGGGGATTTTTAAACTATGGGGAATTTTTTAAAAATTTAGATATCTTAAATGTGAGTTGGGAGTAGAGAATGTTAGGTATTAAGTAGCTTACTGAGGTCTGTGCCAGTCTTTTTACATATGATGATGGAAAGGCCCCAGGGACTATACATGCTTCCCCAGAATAGCACAGTACAGGCAAGTGGGTATAAGCTGGGTAACAAAGACAGTGACTCTCTTAGAGGAAATGTTGAGTGGTGCTATTTTCACTGCAAACCATCAGGTGTGTGTTCTGATGTATTTCACAATTTTGGTCTGTTGCTGACATTTTATGTGAAGAGTTCAACATGCTATGAGCGTTCTCATTTTGTCTTATCATTTTTTTCTAAAGTCCTATGCCAGCTGTCATGACACTTGTTAGACTCCTTTGAGATAAAACTAGAGTTTTAAACACCAAGAATATCTAAAAGTGCAAAGTAGTGTTTTAGTGTTCTTATATTAACTTTATCATAAACTCTATGCTTTAATAGGAGACACTAATCAGTAGTCACTGAAATGACTTAAATGGTACTTTAGTGTCACAAACTATAGCTTTTTAAAAACAGACCAGGTCTATCATCATTATCATTATTATTACTATCACCACGGACAAATATGAATACTGAGCACCAATTGTGTGCCTGGTATTATACTAGGAGGTTGGAGAACATTTTCAGTGATTACTGAAGATGTATATATTTCTTCATACAAATCAGGACTTCATGTATATTAGGAACTGAATCAGAAACACACAGTGTAAGCACTAAAGAATGGTGAAATATTTGTAGAAAATGAAAGTAGATTATTGTGGATACATTACTATAATTTTTAAATTTTTTCAATAATTTTCACACTTATTTGGAGAGGGGTTCCTGGTAAATGTGTTGGGTCCAAGTAGGCAGATGAGGAAGGGAAAAGTAATAAAAAATAATGAAGTAAGCTATGAGAGAGGTAAAGGAATAGCTGAGAGAAGTGTAAGATTGCCATATAGTGCAGGTTTCACTAGGACCTTCTTTTTGTTTTCCTGATAATTTATTGTTTATCCCTTGCTAGAAATAGGCATTTTCCCAGATGTTGCTTCTGTGTCTGCTGCCTTTGATATATATTGCAACCATCAAATACTCTGTGGCATCAATAGGGAGAATAAGATAGAGGAGTGTTCTAACCATTAAGTGAGCTTATACCCAGGGCAAAATTCTATTTTTATTTGATACCAGATCTGGTCCAGATATGAGAAGCACTTCATTTGTTTTAGATTTTTGTAAACAATATCTAAGTGCTTTTGGGGGTGGGGATAGCATAGCTAGTGGAAAGACAACAGACTCTAGTCAGTAAAACCTTGGTTCAAATTCAGGTTATGTAACCATGAAAAAAATTACTTAAATTTGCTTAGCATCAGTTTCTTTATTTGCAAAATGTCAAGATACAATAAAGAACATGCTGTGTGCTGTGCTTGATCGTTCAGTCATGTTGACTCTTTGGGACCCCATTGAGTGTAGCCTGCCTGGCTTCCCTGTCCACAGGGTTCTCCAGGCAAGAATACCGGACTGGGTTGCCATGCCCTCCTCTAGGGGATCTTCCCAACTCAAGGATTGTACCCAGGTCTCCTTCATTGCAGGTGGATTCTTTACCATTTGAGCCATAATCAAGAATAACACCTACCTAAGAGACTGAGCATTAGGATTCACCATTATGAAAATATACAATTCTAAATCTGACACATGGACAATAGTAAAAGCTAAGTAAATATTACTTCTCCTACATGAATTTTAATATTTAAGTATCATTAAGTAGTCTGTGAATTAATCACTTAAATCTTAATACATGTAATGAAGTAATATTGTCTTCACGTTTGTTTTGCTGTAAATAAATCTTACCTATAATATTTTATGAAAGTGAATATGGTGATTTTTTTCCCCCTGCGAGCAAATCCAACAGGATGAGATCAAAAGATTATGATGATTTTGTATTCCCAAAAGGATCAGCTGAATAAAAGTTGAAGAGTTCTATGGACGGTCCCAAGATGGCAGAGGAATATGTCAAGGACATCACTTTCTCTCCCACAAATTCATCAAAACATCATTTGAATGCTGAGCAACTTCCACAAAGCAACTTCTGAACACTGGTAGAGGACACCATGTACCCAGAAAGGCAGCCTATTCTTTTCGAAAGGAGGTAGGACAAAATATAAAAAACGAAAAGAGATTAAAGAGTTAAGGATGGAGACCCATCATGGGAAGGGAGTTGTGAAGGAGGAGGTGTTTCCAAATAGCAGGAAACTCTCTCACTGGTGGGTCTATGGTGAGTTTTGGAATCTCAGAGGGCAACAAAACCTGGATGGAAAACACACACACACACACACACACACACACACAGAACATGCCTAAATGCAAGTACAAGTGAAGAAGTAGCCCAGATGCTTGCATCCACTACCAGCGAGCAGGGAGGGCCTGGACAGTGTAGAAGACAGGCCTAATAAAAGGCCTGGCAAAATAATTAAACAATCTTGCTGAGAGAACACGACTCAATATGTGACTCCTGAAGGAATTGAAGAAGGAACAAAAAACCTCTTGAAAGGAGGATATATGCCTGGGGATGGAAAGCCATCAACAGACTGTTCCTATCTTTGGGGCCTGGAAGGCACATAAAGATAACTGGGTCTTTGCCCTTGAGGCAGAAAAACAAGGATACAAAAATGTTAAATGTTAACTGCACAGGATTATCACTCAAGGCCAGCTGGCCTACTATGCTCATGTAAACATGAACAAGCAAGTCTCAAAAAATATAATAAAGCAGACTTGAGACCAGTTTGAGCACTTTTACTTCGTGGTGGTGTTGGTCCCCTGATACCTGCTGTAACTTTCTTGAGTGTTTCTCATTCTTTTGCCGTGCCACACTTTTGGGAACCTGTGCTGTTGAGGTAGAATCGACAGACAGGGAGGCACAGACCGCATCCTTGGTCCTTAGGGTAAGGACCAGGCCTGAATGCCCTGGGGAAAATCTGAGGGAGATAACGTGAGATAGCAACCCAAACTGTGGGATAGTCAGAAGAAGAGAAAAAAAGAACTTTCCCGTGACACGCTCTAACCTAAGGTGCAGCCTGGGCCAATCACAGAACAAAGGATTGAGCAAACACCAAAGGAAAGCCAGCGGGCTGTGTACAGGTCCCTACCTCCCACCAGAGGCAGAGAAGCAAGGGGCAATCTCGGCCCCAGAGACCAACATCCTCCACCAAATTGTGAGCAGGCTCCCCCAGTTGCCAATCACGTCTTCCTGGGATCCTGGAAGGTTGACATTTGCCAGGAGGGTCAAAGCCTCAGATCAGCTCCCCAGAGGAGACACACAGCACACCAGAGACAGCACTCTCACAGTGCATCCCGGAAATGAGCAGCCAGGGCCAGGGACTTGATTAACACACAGGGCCCACCTGGGGCAGTGCACTCACATAGAACCTTGTCACCTGAGCTGCTCGGACCTGGGAAGGGCACAAAACACATACCCAACCGAGTCTTTACCCTTGTGGAATACCTGAGAACTTGAACCTGAGCAGTTTAGATCTGGGAAGTGCTTGAAATACAGGACCCACATTGGACAGTACCCCTGCAGAGCAACCTGGAGCCTGAGCAGTGTAGACCCAGAAAGCACATGCCTCCGTGAGTGGAGGCAAACCAACTGTGGTCCATACACTATGAGCACTCCACACACACAACAATGATATTTGTTTGCAGTGTCCCTCCCTCCCCAAACACAACTGAACAAGTGAGCCTAAATAAGTGACCACCTTTGCCCCCTTATGTCAGGGTGGAAATTACACACTGAAGAGACTTTCAAACAGAGGAAGCCAAAATAAAGAAGAGGGAACTGCTCTGCAAGTGACAGGTGCAATGGACTAAAACCCTGTCGTAAATGTTGACTAAGCATTGAAAGGGGATTATAGACCTTGAGAATAACAAGCTGGAACAAGGAGCTATCTGAAACTGAACTGACCCCACACTGCCCTCAACAAACAGCTCCAGAGAAATTCCTAGATATATTTTTACTGTTATAATTTTTAATGTTTTAAATTTTTAAGTTCTTTATTATTTTTTAATTTTCATTTTTATAACCTACTATTACCTTGCAAAAATGATCCTATTTTAAAGCAAATTTCATACATATATATATATTTTATAATTTTTGTGATTGATTTTGCTTTGTTTCTTTAATATTATATTTTTGAGAGTCTAACCTCTACTCTAGATTCTTAATCTTTGCTTTTTGGTATTTCTTCTCAATATTGTACTTTTAAGAATCTAATCTTCATTATCCATTTTCACATAGGGCTGTGATTACTGGCTTGATTGCTCTCTCCCCTTCTGACTCTCTTTTTTCTCCCCCACATCACCTCTGTCTCCTCCCTCCAACTTCTTTTCTCTGCTTAACTCTGTGACTCTCTCTGGATGTTCTGGGCTGTGGAGAACACTTAAGGACTTGATTACTGGCTAGATTGGTCTCTCCCCTTTTGGATCCCCCTCTCCTCCTTCTGGTCACCACTATCACCCTCCTCCCACTTCTCTTCTCCATGTAACTCTGTGAACCTCTCTGGATGTCCCTCACTGTAGAGAATCTTTTCAACATAAACTAAATGTTTTATCATCTGTGCTGTATGGATAGAGAAGTCTTGAGGCTACTGCAAGAATAAGACTGAAAGCCAGAGGCAGGAGGCTTAAATCCAAAACTTGAGAACACCAGAAAACTTCTTTTTAAAAAAAAAATTCATTTATTTTAATTGGAGGCTAATTACTTTACAATATTGTATTGGTTTTGCCATACATCAACATGAATCTGCCACGGGTGTACACATGTTCCCCATCCTGAACCCCCCTCCCACCTACCTTCCCATACCATCCCTCTGGGTCATCCCAGTGCACCAGCCCCGAGCATCCTGTATCATGCATCGAATCTGGACTGGCGTTTCATTTCACATATGATATTATACATGTTTCAATGTCATTCTCCCAAATTATCCCACCCTTGTCCCCTCCCACAGAGTCCATAAGACTGTTCTGTACATCTGCGTCTCTTTTGCTGTCTCACATACAGGGTTATCATTACCATCTTTCTAAATTCCATATATATGCGTTAGTATACTGTATTAGTGTTTTTCTTCCTGGCTTATTTCACTCTATAATAGGCTCTAGTTTCATCCATGTCATTAGAACTGATTCAAATGTATTCTTTTAATGGCTGAGTAATATTCCATTGTGTATATGTACCACGGATTTCTTATCCATTCATCTGCTGATGGACGTCTAGGTTGCTTCCATGTCCTGGCTATTATAAACAGTGCTACGATGAACATTGATTCCAGGGAACATTAATCAACAAGAGCTCATCAAAAAGCCCCCAGACCTACACTGAAACTAAGCACCACCCAAGAGCCAACAAGTTCCAGAGCAAGACATACCATGCTAATTCTTTGGGAACGAAGGAACACAGCATTGAGCATTAAAATACAGGCTGCCCAAAGCCATGCCAAACCCATAGACACCCAAAAACTCACTACTAGACACTTCATTGCACTCCAGAGAGAAGAGATCCAGCTCCACCCACCAGAACACAGACACAAGCTTCCCTAACCAGGAAACCTTGACAAGACACTAATCCAACCCCACCCACAGGGAACAAGCTCCACAATAAAGATGAACCATGAACTTCTAGCCTACAGAAAGGCCACCACAAACAAAGCAGTCTAAACAAAATGAAAAGGTATAGAAATATTCAACAGGAAAAGGAACATGATAAATGCCCACCAAACCAACCAATAGAGGAGGAGATAAGGATTCTACCTGAAAAATAATTCAGAATAATGATAGTACGGATGATCCAAGATCTTGAAAATAAAATGGAGTCACAGATAAATAGATTAGTGACAAGGATTCAGAAGATGCAAGAAATGTTTAACAAAGACCTAGAAGTAATAGAAAAGAGCCAATCGATAACAAATAATGCAATAACTGAGATAAAAAGCACACTGGAGGGAACCAACAGTAGAATAACTGAGGCAGAAGATAGGATAAGTGAAGTGAAAGACAGAATGGTGGAAATAAATGAAGCAGAGAGGAAAAAAGAATTAAAAGACATGAGGAAAACTTCAGAGATCACTGGGGCAGTGTTAAATACCCCAACATTTGAATCATAGGAGTCCCAGAAGAAGAAGACAAAAAGAAAGGCCATAAGAAAATACTTGAGGAGATAATAGTTGAAAAATTCCCTAAAATGGGGAAGGAAATAGCCACCCAAGTCCAAGAAACCCAGAGAGTCCCAAACAGGATAAACCCAAGGCAAAACACCCCAAGACATATTAATCAAATTAATGAAGATCAAACACAAAGAACAAATATTAAAAGCAGCAAGGGAAAAACAACAAACAACACAAGGGGATTCCCATAAGGATAACAGCTGATTTTTTCAATAAACTCTTTAGGCCAGAAGGGAATGGCAGGACATACTTAAAGTGAGGAAAGAGAAAAACCTAAACCCAAATTACTATACCCAGCAAGGATCTCATTCAAATATGAAGGAGAAATCAAAAGCTTTATAGACAAGCAAAAGCTGAGAGATTTCAGCACCACCAAACCAGTTTTTCAACAAATGCTAAAGGATCTTTTCTAGAGAGGAAACACAGAACAGGTTTGTAAACTCGAACCCAAAACAACAACGTAAATGGCAATGGGATTATACTTATCAATAATTACCTTAAATGTAAATGGGTTGAATGTCACAACCAAAAGACAAAGAACTGACTGAATGGATACTAAAAGAAGACCCCTATGTATGTTGTCTACAAGAGATCCACCTCAAAGAAGGGACACATAGAGATGGAAAGTGAAGGTCTGGAAAAAATATTTCATACAAACTGAGACCAAAAGAAAGAAGGAGTAGCAATACTCATATCAGATAAAATAGACTTTGAAATAATGGCCATGAAAAGAGACAAAGGATACTACATAATGATCAAAGGTCAATCCAAGAAGAAGATAAAACAGCTATAAATATATTTGCAACAAACATAGGAACACTGCAATATGTAAGGCAAATTATAACAAATATGAAAGGGGAAATTAATGGTAACACAATAGTAGTGGGAAACTTTAATATCCCATTCACACCTATGGATAGATAAACCAAACAGAAAATTAGCAAGCAAACACAAACTTTAAATGATACAATGGACCAGTTAGACCTAATTGATATCTATAGGTCATTTCACCCCAAAACAATGAATTTCACCTTTTGCTCAAGTGCACATGGACCATTTTCCAGGATAGATCACATCCTGGACCATAAATCTAGCCTTGGTAAATTCAAAAAAAATGAATTCATTTCAAACATCTTTTCTGATCACAATGTGGTATGATTAAATGTCAACTATAGGAAAAAATAAAAAAAAATACAAACATATGGAGGTTAAAAAACATGTGTCTGAATAACCAACAAAACACAGAAGAAATCAAATAAGAAATCAAAATATGCATTGAAAGAAATGAAAATTAAAACACAACAACCCAAAACTTAAGGGATTCAGTAAAAGCAGTGCTAATGAGAAGGTTCATAGCAATACAAGCTTACCTCAATATATAAGAAAAAAATCAAATAAATAACCTAAGTTTACACCTAAAGGAACTAGAAAAAGAAGAAATGAAGAACCCCAGGATTCATACAAGGAAAGAAAACACAAAAATTAGGGAAGAAATGAATGAAAAAGAAACAAAGAAGACTATTGCAAAAATCAACAAAACTAAAAGCTAGCTCTCTGAGAATATAAATAAAAGAGACAAATCATTAGCCAGAGTCATCAAGGGAAAAAAAAGGAGAATAAAAAAAAACCTAGAAATGAAAATGGAGAAATCACATCTGACAACACAGAAATACAAAGGATAATAAGAGA
Organism: Oryx dammah; assembly: GCF_014754425.2. Classification (NCBI taxonomy): domain Eukaryota; kingdom Metazoa; phylum Chordata; class Mammalia; order Artiodactyla; family Bovidae; genus Oryx; species Oryx dammah. The sequence continues at coordinate 7,023,866 of NW_024070207.1, read as the reverse complement.
CTACTATCAGCAACTATAGGACTTCCCTGGTGGCTCAGACGGTAAAGCGTCTGTCTACAATGCAGGAGACCCCATGACTGAGCGACTTCACATTCACATCAGCAACTATGTGACAATAAAATGAACAGCTTGGAAGAAATGGGCACATTCTTAGAAAAGTATAACTGTCCAAAACTGAACCAGGAAGAGATAGAAAATCTTTACAGACCCATCACAAGCACGGAAATCAAAACTGTAATAAAAAATCTTCCAACAAAGAAAAGCCCAGGAGCTAATGGCTTCACAGGTGAATTCTACTAAAAATTTAGAGAAGAACTAGCATCAACCCTACTCAAAATCTTCCAGAAAATTGCAGGGGAAGGTAAACTGCCAAACTCATTCTATGAGGCCACCATCACCCTCATACCAAAACCAGACAAAGATACCACTAAAAAATAAAACTACAGGTCAATATCACTGATGAACATGGATGCAAAAATCCTTAACCAAATTCTAGCGAACAGAATCCAGTGACATATTAGAAAGGTCATACATCCTATCCAGTGGGCTTTATCCCAGGGATGCAGGGATTCTTCAATATTCACAAATCAAACAATGTGATATGCACATTAACAAATTGAAAGATAAAAACCATATGATTATCTCATCAGATGCAGAGAAAGACTTTGACAAAATTTAACATCCATTTATGAAAAAAAAAAAAGACCTCCAGAAAGCAGGCATAGAAGGAACATACCTCAACATAATAAAAGCCATATATGATAAACCCACAGCAAACATTATGCTCAATGGTGAAAAATTGAAAGCATTTCCCATAAAGTCAGGAACAAGACAAGGGTGCCCACTCTCACCACTACTATTCAACAAAGTTTAGGAAGTGTTCACCACAGCAATCAGAGGAGAAAAAGAAACAAAAGGAATCCAGATTGGAAAAGAAGTAAAACTCTCACTGTTTGCAGATGACATGATCCTTTACATAGAAAACCCTAAAGACACCACCAGAAAATTACTAGTGCTAATCAATGAATATAGTAAACATAATGGATATAAAATTAACACACAGAAATCCTTGGTATTCCTATACGCTAACACTGAGAAAACAGAAAGAGAAATTAAGGAAATAATTCCATTCACCATTGCAATGATAAAAATAATACCTAGGAATAAATGTACCTAAAGAAACAAAAGATCTATATATAGAAAACTATAAAATTCTGATGAAATAAATCAAAGAGGACACAAATAGATGGAGAAATATACCATGCTCACAGATCAGAAGAATCAATATAGTGAAAATGAATATACTCTGCAAAGCAATCTATAGACTCAATACAATCTCTATCAAGCTACCAATGTAATTTTTTTTACAGAACTAGAACAAATAATTTTACAATTTGTATGGAAATACAAAAAAAAAATCTCAAATAGCCAAAGAGATCTTGTGAAAGAAGAATGGAACTGGAAGAATCAACCTGCCTGATTTCAGACTATACAACAAAGCTAAAGTCATTAAGACAGTGTGGTACTGGCACAAAATCAGGAATATAGATCAATGGAACAAAATAGAAAGACCAGACATACATCCATGCACCTATGGACACCATAAATTTGACAAAGGAGGCAAAAATATACAATGGAGAAAAGACAATATGTTTAACATGTGGTGCTGGGAAAACTGGTCAACCACCTGTAAAAGAGTGAAGCTAGAACATTTTCTAACACCATACACAAAAATAAACTCAAAATGGATTAAAAATATAAGACCAGAAACTGTAAAATTCCTAGAAGAAACCTTAGGCAAAACACTCTCTTGCAGAAATCACAGCAGGATCCTCTATGATCCACCTCCCAGAGTAAAAAAAGGAAGAAAAAAGAAGAAAAGAAGAAAAAAGAAAAGAAAAAGAAAAGAAGAAAAAAACAAAACAAAATAAAATAAGTGGGACCTAATAAAACTTAAAAGCTTTTACACAACAAAGGAAACTAAAAGCAAGGTGAAAGACAGCATTCAGATTGGGAAAAAATAATAGCAAATAAAGCAACTGACAAAGAATTAATCTTAAAAATATATAAGTAGCTCATACAGCTCAATACCAGAAAAATAAATGACCTAATCAAAAAATGGGCCAAAGAACTAAACAGACATCTATTCAAAGAAGACATAAGGATGGTTGACAAACACATGAAAAGATGCTCAACATCACTCATTATCAGAGAAATGCAAATCAAAACCACGATGAGGTACCATCTCACAGCAGTTGAATGACTGCTACAAAAAGTCTCCATACAATAAATGCTGGAGAAGGTGCAGAGAAAAGGGAATCCTCTTACCCTGCTGGTGGGAATGCAAACGAGTACAGCCACTATGGAGAACAGTGTGGAGAGTCCTTAAAAAACTGGAAATAGAACTGCCATACTACCCAGCAATCCCACTGCTGGGCATACACACTGAGGAAACCAGAACTGAAAGAGACACTTGTACTCAAATGTTCATCACAGCAATGTTTACAATACCTAGGACATGGAAGAAACCGAGATGTCCATTGACAGACGAATGGATAAGAAAGCTGTGGTACATATACACACTGGAATATTACTCAGCTATTAAAAAGAAGACATTTGAATCAGTTATGATGAGGTGGATAATACTGGAGCCTATCATACAGAGCGAAGTAAGTCAGAAAGAAAAATACCAATACAGTATATTAATGTATATATATGGAATTTTGAAAGATGGAAATGATCCTATATATGAGATATCAAAAGAGACAGACATAAAGAACAGACTTTTGGACTCTGTGGGAGAAGGCGAGGGTGGAATGATTTGAGATAATAGAATTGATACATGTTTATTACCATGTGTCAAATAGATGACCAATCTAAGTTCAATGCATGAAAACAGGACACTCAAAGCCAGTGGACTGGGACAACCCTGAGGAATTGGATGGGGAGGGATGTGGGAGGGACTTTCAGGATGGTGGCCACATGTACACCCATGGCTGATTCATGTCAATGTATGACAAAAACCACTACAATATAGTAATTTAACTAACCGCTAATTAAAAAATAAATCAATTTTAAGAAATACACAAAAATGAAAAAAAGAAAAGTTGAGGAGTTCTATATTAAAAGATCACACCCAAAAGAAGTATAGGTTTGATTTTCAATTTCTGGTGCTATAATATAGGAATAAAAAAATTCTCCTCAAAAGGAAATAATATCAAAATCAAACATTACTCTAAATATGACTTTGGAAATACTGTAGAATAGACAAAAAATATACTATCTGTGCTAGGTCAAAGTAATACTCTTACATTTTGGACATTGAGATACTTAATCTCAGGTTCACATTGCATTACAAACATGATCTGAGAAACTGTTGACACTGTTTGTTGTTTTGAATTTTTTTATTAAATATTTCTTAGAATGACTGATCTGATTGGACTTGGAAGTAAATTTTCTTATGACAACTTTTGTTGATATTTGTTTAGATTCATTGCAAATTTTTTCAGAATAGAATAACTACTTATTTTTAACGTGGTTCTGGGTAAGCTATTTCAATCTTGCTTTCATGTTAATGAGGAGCAAATAGAATAATTTTCCATCTCTGTCATTTCGCAATTTGACAATTCGAATATTGCAGTTGCCTCAGAATATAATACTTGGTCAGGAGGATAAAATGTGCAAAAAATTGTTGAAAGCATTTCAAATAGCAATAGATGTTTTTGAAAACTCTTTGAAAATAAAGGAGTATATAAGCATGCATGTGTGCATGCTAAGTCACTTCAGTTGTGTCCATCTCTTTGTAACCCTACGGACTGTAGCCTGCCAGGATCTTCTGTCCATGACAAGAATACTGCAGTTAGTTGCCATGCCCTCCTCCAGGGGATCCTACTGACCCAGGGATTGAATGCCAGGCTCTTATGTCTCCTTCACTGGCAGGCAGGTTCTTTACCACTTAGTGCCACCTGCATAGCCATATATAAGTATCAGATCAGATCAGATCAGATCAGTCACTCAGTTGTGTCCGACTCTTTGCGACCCCATGAATTGCAGCACGCCAGGCCTCCCTGTCCATCACCATCTCCTGGAGTTCACTCAAACTCACGTCCAAGTTGGTGATGCCATCCAGCCATCTCATCCTCTGTCGTCCCCTTTTACTCTTGCCCCCAATCCCTCCCAGCATCAGAGTCTTTTCCAATGAGTCAACTCTTTGCATGAGGTGGCCAAACTACTGGAGTTTCAGCTTTACCATCAATCCTTCCAAAGAACACCCAGGGTTGATCTCCTTCAGAATGGACTGGTTGGATCTCCTTGCAGGCCAAGGGACTCTCCAAAGTCTTCTCAAACACCACAGTTCAAAAGCATCAATTCTTTGGTGCTCAGCTTTCTTCACAGTCCAACTCTCGCATCCATACATGACCACTGGAAAAACCATAGCCTTGACTAGATGGACCTTTGTTGGCAAAGTATACACTATTATTAAACTTGAGTCAGTTTAATTTGAGAAACAGAATTTAAACACAAGATTTAACTGTGTCCAGTATCTTAAGAGATATAAACTACTGTGTATTAAATAGATAAGCAAAAAATATATATTACACTGCATACCACAGGATATCATAACCATTGTCCTGGAATAACTTTTAATGTAGTATAATACGTAAAAATACTGAAACACTATGCCATATATTTGAAATTAATATAATATTGTTAATTAACTATGCTTCAATAAAGTAAAGAACTAAAACAGAAGAATAAAAGATTTTCACCAAAAAGAAAAAAAAACAACACAAGAATGTGCCAAAGACAGAACTTAACTGCCCTTTTGGTCATACTGCTTCCCTTGTGGCTCAGCTGGTAAAGAATCCACCTGCCATGCATGAGACCTGAGTTCAATCACTGGGTTGGGAAGATTCCCTGGAAAAGGAAAGGCTACCCACTCCACTATTCTGGCCTGAAGACTTTCATGGACTGTATAGTCCATGAGGTCACAAAGAGTAGGACACGACTGAGCCACTTTCACACACACACATTTTAGATTCCACATATAAGTGATAATATACAGTACTTGTCATTCTTTGTCTGATTTATTTCACTTAGCATGATACCCTCCAAGTCCATTCATGTTTTAGCAAATAGAAAAATTCCATTCTTTTTATGGCTGACTCGTGTGTGTGTGTGTGTGTGTGTGTGTGTGTGTGTGCGTGCACTACATCTTCTTTATCCATTCATCTGTTGATAGACCCTTAAGTTACTTTAATATTTTTGCAAGTTGTAAATAATACTGCTCTGAACATTGGGATGAATGTATTTTTATTGAATTGGCATTTTCTTTTTTCTTTTTTTTAATTTCAGATATATACTCAGGAGTGGAATTGCTAGGTCGTACAATAATTCTACTGCTAGTTTTTTGAGAAATATCCATACTGTTTTCCACAGTGGCTGCACCAATTTTTCCATCAACAATGTTTAAGGGTTCTCTTTCTTCCACATCCTTGCCAATATTTGTTATTCACATTCTTTTAATGATAGCCATTCTGACAGGTGTAAGGTGATATCTCATCGTGGTCTTAATTTGCATTTCTCTAATGACTAACGATGTTGAGCATCTTTTCATGTGTCTTTTGGCCGTCTGTATGTCTTCTTTTGAAAAATGTCTTTTCAGGTTTTCTTCTCACTTTTAAATGGTTTGTTTGCTTTTTTGATATTGAGTTGTACAAGCTGCCTATATATTTTGGATGCTAGTCTCTTATGAATTATAACATTTGAAAATATTTTCTCCCATTCAGTATGTTGCCTTTGCCTTTTGTTGATGGTTCCTTTTGCTTTGAAAAAGCCTATAAGTTTAATTAAGTCTCATTTGTTTCTTTTCACTTCTATTTCCTTTGCTTTAGGAGACAGGTCCAAAAAATATTGCTACAGTTTATGTCATGGAGGTATGCCTATGCTTTTCTATAGTTTTATAGTTTCCAGTCTTACATTTAGGTCTTTATTTTATTTTTGTATATGATGTTAGAAAATGTTCTAATTGCATTCTTTCACATGTAGCTGTGAGAGCAAACCAGTCAATACTTAAGGAAATCAATCCTGAATATTCATTGGAATGACTGATGCTACCAGTCAATACTTAAGGAAATCAATCCTGAATATTCATTGGAATGACTGATGCTGAAGCTGAAACTCCAATACTTTGGCCACCTGATGCAAAGAACTGACTCATTGGAAAATACCTTGATGCTGGGAAAGATTGAAGGCAGGAGGAGAAGGGGATGATAGAGGATGAGATGGTTGGATGGCATCACCAACTCGATGGACATGAATTTGAGTAAGCCCTGAGATTTGATGACGGACAGGGAGGCCTGGCATGCTACAATCCATGGGGTCACAAAGAGACATGACTGAGTGACTGAACTGAACTGAACATGCAGTTGTCCAGTTTTCCCCACTTATTGAAGATACTGCCTCTTCTCTATTGGTATGTTCTTGCTTCTTTTGTCATAGATTTATCGACCATAAGTGTGTGGGGTTATTTCTGGGCTTGCTATTCTGTTTCATTGATCTGTGTTTCTACTTTTGTGCCACGACCATACTGTTTTGATTTCTGTAGCTTTGAAGTGTAGTGTGAGGTCAGCGAGCATGATTACTCCAGCTCTGTCCTTCTTTCTAAATACTGTTTGGCTCTTCAAGGTCTTTTGTGTTTCCATACAAAATTTTAAAACTTTCTATGCTAGTTCTGTGAAAAATGCTTGGATATTTTAATAGATATTGCATTAAATCTGTACATTGCCTTGGGTGGCATGGTCATTTTAACAATGTTAATTCCTTTGATCCAGAAACATGGTATATATTTTCATCTGTGTTGTCTTCAGTTTTTTTCATTAGTGTCTTATAGTTTTCTGAGTATAGGTCTTTTACCTCTTTAGGTTGGGTTATTCCTAGGTATTTTATTTTTCTGATGTGATGGTAAAACTTTTAAACCTAGTGAATGTCAGAGCTTAGATTCCAGCCCCAGACTGTTTTACTTCATTCAAGAAATGCTTCTAATCACTCTATTTTGAGCCCATTGAATGTCTCTTTTCATTTTTCTTGTTTATTACTTCCTCATTTCAGCTCCTATTCCTACAACTTTGTTTTAGATTACTAGTCTAAAAAACTACTGATAAAAAACAAATTTTGAGGCTAAAATCTCTACTAGTTGTTTTGCTTTGGTCAAATGCTAAGTTATGAAAATATGGATTACAGTAAATTCACATACTATGTTTTCTCTATTTGTAGTGTCTTCATGTTTCTTTTACTCTGGAGCCATTTATATATATATATATATATATATATATATATATATGCTATATGTCTATATATAGTTAATAAGAATAAAATATGCTTCACTTCAGTTCAGTTCAGTCGCTCAGTTGTGTCTGACTCTTTGCCACCCCATGAATCGCAGCACGCCAGGCCTCCCTCTCCATCACCATCTCCCGGAGTTCCTCAGACTCACATCCATCGAGTCCGTGATGCCATCCAGCCATCTCATCCTCTGTCGTCCCCTTCTCCTCATGCCCCCAATCCCTCCCAGCATCAGAGTCTTTTCCAATGAGTCAGCTCTTCGCATGAGGTGGCCAAAGTACTGGAGTTTTAGCTTCAGCATCATTCCCTCCGAAGAAATCCCAGGGCTGATCTCCTTCAGAATGGACTGGTTGGATCTCCTTGCAGTCCGTGGGACTCTCAAGAGTCTTCTCCAACACCACAGTTCAAACGCATCAATATACTAATAAATAGTATTGGCAAGCTATTGCTTCAGTAGACATAATTCAAAGGGAGGTATACTTAATTCTAAATGTGAGCACATAGACACATTCACATTTTATTTTTCTTTTGCTTCTGGGAAGGCCTGGGACAGATTTGCTGATTGAAGTTTTATGTTTTCCAATTTATAAAATATTTAGCAAAGACATAATGGGCTTTTTACAGAGACTATGGCAGGCTAGTTGAACTATTGGTTCATGACAGATAACTACTGTCTGTTAGAACTGTGATAGTGGTCGGTGAGGGTTTTTTTTTTTTTTTTTCTGTCAAAAGTCTGAATTCAAATTTGAATTGAGAAAGTTAATTTGTAAATGGAAACATTTTATGATTCTGACATTGAATTTGATCTTTAATACTAATGCAAAAAGCAAAATTAGACGTTTTAATGGGTTACTCAGAGTAAAGTAAAAAATATATTTTTATTATAATTGAATAAAAATGAAAGTTTTATGGACAAATTAGACTATCTTGTAAATATTCCAGAAGCTGTTTATACACATTAAGATAAGGGAAATTATCAGCTTTTTATCTTAAAAAGATTATTATTTGGGTACATAAGATGGTAAAAATACTGTAATACTGTTCTGGAAGTGTGAAAGTTCAAGTAACTGCTTCATTATTTTTTGATTGCCTCTATGTGGACCAAGCTCAAATGGGCTTCTATCTTTGCTTCTCTCTCCCTTTTTACACCTCTTTTTATCATTGATTTCCTTTTTCATTCTTGTCATCCATTTACCCAACAACGTGTTTCTTAGTATCTACTATGACTCAGTCACCAAGCTGGGGTTGGGGATTTTAAAATGAAAACAAAACAAGATAAAACAAAGTTTGCTCTAACATGGTTCTCTGCATCATGCCACTATCTCACTCATTCATTAACAAATATGCTAATTATAAATGTGTCCACCTTGCTAACAAATTCTAAATTTTAGTCTCAAATATTTGTCAACTTAAGTATATAAAACAGGTCATGCTGCACTGAGTTTAAAGAAAAGCTATTATTTTTCTATAAAAGTGCTTTGTTGAAAATTGTACAAGTTGCTTTCTATGGCTTCATCTCTCCTTTCCATTCCCTGGTCCTTGGATATCTGATGCTCATCTCTTCCTTCTATTTACCTCAAGGCCTGAGGAGCATAGGAGGACACTGTGGTTATGGTAGGAACTAAAATTAGTGTTGAAAATATATGTATTTTCATGAGAATATAGTTTCTTTCCTTGTATTACTTTCAGCCCTGGACTTTTCTGTTTCTAATCTAAGGAGGATAGCTGATATGTTTTGCTTGCTATTAAATAACTAACTTGTTCTTATTTAGATGGAAAGACTAAATTATAAGACTGTCTCCTTTTTAACACAGTGCTGACCACCATATTGGTTGTTAATAGATAGAAAAGATTAAAAGTAGGAGGAGAAGAGGACAACAGAGGATGAGATGTTTGGATAGCATCACTGACTCAATGGATATGAGTTTGAGCAAGCTCTGGGAGTTGGTGATAATCGGGGAAGTCTGGCGTGCTGCAATCCATGAGGTTGCAAAGAGTTGGACACGAATGAGCAACTGAACTGACTGATAATTAGATCACATTATTTTGAAACACAGTAGATATAAAAGATGGACTCTGAATTAAGTAGATTATCTGTTATTTTATTTAAGAATAGGGCATATGGTTAGCTAGGAAATTATAGTTGCTCAGCAGATACTGTTGACTGAACTTGAGTGATATTTTTGTTGTAATAGAGTATGCAACTGCATAAAATTAAGTTGCTGAACATCTGATAGTTTTGAATATAATGTGCTACATTTGCAGAAATAAATAAAGCTAAAGATGAAGATGATCGATGGATATTTAAAAGCAATTCACTTAAAAATCTGTGAAAATGTTTTATACTAATACATATTGAGGTAGTATGCAGCTGGTTGTGTGTTGTGTTGAAAACATTGGGACCACTATACTAATTAGAATTCATTTAACACAGATATGAGCATTATATATAAGCATAGAAACATTACTCAGGAATGAGAGTTTATGTAAGAATTTGTGGTTAGAAGGCTGTCTATCTAAAAATTATGTTATTGGTTGCACAGCCCTTCACATTCTTTCATGTAAGGGGTAGTCTTTCAAAGTCGAGAGAAATTCCAAATCTGACAATTTCTTACTTGGCCACATATGGTGCAGGTTAAAGACCTCAGAGGTGTGTGTTGTCCTTTCTCTACAGAAAGAAGAGTTTAAAACAATTTTCAAAGGATAGCTTATTTCCCTTTCTACCTAACTTGCCCCATGAATACCATGAACTATTTACTAGAGTATTTGTTTCTTAGGGGATTAAAACTAAGTGAAAGTCACTCAGTCACATCTGACTCTTTGTGACCCCATGGACTGTATAGTCCCTGGAATTTTCCAGGCCAGAATACTGGAGTGGGTAGCCCTTCCCTTCTCCAGGGGATCTTCTCAACCCAAGGATCGAACCCAGGTTTCTCGCATTGCAGGTGGATTCTTTACCAGCAGAGCCACAAGGGAAGCCCAAGAATACTGGAGTGGGTAACCTACCCCTTCTGCAGCGGATCTTCCCAACCCAGGAATCAAACCGGGTTCTCCTACATTGCAGGCAGATTCTTTACCGACTGCGCTATGAGGGAAGCCCAAAACAAAACAAAAGCTGTTGAAATTAAAAAATATATATATTAAGTTCAGATTTTTGAATAGGCAAGATCTCTCTGTTTAACAGATGGCTCAGTGGTTGTAAGAAATTTACTTACAACCCCAAGCAGCACAAACAATTGCTTTAAAATATTGTTCTCAATTTACATATTTTAAAAATGAAAGGGATTTTGAGCTGTTTCCTTTCTTACTGTGCCTTGAACAAACAATGATTTCTGAAATTGACAACAGACAAACTTTGCCTCTTGATAAACACTAGATTAATGATACTCCTGTTAGCCTTTATGAATTATGAACCTATCAGCAGATAGTGGCTTCTGAGACAATGCTGAAATGTGCCTATTGGTGATTAAAACAACAAATATGAAGATAGAAATTAGTTTTGGGGGGGATGCTTATTCTATTCCTGAGTTCTGTTGTCATTTTACTTATTTCTAAAACTATGAAGGAAACAGGAAAGACTAATCAATTCTTTCAAGTGATCAGAGGCAAAGTTTTCTTTGGGGGCTTCCTAGGTAGCTCAGTGGTAAAGAATCCACCTGCAATGCAGTAGATGCAGGAGATGTGTGTTCAATCCCTGAGTTGGGATGATCACCGGGAGGAGAAAATGACAACCAACTCCAATACTCTTGCTTGAGAAACCCCATAGACAGAGGAGCCTGGAGGGCTACAGTCCATGAGGTTGCAAAAGAGCTGGACATGGCTTAGTGACTAAACAATAATAACAAAAGTTTCCTTAGATGAGGGATAAAATAGACCTCTCATTTTCATTACAGTCTTAAGCTGGATGGAAATTCAAAGACTTTTGGTAATAAAATTTAAGGAAAAAAAACCATCGTTTCCTGTTGTGCATTAAAGAGTAGGGGGCAACTCTGTTTCCTTTATTTTCACTTTTTAATTCTAATGTCCTTTGACAGTCTTGCTTTTCCTCATGTCAGTAAAATGTCACATGCTTCTATGTGGGTTACCTATTTTGATCAGTAAGTCCCAAGGCTATTTGTGACCTAGAAGTGTATTTCATTTGATTTATTATAGTTTTGTGACTCTTTTATTTTTTTCAAGTGATTCTTGTTCTGGAAAGACAAACCAATGGGTGAGGAATAGGATTTTTTTGCATGTGAAACACATTAGCCAATATGGGAATGAATCAATTATAATTTACTCCATCCAAATCAAACATTCTGTCTTTTAAATTTTGCATCTTTCAGAAGCCATGAATCTAATGACTTTGACCTGAATAGGTAGATTCAATCACATACCCGATGTATAGCATCTTTATATTGCATCAGATAGAAAGATAGACATAGGTTCATAGACCTGGAATGTATCTTGAAAGGAAATTTTGTCCAAATCATTGCCTTCAACCAAATCATGCTCATATTATCTCAGATATAGAAATAGAATCCAGAATATGTTTTTGGTAAAGTATTTTAAGCATCTAAACCTTAAAAGTTTCTTCCTATTGCTTTATTTTTTAATATAAATTTATTTAATTGGAGGCTAATTACTTTACAATATTGTATTGGTTTTGCCATACATCAACATGAATCTGCCACAGGTGTACACGTGTTCCCCATCCTGAACCCCCTCCCACCTCCCTCCCCATACTATCCCTCTGGGTAATCCCAGTGCACCAGCCCCGAGCATCCTGTATCATGCACTGAACCTGGACTGGTGATTTGCTTCACCTATGATATTATACATGTTTTAATGCCATTCTCCCAAATCATTCCTCCCTGACCCTCTCCCATAGAGTCCAAAAGACTGTTCTATACATCTGTGTCTCTTTTGCTGGCTCGCATACAGGGTTATCATTACAATCTTTCTAAATTCCATATATACGCGTTAGTATAATGTATTGATGTTTTGCTTTCTGGCTTACTTCACTCTGTATAATAGGCTCCAGTTTCACCCACCTCATTAAAACTGATTCAAATGTATTCTTTTTAATGGCTGAGTAAGATGGGAATACCAGACGACCTAACCTGCCTCTTGAGAAATTTGTATGCAGGTCAAGAAGCAACAGTTAGAACTGGACATGGAACAACAGACTGGTTCCAAATAGGAAAAAGAGTACGCCAAGGCTGTATATTGTCACCCTGCTTATTTAACTTCTATGCAGAGTACACCATGAGAAACGCTGGACTGGAAGAAATACAAGCTGGAATCAAGATTGCTGGGAGAAATATCAATCACCTCAGATATGCAGATGACACCACCCTTATGGCAGAAAGTGAAGAGGAGCTTAAAAGCCTCTTGAGGAAAGTGACAGAGGAGAGCGAAAAAATTGGCTTAAAGCTCAACATTCAGAAAACGAAGATCATGGCATCTGGTCCCATCATTTCATGGGAAATAGATGGGGAAACAGTGGAAACAGTGTCAGACTTTATTTTGGGGGGCTCCAGAATCACTGCAGATGGTGACTGAAGCCATGAAATTAAAAGACGCTTACTCCTTGGAAGAAAAGTTATGACGAACCTAGATAGCATATTCAAAAGCAGAGACATTACTTTGCCGACTAAGGTCCGTCTAGTCAAGGCTATGGTTTTTCCTGTGGTCATGTATGGATGTGAGAGTTGGACTGTGAAGAAGGCTGAGCGCCAAACAATTGATGCTTTTTAACTGTGGTGTTGGAGAAGACTCTTGAGAATCCTTTGGCTGCAAGGAGATCCACCAGTCCATTCTGAAGGAGATCAACCCTGGGATTTCTTTGGAAGGAATGATGCTAAAGCTGAAGCTCCAGTACTTTGGCCACCTCATCCGAAGAGTTGACTCATTGGAAAAGACTCTGATGCTGGGAGGGATTTGGGGCAGGAGGAGAAGGGGACGACCGAGGATGAGATGGCTGGATGGCATCACGGACTCGATGGACGTGAGTCTGAGTGAACTCCGGGAGGTGGTGATGGACAGGGAGGCCTGGCGTGCTGCGATTCATGGGATCACAAAGAGTTGGACATGACTGAGCGACTGAACTGAACTGATGATCCCATTGGCATTTACTTTATCGCTTTGGGTTCGAGTTTATACACCCTTGTTGTGTTTCCTGTCTAGAGAAGATCCTTTAGCATTTTTTGGAGAGCTGGTTTGGTGGTGCTGAAGTCTCTCAGCTTTTGCTTGTCTGTAAAGCTTTTGATTTCTTCTTCATATTTGAATGAGATCCTTGCTGGGTACAGTAATCTGGGCTGTAGGTTATTTTCTTTCATCACTTTAAGTATGTCCTGCCATTCCTTCCTGGCCTGAACAGTTTCTATTGAAAGATCAGCTGTCATCCTTATGGGAATCCCCTTGTGTGCTCTTTTGTTTTCCCCTTGGTGCTTTTAATATTTGTTTTGTGTTTGATCTTTGTTAATTTGATTAATATGTGCCTTTGGGTGTTTTGCCTTGGGTTTATCCTGTTTGGGACTCTCTGGGTTTCTTGGACTTAGGTGATTATTTCCTTCCCCATTTTAGGGAAGTTTTCAACTATTATCTCCTCAAGTATTTTCTCATGGTCTTTCTTTTTGTCTTCTTCTGGGACTCCTATGATTCGAATGTTGGGGTATTTAACATTTTCTCAGAGGTCTCTGAGATTGTCCTCATTTCTTTTAATTTGTTTTTCTTTTTTTCCTCTCTGATTCATTTATTTCTACCATTCTATCTTCTACCTCACTATTCCTATCTTCTGCCTCCCTTATTCTACTATTTGTTCCCTCCAGAGTGTTTTTGATCTCATTTATTGCATTATTCACTGTACATTGGCTCTTTTTGATGTCTTCTAAGTCTTTGTTAAACCTTTCTTGCATCTTCTCAATCCTTGTCTTCAGGCTATTTGTCTGTGATTCCATTTTGTTTTCAAGATTTTGGACCATTTTCACTATCATTATTCAGAATTTATCAGGTAGATTCCCTATCTCTTCCTCTTTTTCTTGGTTTGGTGGGCATTTATCCTGTTCCTTTACCTGCTGTTCCTTTACCTCTGTCTCTTTACCTTGTTTATATTGCTGTGTTTGGGGTGGCCTTTCTGTATTCTGGCAGTTTGTGGAGTTCTCTTTATTGTGGAGTTTCCTTGCTGTGGGTGGGTTTGTACAGGTGGCTTGTCAAGGTTTCTTGTTTAGGGAAGCCTGTGTTGGTGTTCTGGTGGGTGGAGCTGGATTTCTTCTCTCTGGAGTGCAGTGAAGTGCCCAGTAATGAGTTATGAGATGTCAGTGGGTTTGGAGTGACTTTGGGCAGCCTGTATATTGAAGCTCAGGGCTGTGTTCCTGTGTTGCTGGAGAATTTGTGTGGTATGTCTTGCTCTGGAACTTGTTGGCCCTTGGGTGGTGCTTGGTTTTAGTGTAGGTATAGAGGCGTTTGAAGAGCTCCTGTTGATTAATGTTCCCTGGAGTCAGGAGTTCTCTGGTGTTCTCAGGATTTGGACTTACACCTTTGATTCTGGTTTTCAGTCTTATTTTGTAAAGAGCGAGGAGGGAGATACAGCTGACCAGGATGAGACAGAGGTGGAATCAAAAGAGGAGAGAGCAAGCTAGCCAATAATCACTTCCTTATGTATGTTCCACAGTCTGGACCACTCAGAGATGTTCATGGAATTATACAGAGAAGAGAAGAGAGAGGAAGGAGAAAGAGGAGAATCAAAAGGAGAGAGACAGATTCAGCCAGTAATCAGTTCTCTAAGTGTTCTCCACCGTCTGGAAAACACAAAAAGATTCATAGAGTTGGGTATAAAAGAGAAGGGTGGGGGGAGGAGATAGGGGTGACCTGGTGAAGAAAAAGGAGAGTCCAAAGGGGGAGGGAGCAGGCAAGCCAGTAATCTCGCTCCCAAGTAAAAATGGGTACTGAAGATTGGGTTTTTAAAGGTACAAAGTTGATAACAAATACCAAAAAGCAAAGATTAAAAATCTGGAGTCAAGTTTGGATTTTCAAAAATACAATATTAAAGAAAAGAAAAGTCACCAAAACTATAAAATATATATATATGAAGTTTGCTTTAAAAAATAAGGTTTCTCTTTTTTTGTTACAAAGTAATAGTAGGTTTTAAAATGATTCATGTCAATGTATGGCAAAACCAATACAGAATTGTAAAGTAAAATAAAAAATAAATAAATTAAAAATAAATAAATAAAATAAAATAATTCAGAAGCTCTTAAAAAAAAAAGAAAATTAAAGGAGTAATAGAGGACCTGAAGATAAAAAAATTAAAAAAATAATTAAAGATTGATAGTAGAAATAATAAAAATATATCTAGGACTTTCTCCGGTGGTGTTGTGGGCAGTGTGGGGTCAGTTCATTTTCGGATAGTTCCTTGATCTGGCTTATATTTCTCAAGATCTATAGGCCCCTTCCTATGTGGTCAGTACTAACTACAGGGTTTTAATCTATTGCACCTGTCCCTTCCAAGGAGGTTCCCTCTGGTTTAGCTTCTTCTGTTTGCTGGTCTCTTCAGTGTCTAATTTCTGCCCTGACACAAGGGGCCCATGGTGGACACGTTTTTAGGCTCATTTGTTCAGTTGTGCTGTGGGGAGAGAGGGACGCTGCAAACAAATAAAACTGATGTATGTTCACAGTGTCTTGGCCACACTAGGTTTGCCCCTGCTCACGGCATGTGTGCTTTCCCTGTCTACACTGCTTAGGCTCTAGGTTGCTCTGCCAGGAACTGTCTGAGGCTGGCCCTGGGTTGTATGCACTTCCTAGGTCTAAGCCACTCAGGTTCAGGTTCTCGGGTAGTCCTCAGAGGCACAGACTTGGTTGGGCCTGCGTTTTGTGCCCTTCCCAGGTCCGAGCAGCTGAGGTGACCAGGTGTTTCGCAAGTATGGTCACTGAGACTTATCACCTCCCCCGTCCCTGCCACTCGGTTTTCTGGGTGTACAACCGGCGCACCTTCTCAGGAAGATGTTGACCATCCAGAATCCCAAGAAGTCTTGGTTAGCAACGAAGCCTGCTTACATTTGGCAGATAATGCCTCTCTGGGGCCGTGATTGCCCCCTTTGGGCTCTGGCTGCCCTCACCTGCCTGTTACCAGAGGAGGATGGGCCGGCCTGCAGCTGGCTAGCTCTGCTTAGTCCTTTGTTCTGTGAGCGGGCCTGATGGTGTCTTAGGTTAGGGCTTTTCACGTGGTAGCTACCCCAGAGTCTGGTTTGCTATCCCAAGTTAGTTCCCTCAGATTTCCTTTGGGGTATTCAGGCCCGGTCCTTACTCTAAACAATGCAGCCTGTGCCTCCCTGCCCAGCTGCGGGGTGGTGGATGCAGGCATCTGAGCTGCTTCTCTGCTAGGGGAGTTACCATTTGGCACCTAATCTGTGGGTTTTAATTATTAATTTATTTTCCCTCCCGGTTATGTTGCCCTCTGTGTTTCCAAGGCTCACCACAGACTCGGCAGAGTGAGAGTGTTTCCTGGTGTTTGAAAACTTCTCTCTTTTTTAAGACTCCCTTCCTGGGATGGAGATCCTTTCCTACCTCTTTTGTCTTTCTTTTTATCTTTTATATTTTTTCCTACCTTCTTTTGAAGACAGTGGGCTGCTTTTCTGGGTGCCTGATATCCTCTTCCAGTATTCAGAAGTTGTTTTGTGGAATTTATTCAGCGTTCAGATGTTCTTTTGATGAATTTGTGGGGGCGAAAGTGGTTTCCCCGTCCTATTCCTCTGCCGTCTTATGACCTCCCCTCTTCTTCCTATTGTTTTAAAGGACCAGAAAGACCTAGGATTTGTCAACTCAGAGACTTACTTCCACGGAACATCATTTTACTTTTGAAAGAAGTATCAAAAAGAGCTTAGCAATAAACCAGTAAGAAATAGTTTCCATGTTTGAAAGAGAAAATATAGAATCTGGTAGTAATGTATTTTCTTCATGACCAAAAGATATCCTCCTTCCATTTCAGTTTATGCTTTATCTTAATTGTGAACAGTTAGCTCTATTGAAATATTGTTAATTCAGTTGATACCACAGATTTATTCCCTTCATAGTACAATTAGCTTTATTTTGTTCCCCAGCCATAGACTTTACCTTTAATCTCAATCAACCCTGTATTAAATATGTATTATAATTTTCAGGAGGATCTGGGAGGCAACGTGGATAGATCAGTACATTGTCTCTCACTTGAAGAAACATCTGCAGTACTAATAGCTTCAGTTGTATAATTTCTTTATTAAGGACAGCTTCATGCAATTGCAGCAGTGCAAGATATTTATTGTAATGCATATATTTATTTGGCACGTGTCCCTTATATCTATGCAATATTTTATAAGAATATTATATACACCAAAATGTACCTTCTCTTTTAATTATCATGAAGGTCAATGAAGTCTCTTTCCACTCACTGGTATTTTAAAATATTTCCAAAGACAGACACTCATACTAATTCCCATGATGACTTCGCAATTTCTATTTGTGTCAGTAGTATACCTAAGCTAGCCGTACTCAGCAAAAGGAAGGCATATTTTTCTGCCAAATCAATGCTAGGCCTTGTGTTTTACATTTCTCCATAACTGGTACTTTGAGAGAAGAGTTATAGTGGCTATCAATCACTAGCAGCAGGTACCAGATCAGATTGATTCTGATAGTTTAAACTACCTTACTCATTGTAGGCCTATGAACATTGTGCTGTTTTCCAAAGTATTTTCTGTTTAGATATTTCTTCACCTCTACTCCCATCTCAGATGCTACAGTTACCTATCGATTTTCCTAGGAATCGTGTTCTGTTGCCAGGCTATTTCCGGTGCTTTCATTAATTGGTGCATTGGTTGTCAACCATAAATCACAAAACAGATAAAGGAGTAGAGCTATACCTACTCATGCAAAAACTTGAAGCCTACCTAATTTTCCTCTGATACAAACTATTTTTTGCCTACGTCCCTCATTGTTAGCTCAAAGTTTGAAAGGCAGATTTAACATAGTAGAAAAATCCTTACTCATAAATTTTAACCCTTATCTTTCTGTCCTGTCTTAGTTGCTAAGCAGATGAAATATCTTAAGCAGGAGAGTCAAATAAGTTCTCAGATACTCAATTTCCTCTTTTTCAGATAATAGCACTACCATGAAAATGCTTTAAAGCATCAACACATTAAACTAAACAAAGGACAACATTATTTTCATTACTTCAAAAACCCTCTGCATGATTTGTACTATTTTTCCCTGAAAGTTTAGTAAGCCCTGACTTCATTTCTATTTCTATTTCCCTATTATGAAGGGATTATGAATTATCTTAATTCTCCTTTCAGAGAAGTTAAAATTCCATAAGCTTTGCTTTTGGAAGAGAGTTCATTATTATGTTTAGACTTGAAACACATATTTTCTAAACATTTTAAAGCCAGTCCTGTCTTGTTGGATATATCTCATGAAATACAGGAATAGGCGGGACTATGTTTTTTCATGAGAATGGAGTACAAATTTCTGAAAAGTAGAAGCAGCTTTCTTCCACTGTTTCTATTCCACTCAGACTAGCAAGTGCTTAAGGGAGCATGGAATTCCAAACTCTGCTTGTGCTCCATGGTTTTGATGGAAAAGTCTCAAGAAGTGTCAGCAATGAGAGACTTTCACAGTGTAAGAAGTTGTGTCATTCTCTTCAGTTTGGTGGAACTGAGCCTCCAACTTGTTTCAATCCCTTTCTTGATTTATATACGGGGAATATATCAGATTGTTCCAAATTGATGACATCAACTAAATTTCATTCAAAAACTGTGGGATCCCTTGACACAGAAATTCTTAGACTGAAGAATTTCACTTTTTCATTCAGTTTCCAGATTGATTGGAATTAAATGTACCTTGTAGCATGTGGCATAGCCAGAGAAGAATGAAAATTTTAAATGCATTATTTTGTATATGATTTTGCTTTCTTGTTTACTCTAGGCACAAACATCCTGACTACACTTGTCAATTGATATCCAACCGACTGGATATCACTTTCTTAGTAATCATTTGGTTGTAAGAAACAAACATCTATCTACGTATATTACTTAAGCTGTAAAGTGGATTTGTTGAAATCCAGCTTAACAGGCCAGAAACAGTGAGGTAACAGTAGTTCTCCCCTTTTTCTCAAACCCTACATCTGATTTGTGGACAAATAGCATTGTAAATTTGACCACTTCTTACTGTATCCAGTGCTATAACTCTAATCCAAGCCACTCTCATTTTTCATTTGTATTTTTGCTATAGCCTCTAACTTGTTTCTGTGCTTCATCCTTTTCCTTACATAGCAGCTACTGTAATTCTGTGAAATCTTAGATTAAAACACTCCTTTGATCAACACTCTTCAATAGTTCTGCATTTCACTTAGGATGTAAGCAAAAGTTGTATCAATGATCTATCTACAAGGCCCTACATAATCTCCATCACCGTCATGTCATGTCTCTGATTTCATCTCCTACTATTCTCTTTACTTTATTTCAGATCATCTGACTATAACCATATTTACATTCTTGCTATTATTACTTGAATATTGTAGGCACTCTCTTGCATTAAGGCATCTGTCCTGGCTGTTTTATCTGTTTAATAGCCTCTACCATCTCCTCACTTCCACAAATCTACAGGGCCAAATCTTTCACTTTCTTTATGTCTTTTTTAAAATATCACCTTACTCAACAACCAATCTTCTTCAATTACACCACACATTGTCAGTCTCCTTTATACTTGCTTTTTCTTATTTTTTTTCACAGTAATTATTACCTTCTGCCATTTGAGTATTTTTTGTTTATTGTTTGTTGTCTATCTTGCACCACTAGAATGTAATCTGCATGAGAGGAAGTGTCTTTGTTTTACTCTCTAATACATTACTGACACTTAGAATATTTTTTGGCATATAACAGCTATTTAATATTTGTTATATGAATGAAAGAATGAATGGATAGAAGAGTGAATTATTGAAAAGATAAATAGAAGAGAGCAGGGCTGTGTTAGAATTGACTCTGGAATGATAGGAAACTCAAGGAAATTTGCTATTTTTACTGGACTCTGTGTTTTTTCCTCTGGTTGTGTGTGTGTGTGTGTTAGTTGCTCAGTCATGTCTGACTCTTTGTGACCCCATGGACTGTAGCTTGCCATTCTCCTCTGTCCATGGAATTCTCCAGGCAAGAATATTGGAGTGAGTTGCCATTCTCTTCTTCAGGGGATCTTCCCAGCCCAGAGATTGAACCCAGTTCTCCTGCATTGTGGTCAGATTCTTTACCATCTGAGCCACCAGGTATTTTCCATAATCTAGTCAATGGTATTTTGTAGCTTTTGGTATATATCTTGCATTTTAAAAACTTATTCATAAGTATTTTATTACTTTGATCCTATTGCAATTATTGCTTAATTTGCATACTTTTCATTATTATTGAATAGAAATATAATTGAATTTTTATATTAATCTTGTATACTGCAACTTTGTTGAACTTGTTTATTACCTCTAAATTTTTTTTATGAATTCCTAAGGATTTCCTAAATATAAATGTGTGTCCTCTGTGAATATAGGTTTACTTCTTCTTTTCCAATCTAAGTTTCTTTATTTTATTGCCTCATTATCTTGATTAGAATCTGCAGAACAGGTTGAATGGTAATGGTAAAAGAGAACATCATTGTCTTGTTCTTGGGGGAAAGCTTTCAGTATTTCATCATTAAGTAAAATGTTAGATGTGGATTTTTCATAGATTTCCTTTTCAGGTTAAAGTTTCCTTCTATTCCTAGCTTGCTGAGCATTTTTATCAAGAAATGGTGTTAGACTATGTCCAACGATTTTTTTTTAATCTGATGAGCTTATCTTGTGTTTTCTTTTATTTTTTTTTTACTTTTGTTCTATTAATATGGTGTATTACATTGATTTTCCAATGTTATATCAACCTTGTTTTCCTGGAATAAATACCACTTGATCATGCTGAATGCTGCTGCTGATGCTAAGTCGCTTCAGTCATGTCTGACCCTTAACAACCCCATGGACTGCAGCCCACCAGGCACCTTCATCCAAGGGATTTTCCAGGCAAGAGTACTGGAGTGGGCTGCCATTGCCTTCTCTGGATCATGCTGAATAATCTTGTGTAATACACTTTATATGTTCTTGGGTTTGGTTTGCTGGTATTTTGTTGAGGATTTCTGTGCCTATGTTCCTGAGAGACATGGTTTTCTAGTTTTCTTTCCTTGTAATGCCTTTGGATATTTTGGTATCAATCTAATACTGACCTCGTAAAATTAGTTGGGAAGTGTTCCTTCCATTTCATATTTTAAAATGTTTGAGAATAATCAGTGCTGATTCTGCTCTAAATATTTGTGGAATGTGTCCGTGCACTCATCTGAGATGAGGCTTTCTTTGTTGGTAGTTTTCAATATTATTGTTATTATTAATTTGATCTCTTTATTTCTTAGAGGTCTAATAATTACTAATCATAGTAGTAGTAGTAGCAGTCACCCAATCATGTCCGACTCTTTGTGACACCAAGTAGCAGAGCCCACCAGACTCCTCTGTCCATGGAATTCTTCAGGCAAGAATACTGGAGTGGGTTGCCATGCCCTTCTCCAGGGGATCTTCCCAACGCAGGGGTCGAACCCAGGTCTCCCACATTGCAGGCAGATTCTTTATAATTTGAGCTACCTGTGAAGCTCAATTACTAGTCATATGATTTACAAATAAATCTTTTAATTTATGGCTATCTTATCCCTTCCTTTTTGTTATGTTTTCATAAATAAAAGTTTTATTTTTAATTGAAATTGTTGATCATTTTTTACAGCTTTTGTGCAGAAACTTTTGGGTTTTTTTGTTTTTATTTTGAAAATTCTATTTTTTTTCTTAAAGTTCAATAGTTTTGGCTTTATATTTAAGTTCTTAATGTATCTGGAATTAACTTTGTGCATGATGTAAAATACATCATGTTTTTATTTCCAGTAGAAATGATAACATACTAGAAAGCTTAAAATCCAGCAGCCTTTTTTACATATCTAAAAAAGAATTACATTGGAGTATAGCCAATTAACAATGCTGTGTTAATTTCAAGTGGACTTAATTTCAAGCAAAGAGACTCAGTCATACATATACATGTATCCATTCTCTACCAAACTCCTCTCCCATCCAGGCTGCCATGTAACACTAAGCAAAGTTTCCTGTGCTATACAGTAGCACTTTGTTGGTTATTCATTTTAAATATAGTCTTGTTTACATGTCAATCCCAAACCCCCAAACTATCGCTTGCCCCATTGTTCCCCCCTGGCAACTATAAATTCAATCTCTGTGTTTGTGAGACTGTTTCTGATTTGTAAAAAAGTTCATTTGTATCATTTCATTTTACATTCCCCATATAAGGTTTGTCATACAATATTTCTCCTCTATCTGACTCACTTTTCTCTATATGACAATCTCTAGGTCCATCCATGTTGCTGCAAATGGCATTATTTCCATTCTTTTTAATGGCTGAGTAATATTCCATTGTGGGCTTCCCTGATAGCTCAGATGATAATCTTCCTGCAATGTAGGAGACCTGGTTTGATCCCTGGATCAGGAAGATCCCCTAGAGAAGGGAATGGATACCCACTCCAATTTTCCTGCCTGAAAATCCCATGGACAGAGCATCCTGGCAGGCTACAATCCATGGGATGGCAGAGTCAGATACAACTGAGCAACTAAGAACACACACACACACACACACACAGAATATTACATTGTACATATGTACCACATTTTAATCCATTCCTCCATTGATGGACATTTAGGTTGCTTTGATGTCTTGGCTACTGTAAACAGTGCTGCTATGAAAGTTGGGGTGTATGTATCTTTTCAGATATGATTTTCTCCAGATACATGCCCAAGAATAGAATTGCAGGGCCATTTGGTAGCTCTGTTTTTAGTATTTTAAGGCACCTCCATACTGTCCTCCATAGAAGCTGTACCAATTCACATTCCCACCAAGAGTGTAGGAGGATTCCCTTCTCTCCACACCCTCTCCAACATATGTAGTTTTTAGATTTTTTTGATGATAGCCTTCTTGAATGGTGTGAGGTGGTATTGTTGTTTTGATTTGCATTTCTCTAATAATTAGTGACCAGCAGTTTTTTTTCTTTTTAAACAAGAGCTCATAGTGAGTAGTAAATTTTTTATTGTGATCCAGCTGCAATCCACGTGTAAACTAACAGAGGCACAAACTTTTTTATTAAATATAACTTACACATACATGTGATTAAGTCAACTATTTTATCTTTTGTTTTTAATAAAAATTTTGCTGATGTGACAGATTCACATGCAGTTGTAAGAATGTGGTATGATTTCATGTACTGCTGCTGCTGTGGCTAAGTCACGTCAGTCGTGTCCAGCTCTGTGTAACCCCATAGACAGCAGCCCACCAGGCTTCTCGGTCCACAGGATTCTCTAGGCAATAATACTGGAGTGGGTTGCCATTTCCTTCTCCAGATTCCATGTACACTTTATTCAATTTCCTCCAATGGCAACATTTTACATAGTTTTATTTGCTTCAGTTCAGTTCAGTCGCTCAGTCGTGTCCGACTTGTTGCAACCCCATGAACCGCAGCATGCCAGGCCTCCCTGTCCATCATCAGCTCCCGGAGTCTGCCCAAACCCATGTCCACTGAATCAATGATGCCATCCAATCATCTCATCCTCTGTCATCCCCTTCTTCATCTGCCCTCAATATTTCCCAGCATCAGGGTCTTTTCAAATGAGTCAGCTCTTCACATCAGGTGGCCAAAGTATTGGTGTTTCAGCTTCAACATCACTCCTACCAATGAACACAAAGGACTGATCTCCTTTAGGATGGACTGGTTGGGTCTCCTTGCAGTCCAAGGGATTCTCAAGAGTCTTCTCCAACACCACAGTTCAAAAACATCAATTCTTTGGTGCTCAACTTTCTTTATAGTCCAACTCTCACATCTATATATGACTACTGGAAAAACCATAGCCTTGACTAGATGGACCTTTGTTGACAAAGTAATGTCTCTGCTTTTTTTATTTTTTATTTTTATTTATTTTTATTTTTTTAATTGGAGGTTAATTACTTTACAATATTGTATTGGTTTTGCCAGATGTCTCTGCTTTTTAATACACTGCCTAGGTTGGTCATAACTTTCCTTCCAAGGAGTAAGCATCTTTTAATTTCATGGCTGGAATCACCATCTGCAGTGATTTTTGAACCCAGAAAAATAAAGTCAGCCACTCTTTCCATTGTTTCCCCATCTACTTGCCATGAAGTGATGGGACTGAATGCCATGATCTTAGTTTTCTAAGAGCTTTAAGCCAACTTTTTCACTCTCATCTTTCACTTATTTATTTATGATCCTCAATATTTGTTTCATGTAATTGAGTGGTGACTCAATTTTGAAAATTAGTCTTACCCTAATATGTAGTGCCAAATTTCTCATATAAACTTCTATATATGCATACATGCATACAGTTTTGAACAATGTATCCTTTCCAATTATATATTGGAGTATAACTGCACCCTCTACATAATGGCAGGTTTATAATGATACATGATAGGTAATTGTCAGCCAATTCATTTCTTTAAAATTGACTTAGCTATCCTAGATAGTGAAGGATGGAGAAACCTGGCCTACTGCAGTTCATGGGGTCACAAAGAGTCAGATGAGACTTAGCTGCTGCACAACATCCTACATCCACGTTCTTTCATATAAATTATAGAATCCTTGTGAAGTTTCATGAATAAACCACACTGAAGCCATGGATGAATTTTGAAAGAATTTGAAAGTGAAAATGTAATCACTAAATCATGTCCGACTATTTGTGACCCCGTGGCTTGTAATCCACCAGGCTCCTCTGTCCATGGAATTCTCCAGGCAAGAATACTGGAGTGGGTAGCCATTACCTTTTCCAGGAGATCTTCTCCACCCAGAGATCAAACCTGGGTCTTCCGCATTGCCGGCAGATTCTTTACCCTCTGAACCACCAGGAAAGAATTTATGTCTTTATTAAATAGAGCTTTCCTATGTATGAACATGATGTATGCCTCCATTAATTAAATAATGTTAATAAATAATCATTTCCACATAAGTTTTAAAATGTATTTTATGTTTATTTATAATTATTATTATTTTATTAATTTTATTATTACAATGGCAGATAAATTTAAAGATAATATTTTATAGTTGCTGATAAGTATATAAATATAATTATTCATGTTTATTTACATATAATAATTAATAATTTTATTATTATCAATAATCTGTAGATTTTACTGCTTTTCATATAAGAAATTAAATATATTCTAAATAATATTTGTCTTTTCATCTCTAATCTATACACTTTTGTGGGTTTTTGTTTGTTTAAAACATTTTGTGCACTGTTTAGGACTTGCAGTAAAACATTGAGTAGAAATGTTTATACTACAACTTCTTGTTTTGATCCTGATTATAAAAGCAATAATGTTTCACCATTGTTTGTTCTAGATTTTCCTGTTATAAATGTTTTCATCATTTAAAGATATTCCCTTCTATCCCTACCCCACAAATATTTTTCTATGATCATTTCTGGAATTTTATTATTTATTATTGTTTCCTCATTTGTTAATATATATTATTTTATCCATTAATCTTATAATGTAATAGAATATATTAATGTCTTGATATCTTGATTGATAGATTTTTGTAACGGAGAAGGCAATGGCACCCCACTCTAGTATTCTTGCTTGGAAAATCCCATGGATGGAGGAGCCTTGTGGGCTGCAGTCCATGGGATTGCGAAGTCGGACACGACTGAGCAACTTCACTTTCACTTTTCACTCTCATGCATTGGAGAAGGAAATGGCAACCCACTCCGGTGGTCTTGCCTGGAGAATCCCAGGGACAGAAGAGCCTGGTAGGTTGCCATCTCTGGGGTCGCACAGAGTCGGACACGACTGAAGCGACTTAGCAGCAGCAGCAGATTTTTGTAACATTAAGCCAAATTTTTGTTTTCTTAATTAGTATAACGTGATCGCTGTATACCATTTTTATTACAATGTTGGTTTTGTTTTGCCAGTATCCTAAGATTTTTTCATCTATGTTAGTGATTTAAATGGGCTTTTCATGCTATCTTTTCTTTGATATAAATGTTATCCTAGACTATAAAATTTCATGTGGAATATTCCCTCATTGCATTTGGAATAGCTTGTCTAGTATTATGATTTTTTGCTTCTTTAATGTTTAGTTAAACTTGCTGATGAAGATATCTGATCCTGGAGTTTTTATTGTAGTAAAACCTTTAACTTTTATTTTTTGTAACTGTCTCCAAAGTTATTTCAGGTTTCTATTTATTTACACAGGGAGGGATTTTTAGTCTATTTAATCTATGTTATTATTAGAAAAAAAAATAATAATTTTCCTGAGTTGTGCTTTCTCTTTCCCATTGAGAATCACTCACCTAGTGCATATTACTTGTATTGTTATAAACAAGTCCTTGCTTACTCTTATATTGAGGATATTGAAGCTTTATAATCTTGGTTAACTTGTGTATGGTCAAGAAAGTAGAAGGTGCAAAACTAGAGCATACATTTCGACTTTCAATCTATTGTTCAATGTGTTAGTGATTATTTAATGCAGTACTTCTTTGATGAAGACAATTTCTCATTAGCTATATTCAGTTACAATACGTAAAGGAATTGTACAGATTGCAAGGAAATTTTAACTTAGACTGTAAAGGAATTCTTTCAATCACTGTTAGGTGGGGAAATTTTCTTTCTTTTACTTAGTGTTTTTCTTCCTAGTGGAGAAAACTGCATTTATTTTTGCCCCCACTTAACTCCTTTCCAGGGAGGAAAGACTAACTTAATCTTATCACTGAGTTTGAATAAACAGAACCTGTTTCCTGACATTTCCTCTATTCTTTCCTTAGGAAAGAGCATGTCTACAGAGAGCAAGTTTTCTACTCTGATCCTCCATGAGTTGTAAAGGAAGACTGTTTCTGTGAGGGAAATGTATGGTGGCCTGGCAGTCAAGTACTTGTATGGTGGTCTTGAAATGTTAAGATTAGGTAGATTAACTTGCTTAATTCAGGCGTCCAATAATAAGTGATCTTAGATAGTGATCATAGATATAAGCCATGCGTGTTTAGTAGCTCAGTAGTGTCTCACTCCTTGCAACCCCAAGGGCTGCAGCCTGCCGGGTCCTCTGTCCATGGGGATTCTCCAGGCAAGAACACTGGAGTGGGTTGCCATGCCCTCCTCCAAGGAATCTTCCCAACCCAAGGATCGAATCCAGGTCTTCTGCATTGTAGGTGAATTCTTTACTGTCTATGGGAAGCCACTTTTTCTAATATCAGATATGATAGTAATAAAAGTGATGTTTTGAATGTCATCTGTTTTATAACCATTTCTCTTCTAACATATTCAGACCTCGGACAGAGGAATAAGGAATAGGACTGACTCAAACTGTAGGGCTGGTATGTTGGACTGGGATCCTTGAAAAAATATTGGAATACAGAATTGTGGACCAAAACAACACATTTGAGGTTCCTTTGGGACCAAGGTCCATAACTTTGGCTTTGGAATTTAGTGTGTGGACTGGGCATTTTGCTTTGACAGTTTGAACAGGGTTTTATTGAGCCATGTGTCTGTTTATTGTAGTAGTACATTTGGATTTTAAATGATGTAATTTTGGTAGGCCAGTTTAGGACCCAGATGCCAGCCAAGCAGGACTTTTACCTTGGAGAGTGTGACCGGAAACTTTAAAAGTTGGCCCTCATTTATTCACACCTTTATATATATCCTCTCCCCTTGAGATTCAGATGGGCCTAGAAACTTGATTGTAACAAGTCAAATATGACAAAGTGATTGGGTCTCTTTTCCTTGATTAGGTTGCAAAAGCATGTACTTCCATCTTTTTAGTACTTCTTTTATTGTTCTATGGCTTGCTTGTTTTGATGAAGCAAATTGCCTTATTGAAGAGGTCCATATGACAGACAAAAAACTGAGGACAGCCTCCATCTCAGAGCCAGTGAAGAACTAAAACCCTAATTACAACAGTTGACAAAGAGGTAAATATTGCCAACAGCAATATCAACATGAAAGTAGATTCTTCCTTAGTTGAGCCTTCAGATAAGACCACAGCTTCAGCTAACACCTTGATTTCACACTTATTGGAGACACTGAGGTAAAAAGTACAGTCAATCCATGCCCAAATTTCTGACAACCAGAAACTGTGAGATAATAAAAGTGTTTAATCTATGCCATTTATTTTGAGGAAATTTGTTATGTGATAACATATAGTTGGGCTTCCCTGTGGCTCAGCAGTAAAGAATCTGCCTGCCAATGCAGGAGATGCAGATTTGGTCTCTGGGTTGGGAAGATCCCTGGGAGTAAGAAATGGCAACCCACTCCAGTATTCTTGCTTAGGAAATCCCATGGACAGCAGAGCCTGGTGAGCTACAGTCCATGGGGTTGCAAAAGAGCCAGACAGGACTTAGTGACTAAACAACAAAATCTTATAGCTAACAGTGAGTCACCACAATTTAAGTGACTTTATCTCGAAGCAAGTTATACTTTTATATAATGGATTTTATTGAGTGAAAATTGAATTCATCTTGCCATCTTGAAGAAAATTGAGAACTTCAGCATGGTGTAAGGCAGGCAGCAAAATGAGGCCAGCCATAGGCTTCAGTAGAGAAAGAGACCAAGGGAATCTTAGACTGATGTGGTATGCCTCAGATGGTCTTGGTCAAATGATGGGGGCTTTGAAATTCATGTTGTGCCAGTTTGACTTTAAATTGTATAAACACTGGCTGAAGCATATGTCTGAGGCCTCATGTGATCCTCAGGAGATGCATGAGTATTGTAGATACATTAGAAAGCAGAGGAAGCTGAATCAAGTTTCAACTAACAGTTAAAAAATCTTTCCAGATATCAACATTTTAGACAAACATTACTGGGTTCGGTTTTGATGATTTTTTTTCCATCTAAGCCTGTAAAGAAGTACATTATATATATGTGTACTTCAAAGTACTAGTATGTTTTGTTCTAAATCTAAAATGTTAGTGCCAAGCTCATGGAAGCAAAAGTACCATATTAGCTCCCACAAATTATTTTCTATATTTGGAGCTAGAAAGAAAATTACTGTAATGGTAAACTTGAATTTATGTGGTTGATCCATAGAGTGAATTGCCACCTTCTCAACAAATGATCTTTATATGATTCTATTTGTTAATTTCTTAAATCTTAATTATTACTTTATATTGCAGAACCCCAAATTGTGACTTATATCACCTACGGAATAGTGTTAGAGTTTATTAGAAAACCAATAAACAGATTACAAAGGGAATATGTCATGTCAGGTTGAAGTAAAGAGATAAGTTAATGAAGTGATCAAAAGCTCAAATGTAAAACAGCAATTTAAAACTCTACTGGATTTTTGTCTATAAGAGTCAGAGGTGTTTAAGAAATCAAGAAGGATCTATAGTGATTTGAAAATTGTGTTTTAATTTTAATATGAGAATAGGATCAGTAAAAGGATGAAAGTGAGAGATTTACTTGGAAGACAAGTAAAGCTGTTAGGCATAAAAACCCTATTTCTGTGAAAAGAAAAATGAAGTATCAAAGGCCAGAATAGAATGATATAAAAGGCAAATGATTTTTCCATACCTAAGAATATGTTAGCAATATATATATATATATA